>NW_004524647.1:10993129-10999154 GCF_000260255.1 Octodon degus | reverse complement strand
ATGACAACCTCATACTGCAGAGTTCTCCCCAGGTGCTGAAGGTGCTTTGGAACCTAAGGGAGGTGGTTGTTGTCTAACTAAGCGAATGTATTCAATGCTGCTAAATTGTTTATTTTAAAATGGTTAACTTAACTTTCTGTGAGTTTTACTTCAATTTTGAAATATGATGTTTCAGGCTGGTAGAATCCTGCTCCCTCCTGGGAAGCCCTGAAAGCAAGTCTGCAGAGTTCCCTAGCACTGGGCTGCAGGTCTTCATGAGCCTCAGAAAGCCAGTGGTAGGAGTGCATGGAGCTCAGCATGTGGCTTGTGTTTTCACCATATGTAGGTTTTCTATGCAGTTTTGACTTTAAAACTGCCCTACTCCAGCCTCCCGGAGTCCTAGTGTTACAGGGTATGCCACCACATCTGGCTGTACAGCTGTGTTTGAAAACAGGTTAGTGACCAACAAACACATCCTGTAAGATCAGTCACCTTTGACTTGAGATTGGCGCAGAGTCTTATATTTCAGGAGATGCCTAATAAGGGGTCACATAGAATGTGATTCAAACTTCTATTTATTTTTTTCTTTGCTTCCTTAGCATCCTGATTCTGTCTTTCGCTGTCAGGCTGCCACAGGGCTGCATTCGTAGCCCCCTGGGATGCTGCTTGCATAGAAAAGGTGCTGCTCTAGAAATATTTGTTCAGTGAACAAAGAGATTGATAACTGTTGGCAATGGGAGTGTGCTAGGCTGTCAATACTTTCCTGGCTTGCTTTCCTTAATTGTGACAGATCTTGAGTGTAGCTCTTATTTGATAATAAAGGAAGGATTGGGGGACAAAATTAATAATTCACCATTTGAGAAAATTTGGATTCAGACAGTCTGGTTACCACATCTCCCCTTCTGCTTGAGTTACTGGTTAACATAAGAGATATTGGATAAACACAAGATTCCCACTCATATCTAAATTTCAGATCAACATTGCTTCTCAGCCTTTTGGCTAAGATGAAGTATAGTATCAGATAAACAATACGTGCCATGCAAGCTTTGGGGCACACTAAAATGTTATTGATTATTTATATGAAATTTAAATGGAACTGGGCATCCTGTATCTTGACTTTCTAAATCTGGACCTTCTGCTTTATTAAAGGGCTCATTGTGACTCACCACAAGGCCTTTTGCCCCGGATCCAGTGTCCTCTTAGCAGCTGGAAGGCCATGGCCCTGTTTGGCCTCTGAAATCCCAGTGCATTTGCCAGGAAACAATCTGGTTGTCACCAGGGTTTCCAGCATTGTTCAGCACAGAAATGACTCAGGTGTGAATCATTTGGCCCCAGAGATGGCTTTGTTTTGTTTCTTACTGCCAATAGGAAAGCCCACGTCATCAGCGTGTTCTGATGTCCCCCACAGTCTGTGTGAGCAGGATGAGCTAAAAGACTCAGGGCTGCGGCACAGAGGTTCGCCATCCTGTGCGTAGCCTGAGACTGGCGGAATGGCCCCCTCCTGTGCACTTCACTTTTTGCTTCTCCTTCTCCTGGGGTCTGGGCCTGGTGTGTGATATGGGTGTTGCAAGTGCTTATGACGCCCTCTGCCATACCATGATACAGGTTCCCGAGAGCCTCTGCCCGCTCACCCCGGCACTCAGGGTGAGTATTTTGTTCTTTGCACAGCTGCTTGCCGCCTCTGCAGATGCATTAGTCATTTCATGGAGAATGTTCAACAAACTTGTGTTGAGCTCGCTGACTCCATGATCCTGGCGTTGCGCGAGATGCCTGGAATCCAAAGGTGTTCACAACATTGTCATTGCCTTGAGGAACTCAAGAGGCAGAAATTTAAAAAATTAAGACTTCTAATTGTGATCTAAAGCATTGTAAAGAAGTCAAATTTATCACTGTTACCATTTCTAAGTTCATGAGTGTGAAATGTATTTACATCTTGTCCAGCCAAACTTCTGAGCTTTTCCATTTTCCCATACTGAAGCTCTGTGCCTGATAAACAACTCTTCACTCCCCGTTCTCACATCTTTAAAGTTTATCTCTATTATAGCCCATGTCGACATAGCTTCCCTTCTGAACCTGAATTGCATTCCATGGTAAGTGCACTGTATATTTGGCTTATCTGTTTGCCTACTAATGGACACTTGGGTTGCTTCCACTTCCTGGATCTTGTGGGAATTTTTTTGTTTTCATTTTTGTTTTAGTTTTTGGTGCTAGCAGTGGAAACCTAGCCCTGCATGCTAGACTTCATGTGTACTAGGCAAGCACTCAGCACTGAGCCACAGCCATAGTGCTTGTGAATGAAACAGCAGTGGATGTGGAGGGGCATGCAGAGTTGGCTTGGAGAGCCTGTTTTCAGTTTTTTCAGATAAACCCACAAATGAGATTGCTGCTGGGTCATTTGGTAATTCTATTTTTTTTTTTTTTTTTTTGTGCTAACCACTGCACCATCTTACACTCCGGCAAGTAGCTCTTAAGGGTTCTCATTGCTCCACGTCCTCACCAACACTTGTGCCTTTCTGTTTCCTGGATAGTGGCCATCCCAAGTGATATGTACCACTGACAATTTGGAATAATGAGAAACCAGGAACGTAATTATTATAGACTGAAAACGTACTAGTAAAAGTAAAATTTCACAGACCAAGCATATTCATTTAAAAAAAATCTTCTCTAACATTTAATCTATAAAGTGCCACACAGTTTTTCTTAATTGTTAGGCCCTGTTCTGTCTGCCTGCAACAGGAAAGTATAAGGAGTCTTAATGAAATATTGTGGTCTCCCTTTTTTTTTTTTTTTTTTTTGGTGTTCTGGAGCTGCTTCCACGTGCTTCAGTGTCTCATCCTTAGGGCAGTGGATATCTGTGGTTTTCAGTGGACGTAAAGTGATGTCAGGAAGGGACGGCACATGTTATGCATCAGCTATCCTGGGACTTGTGCATGCTGCTGAGGTGAAGGCGCGTGTTTTCATGCAGAGTCTCACTTGGGAAGTTAGCAGATGTGAAAAGCAGGCAGAGCAATGTATTATTTTAGGAAGAAAGAACACTGGCTAAGGAATGAAGAAAGACAATCTGCCAAGAAACTCATCGAAGAACTATAAAATAATAGAGTTGAATTTGAACTCTTTCAGCTATAAATTTGTAAATATGCTGTTATGTTGCTATTATATCTATATGATACTATTTTCCAAATAAGATGAGGCAGAAAAGCTTTTTTCAAGAAAGAAAACTATATATAATAAGGGACTTATGAAGGGAACTACGTTCTTTCTCTTCATTGCCTCGGTTTTATTAGTTTCTCTTACAATGCTCTGCTGGTTTGCATGAATTTTGTCTTCGTTGCTGCCACCAAGGGGTGGGTGCCGGACATTTACCGCATTTCTGACTGCCCTAAATTTAAGGAATTGCCTATTTGGACCCCAGCTGAGCAGGTTATGCAGTGAACACAGATAGTTCAGCCTTTTTTTCGAGGGGGCATGAGCAGGCAAGGTTTGTTTGGAAATCCTTTTGCAAAGCCCCAGCTGAGGGTGGCTTTTCTCCAATAGTAGCCAAACCCAAGGCCAGAGGAGACAGAGACCAGGAACTCCATCTGTGCATGGCCCCACAGGCTCCTAGCTTCTGGCCAGCCGCCCTGAGTGTGATTCTAGGCTCCTATAGCTCCTCAACCTTTCAACATTTTGCTTAGCAATTTATTTCCTTTCTTCCCCTGTATGGTTGTCTAGGAGGAGAATGTTTATTTCAATAACATTCATATTCTAGGGCAAAACTAAGGGCATAAATTTTGTTTCTCTAATCCTTATGTTATCTATCTATCTATCTATCTATCTATCTATCTATCTATCTATCTATCTATGTATTTATGTGCTTTGTTATTACAACATAGAATCAAGTAGATGAATACTTAATAGCTCTTGTAGGTGTGGTTCTTAGATTTCTTGGACAATGTAGTGAAAGTTATGGATCTCTACTTCAGAAAAAGTCTGTACACATGCTTCTCCACACACAACTCTGCATACCCTTTCAGGGGGCTCTGGGGAAGTGAGTGACCCCACTGTATTTTATAGAAATTGTTCTTTATATACAAACATTCTTAAATTCTGGGCCAGCCAAATAGCTCAGAGGATTAAAGTGCCTACAAGCAGACACAGGGGCCAGGGATTCGATCCCCAGGCCTGCTGTACCAGCCTCGCCCCCAGGGCACGCTGAGATGGCAATTGAGACTGGGTGTGGTAGCGCGTGCCTGTAATCCCAGCTCTTGGGAGGCTGTAAACAGGTGGATCACTATGAGTCTGACCTAGTAGTGAGACCTGAACACCCTTAGACCGTTCCCTAAAAATACAAAATAATAATAACAATAATAATAAAACATAAAATAAAAAAAATTCTTAAATTCCTTTCTGTGGGTGTTCATTATGATGCATCTGGCCTTTCCAAGTAATGATTGTTTCTTGCAAGCTCTCTGAAGAGTTAGGACAAAATATAAACTGTGTGTTATTGAAGAGTGATTTTTCCTCTTAAGTCGCCTTTGTAACTGACAAAGAGCATGAGAAGTGATTTCAGGGGAGGCAGAGGTTGTGGCTTGAAGTGACAGAGCGGTTGTCATGCGCCTGGGATGTACTGAGCAGTAGCTGTGCACCAGGCTCGAGCACAGCATCTTGCAGGCATGATCCCACTCAGTCCTGACAATAATCCTGAGAGTGTGGGTCTGTTCCCATTTAACAGATGTGGGACTGAAGGTCAGAAAAGTTAAGCCAGGTGTTTTGAGTGTGTCACACTCTGGAGCCCCCTTTCTTTGGTGTTCTGTGGCTTCCAAGGGTAACACCCCGCTTCTTGCTCTGAAAGGCTGGGTTGCAGCACAGAAGTGTGCCAGGGAGGAATACTGATGGCCTGGGTGGCTGGGAAGAGCCAGGGCGAGGAGACAGCTCTGTGGAGGCAGAGGTGGGAGCCAGGCTTTTCTTGCGTGGCATAATCAGTGCTTGAATGAAAGCAGGAAGATGCCACGGGCAGACTCAGCTTCCCTCAACTGCAGCAGCCTCTATATTCCGCACCTTCTGCTAACCTCCTGGGCAAGGAGGAAGGGAAATCAAAAGGGGAAGGCAGGGTTCTCGTCAGAGAGGTGAGCCAGGTGTCTCCCTTCTTGCAGTCGGCCCCAAGCTCTCCGGTTGCCCTCTTCACTGTCTTTAGACATATCCCCGACTGCAGCCCATTCATGTGGCTCACTATGCTTGCGAAATCCTGTGTGGCGACTGAGGGCATGAGTCCCAGGCCCCAGGAAAACAACATAGGGTTATTCTGCTTCAAAACTGTGGTCAGTAGCTAACCTAAGTTGCAAATAATGTTTTGTCTTCTAATAAAGAGAAGGTTTTATTTTCTGGACACATTTCTCTGAAATGGTTCTCTGTAGTTCTTTTCTTTTTAGTAGGTAGTGGAAAATTCCCAGTGCCTGGTGCTTAATGGGTGGAAGCCATAATGGCAAGCTACACTTCCCCATGAGCAACCAAATGGAGAATCAACCCACTCTGTGGATCCATAAAATGAGCCCATTTACATGAATCTCATGAATTTTCATCATGAACGAACAAACACCCGACGCAATAGGAAACCAGAATAATAATGCACTGTCCCTCCTTGCAGTCCATGTCAAAGGGCCTAGTCAAATGAATTATAAAGAGAGAAATTATACTTTTTAATCTTCAGTGCTTGCTTTTGGCCATGAATGTATTAATTCAGGGTACTTGAAATAGCATTCTCGTGTGGGAGATTTGGAGCAAGACAAAGTAAATATGTACTAGCATTGTAAAGAGAATTAAATCTAATTGTTGTGGGATTTTAGAGATAATCTAAGAGTTGCCTAGTTACGCATGACAAATTTTACTGACCATTCCCTATAGGTAAGGCGCATGAATGGTGCATAATGCCCACTTTCTGCAGGGAGAAACAAGAGCCACATGCAGCACCTATTAAAATACACATTGCAATTACCAATAAAGTGAAAAGGCAACCTACAAATTTGGAAAAAATCATGACAAATAAGTACTCAGACAAGGGTCTGCTCTC
>NW_004524647.1:10982074-10984848 GCF_000260255.1 Octodon degus | reverse complement strand
CCTTCAACTTTCATTTCTAAGTTCACTATTTTTTCAATTAGTAAAGTATGTATAGAATTAGATACTCTCTCAAAACTCATAAGAACCCTCTCTGCCACCTGTTTGTACCTGTCGGTCTTACCCCACATGTGACCAAACCTTGTTCTAGCTAATAATGACTGTACTTTATCTAAGTCTATTACTTTACAAATGATTTCTTTGATTATTTATACTTTTAAAATCACGTAGTAAATTCTGTCAGTCTTTTATGGTGTTTTGTTTGCCTTTACACCCCAAAGAACAAAAATGCATATTGCAAAATGTGATGTGAAGATTAACTTTTCTTTCAGCATATAAATAAATACCATTTCTAATTAAAATAGATAGAAGATAACCTCACATCTGAAGCACCTTATAGCTCATCAACGGCACATTTTGTCCAGGTCCAATTTGCCAACTCCTCCATTTTTATTGCTCTTCCTTCCATCCTATGTCACTGATTTTTTTCTTTAGGTTTACTGTTCTTTTGGAGGAAGAACACCAGTAATTAGTTGTAGGTGCATTGTAAAGAATTATCTTAGTTTCATTTGCCTGATTAAAAAAAAAAAAAAACTTACTTCATTTTTTAAAGATATTTTTACAGGACATGGAATTCTCAGTTGGCTTCCAGTGTCACTAACTTTCATTGTTATGACTGAAAAGTTGGGTAGGCAAGATAGCTCAGTGGACTAAGCACCTAATTAGGTAAGTGCAGGGGCAGGGGTTCGATTCCTGGAACCACATGCCGCACCAGCCTGGCCCCTAGGTGCTCTGAGCTGGCCATGGCAGCCAGGTGTGGTGGTGCACACCTGTAATCCCAGTGCTGGGGAGGCTGAAATTAGGGGGACCACTATGACTCTGAGCTGTGTAGTGAGACCCTGTACAAAACACATAAAAAAAAAGAAAGAAAAGAAATGTCTTCTGCAATATTTTAACTGCTGTTCTTCTGAGGGATATTTTTATTTTGCCTATTTAAAAAATTTTCCATTTTGTCTTTATGGGGTTTTTGTTTTGTTTTGATTTGGTTTGGGGTTTTTTTGGTAGCTTTGAGATGATGGTTCTCCTGAAAAAGTAAATAAAATCTGAAAGGTATAATAGATACTGTGAAAGGGAAAGAATCTGTTCAAAGGGAAGGAACAAGTGGGATGAGGGAAAGGACAAAAGGAAGGAAGGAAGGAAGGAAGGAAGGAAGGAAGGAAGGAAGGAAGGAAGGAAAGAAAAAAGAAAGAAAGAAAGAAGATATATCTATGTAAACATATACGATAGCTCAGATAATTGTACTTCTGATTTCTGCTGGTGTATTGAAAGGAACAGTCAATGCTTAAATTTTTCCTTCTTCTTTTTAATTTCTTATAACTTTTTAAAAACTGATATTGCATCTTTATAACTGGAAATCTAAACAACTAATTTGAAGACAACAGTATGCAATATAAAACCATCAACAGCAAACTTCAATTTTGCCCGCTGTTGCTTTTTTTTTTTTTTCTTTTTTTTTTTTTTTTTACTATCTTTTATTCTTCTTAAATTTTTTTTGAAAAAAGAAGGAAAAAAGATGATGGTCCTAGGCATGGGTTTCCCCTTATGTATGCTTCCTGAACTTCGTAGTAGGACTTCAGGGATCCATGAATGCCTACGTGTGCCTAGGCATGCTCCCTGAAGCTGCTTCGGCTCACTTTCTCTGCTGCGACCCCAGAGAGAGTCATTCCGCTTCTCATTTCCAGGCTCCCTCCTCTGTATTCTCACTGTGCTTCCCGTGCTTCATCCCAGGCCCGTCTTCCAGCTCAACGCCATTCTCTCTAGATATGCGTAGTCTGTTGTTAGGCTTAGCAACTGCATTATTTAACTTACTGTACTTTGTATTTCTAGAAATTCTGTTTGATTTTTTTCGTATCTGCTCTCTCATTTTGTTATTCTATAAATAATATGAACTTTTTGATAATGCTTTTTATTTTGAGTACAAAAATATGGTTATTTTATTAGTATGTGTTTGTGGTACACAATGATTACATTTCTGTGAGGAGATGGTACATAATGTGTACATAAAAAAAATTATATTTTCATCTTTTGCATTTCTCATTCCTCTCTGGTCCTCCCAACTCTTGGTCTTATTCTCTTCCCTTTTGCAGAAGCTCTATCTTTTAAATTTTTTTTTAAATTCTTTTTTTTTTTTTCATTTCCTTTTTCTTCCTCCTCTATCCTAGTTATTTTAAAGTGTATGTTTGATAAATTCCAATTTCTTGGAATCTTTAGGTGCTATATTTATTGTCTTTTGCCTACTTTTCTAGTGTGAAAAGATACTTTCGCTTTCATAACAGACATTGTACTTGAAAATGTGTGGAACAGCTTGAGGCCAGGAATGATGGTAAAGCCATCAAAAGTTTTGGTTTGTTTCTGTTGGGGACATGGAGAAATTAAAATCTGGGATCATTTTAGTCCATTTTCAGGGCTTCAGTGTTTTCTCCATAGCCAGATGTCTCTGAGCTGATCTGTAGGCCTTGCATATGCCAGTGTGTTTCCATTTTGCACAAAATGCACGGGGTTTGCTAGAGTATCCACGCATCATGGACTCTGGACCTGAACTTTGGCACTTGAAGTTGCAAAAGAGATACTCAAGCTCCAAAACCTCTTTGGCTTTGATAAACACCTTTTAGAAGAAAGTGATTGAAATGCTGAGCTGATTTCTTTAAATTTTTGTCTTATTCTAGATCTTTTACTCACTGTTTTGTTAATTCTCTGGTACTTTCAAGATCTAATAT
>NW_004524647.1:10981354-10981974 GCF_000260255.1 Octodon degus | reverse complement strand
TAAGTGCCTGCTGAAACAAAGCAGTCAGGCTCAGGATGCTGTGGTTCGATCCCCTCATCCTCAAACCAAACCAGACCTGCCCTGAAGGCATCCTGTGCAGCCCCCCACACACAAAAAAATTCATTATTTAGTTATTCTTAGTGAAAGGTTGAGTCCAAATTGCCTATTGTTTTCTAAAAGTTTTAATCACACTGAAGTGAAGTGTATCTTGATAGAGGTTGGTTATTTATTAATATTTGAGAGGCCTCATAACTGTTCTGTATTTGCCAAGTGCTTTGCAAAGTTATTAGCTTTCTGTACAAGAAGTTGTTAAGGGTCATCTGTCGACCAAATCGCTTTTATGACTTTAGTGTCTAGATAATAGGTGTTGACAGAGGATAATCATGACTTCTATGAGGCCTGTCCTGGCCACAGAATACTGTTTTCATTAGGTTTTACATATAGTCTACCATAACAATCCCTTCTGCATTTTGAGATAATGAATAGATATGGAGTATTTGTCATGTTAGATTCCTGTATGTATCTCCTTTTTGTCTTCATATTTTCTTTTCTTTTCTTTTCTTTCTTTCTTTCTTTCTTTCTTTCTTTCTTTCTTTCTTTCTTTCTTTCTTTCTTTCTTT
>NW_004524647.1:10979535-10981254 GCF_000260255.1 Octodon degus | reverse complement strand
TTTTTTTTGGAACTGGTGATTGAACTCAAGCCCTTACACTTGCCAGGGAAGCGCTTATTCCACTGAGCCATCTCCCTGGCCCCTTTTCTTTTTTTTCTTTCTCTCCCTGTTTCTTTCCCTTCCATTCTTCTTGCTTGCCTTCTTTCTTCCGTCCTTCTTTGCTCCTTTCCTTCCTTTGATTTCCTTTTTTTTTTTTTTTTTATCTCTTTTCTCTCCCTTCCTCTGTCTTCTGAATAATTGATAGACAGGGTTTGTGTTCCTTTTAATAAACATAACATGAAGACATTGATGATTACATTTACTACAAATAACCTTAATTTCTATTACCACCAAATTTGTCCTGATGTTTTCATTTGCATCATATCTTGTTACATATTCTTTTAAATCTTTATTTTGGTTTCCATAGAACAGCACTCCCAGCAGAAGCCTCTGTAATGACAGTGTTCTGTACCTGCACTGTCCAATACGGTAACCACTGGTCTACTGAACACTTGAAATGTAGCTGCTGCAACCAATGAACCATATTTTTAATTTAATTTAATTTAAATAAATTTAAATTTGAATTGCTAATGGGAGAGTATAGCTGTGGCACATTTACTCAGCCCACCCATGAGAGATAGACTTTTAAGTTCTTCTCATTTTCTGCCATTGTACACAGTGTTGAGATGACTATGTGTGTGTAGAATCCATGATCTAATGCCCGCTTGTTTTCTTAAATTAGATTCTTATAAATGGAATCACTGGGGCACAGAATACCAACTGCATTTATGAGCTTTGATAAATTATAAAAATATCTTCCAGAAAGACTACCAATCACATTGAAGTTTGTTAGGAAAGTAAGAATTTCACATGTACTAAAGGGTTAAAAGGTTAACCACACTCAAAGATTTATAAAGAAATATAGCCACATATTTCACTAGTTTTGAGGTAAGGGGACATTTTTTGAGCCTACAAATAAAAAATGAAAGTGATTACAAAGAGAAAAATCAACACTTTTAGCTATATAAAATTTAAAGTACTGTTTTACATTTAAAAAACAAAAGGCTGGAAAATTGTATGAAGGAAAGAGTTTATCATTACTATACAAGGAGCTATCCAAGATCAATAGAGTTAATCCTGCATTAGAAAATGAATAGAAAATATGAAACAACCCACAATGAAGAAATAAGAAGATTCAATAAACATGAAAAATGCCATCTGTAATTCTAATTAAAGAACTACAAATGAAAAACCTATTTTTACTTTTATAGTTTCAAACGGTAAATCATGTAAATTACTTATGGCACTTTCAATAGTAGGCACCGTGGAACTCAACACAATTATAATATTTAGATTTTTTTCCCAATCAAATAGTAAGAAATGCTACAGAGCTTCATCACATCCACTGCATCTTCACATATAGGTCATTAGCCCAAAGGTTTTAGCAACTCATGAAGCTTGCATCTTTGGATATCTGAATCACTTCAGCTCCAGTCCAAAGCTAGTCTATTCCACTGCATGAGAATCTTACGCTGCTGACCAGACAGTGATCACAAGCCTTCTCACCATGTAGCCCCCAGAAACAAAAATCCTGCTTAAAATTGTACAGAAATAAGCAGTGAGGTGAATCAGGTTGTCCTAAAGCTATCTAATAATATAAGCACTTCCTAACAGTATAGCATGGAGCATCTTCAGTGAGCTATTTATGATATGAACAGTATTATATGAGTTATATAATAA
>NW_004524647.1:10902068-10979410 GCF_000260255.1 Octodon degus | reverse complement strand
AGATTGGATTTACAAAGATTCTCCTGTTTTCAGCCTCCCAAGGGCTGGGATTACAGGCACGGGCCACCACGCCCAGTCTTGGCAGGGCCGGCATGGCACACAGGGGATCAAACCCCGGTCCCTGATTCTGCCCAAGCAACTGCTTTAATCTGCTGAGCTATCTGGCCGGCCCAGTCTTCCCTATTTTACTGATGGCAACACTGAGGTACACAACTTGACTAATAATAGACAGAGGCTTCAGTCCCTGATCCACCTCTGAAACCTCTGAATCAAAATCGTGCTGCGTGTGAGCCATGGTGCGGTAAAGCTGCATTAGCCTGTGGGACTGAACAAGGTGCCAGTGCACGCCACGTGTCGGAATCCCCCTGAGAAGGCTGCCTTGTGGACGCCGGGATTTCTTTGCTCTGTGCAAGAGCAGTGCAGTGACAGACGTCAGGCCTCTTGCTCTTCTGCCCTCTCCCTTCATTCCTGATGTGAAAATCCCTTTCTTTCCCCTTCCCTGACAGTCTAGCATGCACACTGCTGGCTCCTCGCTCCAGCATGGCCCCTTTCCAGGAGAATCACCCTTGGCCAGCCACACACATGTCTGAGCAATTTTTAAAGCCCTTGCCACCTTGAGTGGGCCTGACTGTTTCAGCAACTCACAGCTTCTCTAAGGCCAGTGCACTAAATGGGATTGCAGCTGGCTCTTTGTGGAGACATGCATGGGATGCTGGTCCTATTAGTGAAGGGGACAGTGACCACAAGCACAGGGCCAGGTGGCGTTTGTCACGGGTCCATATGGATTCTACTAAGAATTATTCACTGTGATTCTGGACATTTAGGCTTTTCTCATCTTTGATGGAAATTAATGGCTAAATTTACTGATGGCAACACTGAGGTACACAACTTGACTAATAATAGATGGAGGCTTGATCACAGAGTTGGGTCTGTGGTTTTTAGTAGTGATTTGAACAACAGATTTGTAAAGAATTATAAAACTCCTTGGACCTTCCAGTGATATTTAGTAAGCGGTGTATCAGCCTCCAGAGCCCCTGATGCCGTATGCAGCTGGCATCTTCTGGTTCTAATCCAGGGGGGATGTGGCTTTGAAGCCAGGCTTCCCCTGCTCAGGAGTGGCCAAAGCCTCTTGCTGGGTGTTGGGGCTTGGCTGGGTGGTTCCTCCCCTACAGGGTGCTGCAGATGAATGTACTGAAAGATGGCTCTGGGGCTGCGGGGAGGATTTCTGCCTCCCATGGGAGTTGAGAAGAGAAACAAAGCAGGGTAAAATGTGGTCAGACAGGCTTTTTTCTTGTTAGTTGTGTGTGGAAGGCGTAGGCATTTGCAAATACGTATTCCTTAGGAACAGTAAGGATGCTCTCTTGTCTACAAAGTATGTTTTTCCTGGACTGTAGCCCACACTTCTTTTTCTTCTCCCCATCTATATAATTAGATGTTCTACTTTCACCTCCATGCTAAAAAACTTGGCAAAAAGATCTCTGGCATCCAGGCAATGACTAATGGATCGTTTCCCAGGTGTTTTTCATGTTGTAAATTTCTACAAAATTTTCTGAGCTCTGTGCCAGTCTGTGCCAAAGCTAGTTTTCCAAATAGCTCTTGGAGGTTTGTCTTCTTTCTTACTTGGTCAGCAACACTAGAGGGTAAGGGGCAAGCACAACATATTTGTCATTGCCAAGGTAAAACGAGTGTGAACTGGTGGATAGGAGAATTGTGATGTGTATACCAGGCATACTTCATTCATGGACTTGTTTTATCTTCCAGGGCATCATGCCTTCTTTGCTGTTCAAAATTGGTCTCCTAGGAGCAGTTTGGACATTGTCTGTATAACCCTGCACGTGAATAGTTTGTAAACTCCATAGGTTTGGAGGCCTCATGATTGTGCACATTATGGTTCCTATCACAGCTTTTAACACAACACCTAATGCGTACAAGGTAATGATGTTTATTGAAAAACAAGCAGCACACAAATAATAAAGTTATCATGTGTTTTTTATGACATACTTAATACCCTTGAATGCTGATTATGTGCAAGCACTCTGAGGGTTGTGTGTCCATTTTTGTGTTTGATCTTTTGGGTTTTTTTTTTTTTTTTTTTGGCGGGGTGGGGTGCTGAGAAATGAACCCAGGGCCTTGTGCATGTAAGGCAAGAACTCCACCACTGAGCCACATCCCTAGCCCTGCATTTCATCTTTAAAGACTCCAGTGAAGTAGACATTACCACTTCCATTTTACAGATGAGAGGATGATAGATGGGAAGGAGATACAACAGCATTATGAGTAGAAAGTTAGAGTTCAAGCTCACACACCAACCCTACCCTACAGCACCTTACAATAATGGTGGACACAGATGACAACCTAATTTCAGAGCACTGCTGAAACTTTGAAGCTCTATGATTCTTGTTACTGAGTAACACGATGGGGGAAAGCTGTGTGTTGCAGGTGAGCGCACACAGAAGCCACCTACCTGCCTCAAAGCCGCGGCTAGTGGCTGGAGGTTGTAAAACATTAATGGAGCTGCTCTGCTCCAACCCATAAATTAGTGAGTACTATTTTAGTGTTCACCATTAGGCACACAGGGGCATGTGCAGAGGCTCTGGCCGCACTCCTTTTTATAATGCTTTAGACAGGCAGGGCTGACAGATATAGAGAGTGAGGAAGGAGCATGACTGTGAAGTCCATTGACATGCAATGTGGGGGACAGTCTGGCCTTTCTCCTCAAGAACATGTGGGGTAGGCCTGCCCCACTGTGTGAGAGAGAATTCTAGAGAGATGTTACGATATGGAGAAAGTAGCTTCTGGGAATGGGAATCAAAGGGGGCAATCTGGAGTTCCCTGAGCAGGCAGGAAGAGTGGTGGGCAAGTGCAGGCACTCAAAAGGCCTGAGGGGCCTACAGTCTCAGTAGGGGAACAGAGCTCTCAGAACAAAGCAGGACTCAGGAAGAGAGATGCAAGCACCCCACTAAATTAGATCTTGCTGGACAGCCTCTACTTTGAGATCAGAAAGTAAGTATGATAGGACTGTGACACAAATGAAGATCAATAGAATGCCTTGGGGGCACATACATAGCTCCTTACAGTCTTGGAACTTACAAGTACCTCGAAGCATGGCCCCCAGAAACAACAGAAGACTTTTGCTTCCCTCTTTTTGCTTTTCTGGAGTAGGGATTTCCAACCTTTCTGCAAACTCCCTTAAGATACTAAATATCTTAAATTTTGCAAGCCGTATGGTTTCTATTATAATTACTCAACTCCATTGTAGTACAAGAACAGCCATACACAAAATGCAAAGAAGTGGGTGTGGCTGTGTGCCAATAAAACTTTATTTGTTAAACACAAGTAGCAGCTGGGATTCTGACCCTGGGTCATAGTTGGCTCAAACAATGATGAATTGGCATGTGACTAGGGTCATTTCAGTTGACAGTATTTGCTCTGTCCACTGAGCTTCCCTTGCCAAAACACTGCTGCTAGGAAATGCATGTTTCAGAAATAAATTATAAAATAGAGATCTAGGACGTGGGGCAGGGTAGAGAAGATAGCACTTTTGTCTTTGACTCAGACTATGAGGTAATAAATTGTAGACAGAGGTCAAAATACTTTTTGTTCCACATCACCATTGAAAACAGACATTTATGAAAGAAAAAATCTCTGTCCCACAATTATAATACAAATTATTTTAAATCAACCCAAAGCAGCTATTAAAAATATTTTCTTTTTCTGGCTGGAACAGTTAAGAGCTACCCAAATGAGATTGTGTTTGCAAAATGTTGAATGCCTGTCTCTGAATGCAGACGCTAGATGGCTGTCATACAGAGGAAAACTTAACAGCGGAGAGTGGCAAGTGCCTTGCATTTTTACCTGCTCAGGTTGCGGACCCGGACCAGTTGTCAGTGTCTGAGAGAAATCCATCTTCTCCCTTCCTAGTCTCCTAATTTTGCACTCAAATCTCACACTGGAATTGGCAATGTTTTTGTGTAAAGGGCTAGATAGAAGCTGAAAGGAAACTTTGCTACAAGTAACAGTGAGATAAACGCTGTAAGTGAAAGAGAATTAAATGAGATAACAAAGCTGGACGTGCTTATCACAGTATCAGAAAGCTTTGTCATTATGGGGACTGCAGAGGCTGGGCTGGTGATTGAATTGCATCTGAGTAAAATTCCTCAAAGCGGTCAATGCCAGAACAGCCAGCCTCTGCTCTCATTCAGGATACCTGACTCCCTCAGGTTTTCATCTTGGCTTTGACTCCAGACTCCAGATTCTCAGAGAAAGAGACAAACACTGGATGTGTACTGTTGGACAGGTGAGAGGCATGGGGGATTTGAAGATACATTAGAGCTGGTCTCTCAAGAAGCCTAGAGAAGAGAAAACCAGACTAAACGTGTATGTGAAGTGCTTTGTATAACAGATATTTGTAAATTTGTAAGACCCAGTCCCTGCACTGTGGGGTGGGATGAAAGCAGTGGGGGTAATGAATGACTCCCAAAGGTCCCTTAGAAGTTAGTCACTTGGCTGGGATGAGAAGGAGGCAGAGGACCCATGCAGACTGAGAGATGGCTAGCACATGCACCATCATGGAGGCAAGAGAGAAAGAATATTCAAATAAGATATTTTAATAAAGGATTTCAGAATTTTGCTGGGGAAGGAAGCATGGAACAATCATACATCATTCAAATTCATCCTGTCATGTACAGGGAAGAAAGGGGGGAGAAAAAAAGAGCTGAGGTAGCAGAAATGACAGGGGTGGAGTAAGAAGGAACCAGAAGGAACCGGTCTGTGGAGATGGAGTTCAGTTTTCTTTGCAGGAAAAAAATGAGTGAGTTCTTGGTTGGGGAAAAACATGAAGAGAAGGAATGAATGTGTTATAGTCTGAAGTATCGGGTCATATTTTGCACTAGACATCTTGGAGGCTTTCCTCACCATCTTGATCCTTAAAACAGATCATTAGTGCCGAGCTGAGCTGGTAAGGAGGCACAGTCCACACTGCAGTGTCTACAGTTAAAGAGGCCAGCGGGAGGCAAGTGGGGCGGACCTGATGGCTTAGATTTGAATCTTCCCAAGACTCATGTGTTGAGACCCAGTTGCCAGCTGATAGACACTGGCAGAAGTGACCAGATCAGGAGAGCTCTGACTCTGCCAAGGGGACAGGTCCCCTGATGAGATCATATTCTGATGGCATTTTTGGGAGCAATGGAAATGAGAACTAGGCCCTAAATGTGGGGGGTGGATCTACATCTGGCCCCAGCCCAGTCCTCTCTGGCGTTTCTCTTCTGTTGCTGCTGCCTGGTCACCACAAGGAGAACAGCTTTCTTCTTCCCCTCCCACCATGCTGTCTCTGCCTGGCCACTAGTGTAAGGCCACAGAGCCAGCTGGCCGTGAACCAAAACCTCTGAGAGCACAAGCCAAGGGAAACCCCTCCCCCTTCATGTCATGTACTTTGCCACAGCAACAGAAAGCTGACTAGCGCACTAGGACGTGAGGCTGTCTGGAGGCATTCTAGTTTCTTGTACCTGCCTTGGAACAAGGGAACTCTAATTTCTCAGACTTGTTTTGGGGAGAAAGAGAAGCAGGAGGTTGGATGAAGGGCAGAGAGACCTTGCTTCCAAGCATGTCGAGAAGGTCATGGAGCAACAGCACACTGCATTCTCTGGTGGAGCTGATGGGCACTGCACTTGCCCCCGTCCCAAGTTTAGCCACCTCAAGAAAGCCCACTTATATTATAAATTATTCCAGGTGGTTCATTGACACCACTCACCCTTGTCCCCAGGAAGGCCCATCTCTGTGTCCTCGGTGTGAGCTTTTAAAGCTGTCACAGGAAGAGCAGATGAGACTGTGGGCCCACCTGGTATGGAGCTCAGCCCGAGATGAGACCTTTGCACAGATGCGACCACACCTGCAGTGAAATAAGCAGAAGGAGCTGACGTGAGATGATAACATAGAACTGGGCTCTCTATGAGCTTGGCAGGGCCCTCCTTTATACCCAAAAGACCCAAATAAAACCATAAATCTTTGGGTGGAGATTAGATTTATACAACCATGTAATCAAGGGACTCTCAGACAACCTTCCTATAATTCATTGACAACCCAGAGGTGCTTAGCAGAAATTCCTGAAAGGTCCTGACACCAGTAGAGGCTACTCAAGATTTCCCAAATCAAGCCCCATCAAAGAAAGAATTCACCGGCCTGCAGTTCAGCACAGGCTGGATCTGGGCAGCAAGACAGTAAGAAGAAAGTCTTAAGAGTTTGGGACTGGGGACTACAATATGAAATTCTGAAAAACGAGCCAATTTGAGACAAAGAATATTATGTACAAGGTTTGCAGCAAATGAAGTTGAGAGTGACAGTGGGGTGATAAAAGTGTCCAGTGGGAAAGCTTGGAGGAGAGGCCAAGCCTGGAGATGTGGACTTGGGAAAACCCTAAAGAGAAACAGTGGCACCAATGTACAGGTTTGAGGTTTAGAGGAGTCCACATGTATAATATGAGGGAAAAGTTATTGGTATTATAATAAACAATTCTAATCTAACACCTCTAGTGCAATCCACTGCGGGAATAAAGAAACAAATGCATACTTGTAGTTGTGGGGATCAAGGGGATTCTTAAGCACAGTCAGAACAATGGCTAACCAGAGCAAAAGCCTCAACCTGGTACCAAACCCAAGTTTATTAATATGTAAAGGGGCTCCGGTGGCTTTGGGATGGATGACTGTGAGGACAGTGGAAAGTATGCGAGTGCTATGAGTAGGGCTAGGAGACACAATAGCACCTGTGCAGTGTACAGAGGGCTGTGCAGAAAGAGTAGCATGTGTAACACAGTGTGAGGAAGTAGCTTATACTTTGGGGTCAGTGCTTCAGCCTTTATGTGTAGCCTGCATGCCCTAAGACATCATGGGTCCTTTCTCAAGCTTTGCTGTGCCAACAGTGCAGTGTCACTTGGCCAAGCTCATGCATGCTAGTTGAGAGCTATAGGTGGGACATCACTGTCCTGTTGCATTACTTTCAAAACTACACTTCAGCACCTCAGCTAGACCCATTTATATTGCTGGAAGCCAACTAAGAGGGTAAAGAAACATCCTCACCAAATCTGTACATAAGAACACATGGAGTTGGAGCTAGGTTTAGCCCAAATGGAGATGAATGCTCTTCTTTCAAAGTCAGCTGTCCTGAGGGTCCTTCACAATAAATGTTTTATGGTTTTACATTTAGAGGTTTTTTACAGCTTCTTCATATCTCAGTGTTACGTGTTCTTGATATCTGTCCAGCCGGAGAGCCATAGGGAGCGCATAAGCCAGAGCAACAGGAATCATGAGAACTCAGACTTAGGGGGAGTTCAATGAGTCAAAGGCAGTCAGAGAGGCAGACAACAAAAATTTGTAGAGCATGAAGCATGGTTCCAGAGCCCAAATATGCAATTGGGCAACATAAATAGTTGGGTTTAGACCAGAAATTGGAGACCCAGAACTCAATCCCTGAAATCAGCAAGCACATCAAAACAGTGGATGAAAGATACCAGTTATGAAGGAAATCTGTACATATAGGTGAACTTTTCTTGGTCAGCATCCTCTTCTGCACTTCCTGCTTGAGCAGAAAGTTATTCCTGGGAACAACCACGCGGAGCCCTCATAGGCAACACATAGTCTTGGTAAGGCAACCAAGGGTAAGGTTATATTGTTGGCTAGAGTGAGAAGTATGAGACTGACAATGAGTGTGGGTCTTTATGAGTACTAATCTCCCATAAAGAGGGTACAAACAAATCTGAGCCTTGAGTTATTAACACATCATGTATGAAAAATGGATTATAACTGACATCATAAAGAATCAAGGAAATAATATTGGAAATGAACTTTCTAAAGGAAAAATGTACCATGCAATTATTAGATGAATATTTGACACATTTGTTAAAGAAACATCTAAATGCTAGATAATTAATCTTGACATGAACCAGGGGTTAACATGAGATACAGTACAGTGTGCTTCTTGAGTTATACGTAAAGCAATGTCATAGACACACAAAGACTGATAAGAGATTTAGTCATGTTTACCTTTCAAAAATATTCTCATAGCTAAGCTTATTAAACCTTGTTTTCAAAAAGTTAAGGCTGGACTTAGCAAGCTTTAATCTGTAAGCTACAATCTTTATTGTAGTTTAGAAACAGACTTGAAGTGATATTCACATTTAAATCAGAGCCTTTATTATAAAGATGCTTTTTATCTTACTATGAAGACTTAAGTATTTTCTACTTTTAAACAGATTAGATAAATTGCTATAGAAGCATGTGGTACAAAAAAGAGTTGCAACATATCAATACTTGATGTAAAATACCTGTTCCATGCTATGTCTAAGATGTTTGATATTAAGACAGATAGTGAGGTTAAGCTCAACTGCCTATGTTATAGGTTAATAATATCATTAAGCTTCTCTTCTGGAGGGTTAACAAGTTTGCAGATCAAATATTAGAGAAAAAGAAGGGCTACAAGGACAGCCAACATTTTGGCCCTAGCCTTTCAAGATCAGTGAGGATTCAGGACATAAGAGAACCTGTACTGTAATATCCTGTAACTCAGTGATGTCCCAAATTTTCTGATCAAGGAGATTATGGGGTCACAGAGGAAAGTGATTGATGATGTAGAGTGTGCCTAAGGAGAGTCACATGGAGAGAAAACATTCTCTCAGGCTTTCACAGAGAGCAAATTGGTCAAGCAATGGCTGTGACTCATCCACATGGCTGACACTGACAAAGGATCTACAAAATGTGGTACAGGGTTTCAGGATAAATCCTAAGGGGATTTGACTGACATTGTCAGACACACAAGTTACATTTCTTGTTATATAGGTCTCACTTTAGCTTGGTCTTAACCATCCAGCAGAAAAGTATAATAACGACGTATGAAAAGTAAAGCCATATTAGTATGCTGAGCTGTCCAGGGCTCAGGTCAACAACTTCTGACACTGCCAGTCATATGGATAACCCACTACTATTGTGGACTACTGGAGTATATTGGATTATTTTTCTGAATTCATGCACTTACAATATTTAAATGGCAGTGGAATACCCTTTTCTGACAAAACTAAACAAAAAAGGGGATACAAATGAAGGACCATTTTGTATCTGTATATATAAAATAGGATAGATATACAGCTACTTTCTCTCAATTCAATGAGAAGAAAGATTTGTATAATAGTGTTTGGACAAGATATCATGTCTGCATCTTCTACTATGAATAACCACTATGAAGACAACAATATGCAATGTATTAATTATTGCAACTGTCCTATTAGTCGGTTTTGAAACTGTCTCATTGCTATTTGTTTCTCAATAAAATTATTAAAAGAGAGAGAGAGAGAGAGAGAGAGAGAGAGAGAGAGTTGCAAGATTACATAGCACTTGAATACCATTTTGAAAGAACATTGGAGGTTAGAATTAAAATAATACATAAAATTATGATAGCTGAGTCACGTATCTTTAAATATGAGCCTCCTGTGGCTTTGCTTAGCTTAAGATATATGCATTCCATAATAGTGTGAACATCAAAAGGCTAAGGCAAAAGAAAACTGTTTTCTGTATTTACTTCTAATTCAAATTCTAAGCTATTATTTAGTGTTTATTAAGAAGTGTCAAAGTATTGAAAAATATGATGACTTCTATCCCAAATTTCTACTTAAGTAGAAAAAGATGATTAGTTTCTATGGTTCCTTGAGAAATAACATTTTGGTTAGTAGAAAAATAGCTTTCATTTTTTTTAGCAAGTTCCTTCAAATTTTGATGGAGATACTATTTTTGGTTACTTTCTAATTCTTAAAGTTTAATTTTATAAATTATAAAAGGCAGTTCGTTTCAGGAGATATTTATGGAAGAGTGATAGAAAAAGAAGAAACTACCTCTTGCGCTATCACTGCACTCCTTGGTATGTTATGTATGCTGTAGACACTGGAACAGCATTTTAAAAAAATATTTTGGTTTCCTTTCTGAAGCCAATCTGATGCTGAATATTTTTAAGTATAGCAACCATATAGATATAAAAATATGATAGAAAAATAGTCATTTTCACTCATGCCTTGATCCTAAAGTTGAGATTCAAAAGAATTTTTGATTCCTTGGTGAGTCAGTTAATAATGGTGTGCTTTCAGGATGATTCTTCCCAGGAAGTCCCTGGAAGGCTCTCAGGGTACAGGTTGATGCTGTCTTCACAGATTAAGTTGCTGTGACCTAGAAATGAGATGGTCTTAAAATGCCTCGAATGAAACATAGCTGATACCCATAGACCCTCGCTGTTCGCTAGCAAGTCGTGGCCACTGTCTCCTCACCTCCACGTGGTTTGGGCAACGCTGGGCTGGTGCCTGCAGAGCACAGGACAGGTCCCAGGGCTGAGGGTGGGACGGTGAAAATTTGCATTCTCATTGTGGGCTTAGACAAGTGGTTTAAGGTACAATGGGAATCTTTTGCTAACTTTGATGGAGTCTCAGGCTATTTTTAAATTTTTGTCTGCTCCTTAGTTTTTGTCATCTCTCTGTGCATACTGAACAGAGCTATACTGCCCCTTACCAAGGAGCAGGATGTGGGCTCTGCCAGGATGAAGAGGAAGGGCCCACAAGAGGATCTACAAGGTGTTTTCCCTACCCTACACTTGAGTCCTTCAGTGCTGCTCTCCTTTGGAAAGTTAAAGGCTGACCTGTAGGCACAGTTTGTCCTGGACTTGTTTCATTCTTCAAATCTTTTTTCAGAAATTTAGGGCTGTTTTCAGTGTATCTATTTGATAATTACCATCCCCTTCCATGGCTCTAATCAGACTTGCAGAAAGAGTTTGATTTCCCTGTTTGGCGCTATATATATAATTTAGTACAGGATCTACACAGATTGGACTTGTGTGACTCTCCTGTTATCAGCCTCCCAAGCTCTGGGATTACAGGTGTGTGTCACCACACCCAGTCTCAATCCAAGTCTCATTGTCCCCCAGGGAAGGGCTGGCAAGGCACAGCAGGGATTGAACCCAGGTCCCTGAGCCTGTCTAAGCAGGGGTTTTAGTCCACTGAGCTATCTGGCTGGCCCTTAAGGCACATATGTTAAAAATCTTTCTTTTGAGCTCATTTAAAAGGACTATGAGGACCAATGAAAAGGAAAACGTTAACTCCTTGGTAAACATTTAGAATGAGGTGGGTGATGGGACTCATAGGTAGTGAAACAGCCCATGACTGCACTGAAAATCTAGGACAGTTAATAACTGGTTCCCTTGAAATTGGGTTCATCTGTGATGTCATTGCATAGGGTGTGTGTAGAAAACCCTTCTGTGCAGTGCCCATCAAGTGTGGTTGAGACAGAAAAACAGTATTTGAGAAGAACTGTGTTGGTGGCTCCCTGACGGAAGTGGTGGGTAGGGCGAGGAGTGGTTGTGGTTTTCATAGGCTCCACTGACTGCTGTCTGTGACAGTCTTATTAGATAGTGCTTCTCTACTTGGAAAGAATTTAGGCATCATTCACTACACGGTAGTTACCACAGTGGAATGCTCAGCCCTTCGAGGGCTGGACAAAAGGCTGCTGGTACTTGGGTGCGGTTTTATAGAGCAGATGTAGGGGAAAGGAGGGGTGGGGCGGGGGGCCATCTCTTGCCCTGAATGCAGTCTAATGCAGGGCTCACAGCACACAGCGCAGAGCCACCTCCTGGACACTGCCTTCCTTGGGAATAAAGGCACAAAGGGGGCCGCATTTCCAAGAGTTCAGCTACAGGCACCTTCGAGAGGACAACATACTTCTTCTTTCCAATGATCCATTGGAAAGGAGGGACCATTTGTTAGCCATATTGAATGGTGGGGAATCTGAAGCAGAGTTAACTTTTATTTACTCATGTCCCACCTTGTGCTTTGAAGAATTTAAATGGAGACAATTAAAAGCCTTAATGGTAAACCTAAGGCAGAGCTGGAAAGAGCTACTAAAATTTTTTTTTTATGGGAATAACTTTTCTTTTTTTTTTTTAATCCAAGAAAAGTGCATGTAAGACAAAGAATTTGTCACTGTGAAATAGTTTTAAGCAGAGAGGAGTCCCTACCCTGTTAGAATCTAAGTAGCTAGGATCAGAAGGAATTCTGTCTACATCTGCATTTGGCCACAGTACATCTTCACTAGCCAAATAGTAAGAAATGTGCGTCTCATTTTCATTTATTAATTGTATTTGTATACTTTTATCTCTCCCTTTGGTCCAAACACAATCCGGGATTCGAAGCACTTTTTTGAATTGCACGCAGCCGTATGGACGAGTGCTGGCGGGTTGTGCTTCTGCACCAGCAGTGGGCCACGCACGCAGGCCCACATGCACTGGGGCCCTGGGAGCTGGCGCCTGCCCACAGGGGAAGCCCATGGGACTTCTGGGTGGTCGATCGCTGTAAAAGTCCTGTTTCTCCTGAGCTGGGTTCCGTGCAGCTTTTATTTTTCTTTCTTGAGGCACAGAGGTTTGATTTTCCTGCTTGGCACAGGAGTTTCTCACCTCCTTCCCAGGCCTCTCTTGTGTCTCCCTGTGGCCCCACCACCCACCAGTGGCTGCACACGACCTAAGGGTACCACTTCCCCAACCCCTTATTATCGCCCCATGTGAGCCCTTGTCCTGTCCAGGAGCATAATGATGCTCAAGGGTGTAGCTTTCCAGGCACATCCTTATGACCACCAACAGCAAATGTAAATTTCCAATGGCAGGCCTTTAGGGTCCCCTCTAGTTACCCTGACATCCCCAGTTGCATGCATCTCCATGGAAACTCTGTGCAATGCATCTAAGCATCAATTTTATCTGTTTATGTTAGATGGTCCCTCAGGAAGACACTTCTAGTTTCCTGTGGTCATCTATTAATACATACTTTTGGGGGTATTATTAACCCAAGCAGCATGTTTGGGGATTTCTTCAGTGGATCAGGATACAGAAGGAGCT
The DNA here is from genome assembly GCF_000260255.1 of Octodon degus. Taxonomy (NCBI): domain Eukaryota; kingdom Metazoa; phylum Chordata; class Mammalia; order Rodentia; family Octodontidae; genus Octodon; species Octodon degus. The sequence continues at coordinate 10,966,507 of NW_004524647.1, read as the reverse complement.
CTGAGGCTGCAGGAAGGAGGCCAGGGGACATGGATTCCCGAGGTGGTCCACTATCTTCACTGGGAAGGGTGCTGAGGGTACATGGCCACTGCTTTGTCCATCCACCAAGCCTACAGCTCCTTTTATCTGCAACCATGGCATCTCAGGTTTGAGAGGAATCCTAAGGGACTCTAGTCCAACCCCCCCTTAAGATGTGCCTTTGCCCCCAGGGTAGTTCAGCCCCAAAACACATTCTTTGTCTCTCTGGGCTTCCTCTGATCTTTTTGGAATATGTTAGCCCTGTTTGCTGGATTGCATTCTTGGACAGAGCCTGCCTATGCTTCTACTAATCTTTCACATGTAAACACTGTCACAAGGATCCATGTAAGCCCACTTGCACGACTTCTGATGTGTGGAGGCCTCTGTGCCTGGCAGAGCCCTGGTGTGGCCAACGCATGGAGGGGAGGGGCAGGGCCAGTGAAGGGCTCTGGGGGGTGGGGGGCCACAGTAGGCAGCAGTAACTTCTGCTGGGGCCCTCTGGGATCAGGCGGGAGGCCATCCAGAAGGAGCAACTGTGACCGCCGGCCCCTTTCCCTCAGTGCACACAGGGCTAAGTCACAGCTGCAGCCTTACAAGGTCATAAGAAAACTACTAGGCTGAGGAGAGAAGGGTGGAGAGTCTGAGACAGCTATTCCTGTGGCAGAATATCCATCATGCTGGGAACGGATACCAGCAGAGAGCCTGACTGATCCCTGCTGAAGCCTTTAGCACGCTATTTAAGGATCCCGCGGGACGCCAGCAGCTAAACAAGTCACAGACTCTGGCCAGGGCCTTCTCCCCAGCACCCCCGCTCCAGGGCCCTGGCCAGCTCCAGGCCCAAGGGACTTCAGAGCTGAGCTCCCAGACAGCCCCTCTCAGAGGACTGGACGCTTGGGCAGGGACAACACAGTGCTCGCTCTGGGCATGCTAAGTGGGGGGAAAGGCGAAGAACACAGTGTGGCCAGCACCCAACTGAGGCCCCGTGTCAGTGCCGAGTGTGAGGTGGGGGCTGTCAGTTCCTGCTGTGGCGGCCTGCCTGCCAGGCCGCTCTCAGCACCCTCTGGCCCAGGTGCCAGAGAGCAAGCTGTGGCTGGCGTCCTAACAGAGCCCTCCTTCTTGCTCCCTGCCTGTCGCCCTGTCTCCCTCATCATCCAGTCTCAGTCTCTCTGAGGTTGGAGTTCCTGTGTCAGCATCCAGGCCCCGTGGGCCAGGATATTTAGCTCCTTGTCTCTGAATCACCTAACTCTGTCCTTTGTCACTCTCTGTCCCTGTCTCTTTCTGCCTCTGTGTGTGTCTCTCTCCCTGTTTCTTTTTCTCCTACTTTTCTGTCTCTTCCATAGATTTGACAGCTACAACAGACAATCATAATACTAGAAATACTAGTACAACTTATACTGGAATTTCACTAAATGCCTACAATGTGCAGAGTATCACATGGGACCCGGGGGAGGACAGGGCACTGTTGTTTGAGGAGTTCCCTCGCTAATGTGACAGATCGGCAATTTATCGAACACCTATTTGGCCAGGAAACATTTCTCAGGCATTACTACGTGCCAGGACCAGCTGAGATTAGACATAGAATGAAAAAAAGAATACTGCACTCAAAAGCACAGAATTGAGAAGGACAGATATATCTGTGCACAAAAGGGAATGGCATTTTCTATGGTGTGAAGGAAAGGCTGGGGGCCAGGCTTCAGGACAGCCAGGGAAGAGCATTCCAGGGGAAGGCAATGTCGGGTACGAGGAGCAGAGGTGGAAAAGAGCCACAAGGGTCATCCCAGGCTGCAGAGGTGCCACTGTGGGTGTGCGGAGCAGGCGGCAGCCAGGGAGCACGTGGTAGTGCCATTACCTGTCTTCACAGTGGCATTAGGAGTGGCCTCACCTGAGAGATGGAAAGGACAGAGCATAGCTCAGTGGCTAGAGAAAAGGGGAGGCAAGAAGTGCACAGGAGCAGGAAAGGGTAACAAAGCATGGGGTACTCTGGGGAAATGGGGTGCCACAGGCTTGGGCCGCAGAGCTTATGGCTGGGGTGGGAGTGCAAGGAAGCACACTAGAAAGGTGGATGGGCCTGCATGTACCCCAACTCGCTTATGCTGTGGGCAACGAGGAAATGTCAAAGGCTTTTCACAAAGGAGGGTTGAAAATCTAACTCTGGCAGCAAGATAGAGATCTACTGAATCCTCCCAAAGGTCCTTTGTCACACCAACTCTTTGTATGGAAATTTATCATAAGGAAATAGTCAAGGACAAAAAGCTGGGTGAATAAATGAGCCTCATACAAATGCGACTTGAATATCCTGAAGTGTTACAATATGTTGCATGCATGTAGTAGAATATGCTGCCACTGTTAAGATGAACAGGCATTCACTGGTGCACTGACATGAACACGGTGCTTATATGATAGATAAAACTTGACCAGTATGATACAAATGGGACCCTCTTTCCTTAGATGCAAACATATGCACACACATGTGTACACAGGCGCATACAGAGTGAAAAGTTTCTGAAGAGGTTTGTGGTACCCTGAACTTTTGTATCAGTTATAGGAGGTGCGTGGGACTATGAGTTCTTCGTTTTTCTTTTTATCTTTTAAAAAAATAATGCTTTTAAAATTAAAGACAACTACAAAAGAAAAACATGCCAATTATGGTCCCAGGATATTTAGGAAGAGGTGTGGAATTCAGAACTGTGTGCTGAAGAATATGAAGCTCAAGAATCAATTGGAGGGCTGGCCAGATAACTCAGAGGGCTAAAGTGCCTGCTTAGGCAGACACAGGGACAGGGTTTGGATACCCAGTGTGCAGTATCCGCCCTGCCCCTGGGACGTACTGAGTCGGAGACTGAGACTGGGCGTGGTGGTGTGCGCCTGTAATCCCAGCACATGGGAGGCTGAAAACAGGAGGATCACTATGAGTTTGATATATTTACTAAATATATATCTTTTTTTTAAAAAAAATGAATTGGGCAGGAAGAAGATTCAAGGGCTAGCCAAGGTTTCTGACTTGGACCCCAGGGGGACCATGGTGCCACTCCCAGGAGAGACAGGTTTGAAGAAGGTTAAGGTTCCAGTTCTTGACACCTGGTGTCTGAGCTGCCTTAGAGATGCAGGGGTGGGGGAGGAGATGTGGTTGGCAGGTTGGTTTGGGTCAAGGGAGAAGCGAGTCAGTCTAGAGTTGAGTGTGGAAGAGCAAGAGCAGGACTGCTGGCTGGAGCTGGGAGTGCGTAAACGTGCCTAGGGGACACAGCTGGGATGAGAGCCACCATGGGAACTCAGCCCATTTCCCTTTATGACTCTCTCATTGAAGGGTGGCCCAGAAAGGGGTCCCAGCAGAGCCCACCAGAAACTAGACAGAGGGAGGAGCCCATGTCTGCCAGGAGGCCCGAGCCATAAGAGCTCCAAGGAGGAGGGATGGCCGTGTTCCCTCGCAGACCCTTAGTGTCCTCCCAGGAGCATGCGATAGGGATAGTTTCACTGTCACATGCACCTCAACACATACCTTGGTGTTGGGAATCAGGAGTGAGAGAAGACACAAAAGTCCTCAGAGGCTGTCAGGAAGGCCCCCTTTGTGGAAAGACCCTGTTCCAAAGAGTGGAAGGATAAGGGAGAGGAGGTCTCTGAGTCCTGTGAGCAAAAACAAACATTTCCAAGCCACTCTTTCCCCCGGAAGGAGTAGGACATGGAGGTGATCCTCTGGAGGACAGGAAGATGCATTTAATGACATGCCCCACTGCTCTGGGCTCTGGGCAGATGCTGAATTCATACATGCCCCACTGCTCTGGGCTTGGGCAGATGCAGAATTCATGCAGTGCTTTCTGCGAGGATGTTGGAGGAGATGAATCCACTGATTGCTCCTAGAAAATGAAATGTAAGAAACAAGGAAATAAGTAGAGCCCAACCACAGAGCTGGAGGAGTTCCCAGATGAGCTGCTCACCGGGAGATTGGAGCTCAAGGCAGGTTAAGCCCCGGCAGCACTGGGGCTGCCGACCCTGTTGCTGGGAGTCCAAGGAATGGACTTGAGGTCAGGCTTCCTGTGCTGTCATCAGGCTCCTGTGGGTCATGATGTTTAGCTCCTCCTTGTCTCAGTGGCCTCATCTGTAAAATAGGAATGCGAACAGTCACTTTACTCAAGCGGGTTGTAAGTGAGTCAGTCACCTCAATACAGGAAAAGCATTTGCACCCAGCATTGCACCTCATGAGCAGGAGTTGCCAGGCAAGGTCAGCTGTAAGTATCGCCCTTGTCGTCATTGTCATCACTGCCATCATTTTGTGCTTCTGATGACCTCGCTGCTTTGGCAACTCAGGAATAAAGAAATGGTCAAGTTGAGGAATGTTAATTCAGCAAGGCTAGTGAGGAGAAAGAGTAGCAAGGAGAAAGTTGGGATTTAGAAAGCCTTGCTTAGGCTAGAAGCTCTGAGGTTAGCAACAACTGTGATGTACAGTTTTAAAAGTAGACACACCAGCAATACTTTTGTAAATTGTATTTTGAGGTGCCTATGAAATTTAAGAGTTGCATGAGATATTAGATTGAGCAGTTGGGTAAAGGACTGAAAAATACGGTCCTGGAGTGAGAAATAGAGACAATTCAGAAAAGGTTAAAATAAAAGCGGTGGGCATTTCTCAGGGCTAGAGAGGGAGAAGGTGTGATTCATCTGACCTGAGGAGGGAAGCAAAGGCAGAGGCAGACAGTCTCGGGAGAGGCCCGGGTGATATCCCCAGAGTGAGCACCCGGCTGCTCAACAGCTGTCATGCTGGAAATCCCCGCTCCAGACTCCTGGCTTCTCCAAATTCCCCTGCTTCCTACTAGCTGACAAATAACAGCACGTTCATTATGGCTTATTGTGTGTCTGAGTACTTCTCGTCTAGCATCTGATTTAATCTTCATGGCAAAATGATAAGGTAGGCAGTATCTCTGTCTTAATTTTTCCAATGGGAAACTTAACACAGGGAGACAGGAAAGGCAGTATGTGATGGAGTTTACCTCACAGGGCCCCCCAGAGGGTCTGAGGTCCCTAACTCCATACCCTGAATCTCTGAAGGTCCAGCAACAATGGGAGGACAGCATTTTCTCATGATCTCTGGTGGGTCAGTGTAGAAACTCCTGTCCAGGCTCTTAGAGTTTTTCTGTTTTCAGCTTCATAGGCCTTCTTTCTACTTGCCACGAATCCTACCAAACAAGTATACCTTTAATCTAGACACTACCCCTCCAGTTCACCTGCATCACCTCTTAGCTTGGCTTAATCCATATTACTTTTCATGTGCTCTTCCTCATCTTCTAAGTTGTCAAATTATTATTTTAAACCTCATGCTCAAATTCCTCTGTCTTTATAGAACTTTCTCTCAAGTCTATCATCATTTTGTAACATTTAAAATTCCTTTTCGTCCCTTGATACCCTCTCCATGTGAGAAAGGTCTCTTTCCCTACTGCAGATTATTTATCTTTTATTTTGCTCTTTATTTGTAATTTGGGTTTCTCATATAAGAAAAATCATCCAACATTTAAGCTGTGTGTCTGATTTCTTTCCTATAAATGACTTGGGGAAGGATTTTTTTTTTTTTTTTTTTTGCTAGTTCTGGCTGCCTTAAGGGCAGGTATGGTGTGACTTGTGGGGCTGGGGATCGAACTGCGGTCCCCTGCACCTGACTGTATTTGCCCAAGTGGCACTTTAAACAACTGAGCTATAGGGCAAGCCCCCAACTTGGGAATTAATTAAAAAATGTGTCTTGGATGTGTGCAGTTCCAAACATGTACTGCAAACACATGCTAATAAAAATAAAAACAATTCTTACATTGTTATTCACACCTTTTATGTAAGTCAGTAAGTGTTTGTTTGTTCACTCACTAAACGTTTGTCCAGCACTCCTATGTGTCACTTGGTGACAGGAAGATGAGTGGAGCCCACCTGTAAAGCACTTATAGTCTAATGAGGGAAAGAGACATCAAACAAGTCATCATTGCCACAGTGAGCACTTTTTGGCAGGGCTGTGTTCAAAACAAGGTCAGCCTAGAGGAGTAGATGATCTTTGGAGAACTCAGAGAAAGCTGCCATTAGAGAATCTAACACACTACCCTGAGTCTTAAAGAACTGGGAGTGGTTCATTAGGTGACAGATGGGGGTAAGAGGTGGGGAGGAACATTCCAAGGCAGGGCACACCAGTTGCAAAGATATGGAGATATGGCTGGTAGCAGCATACGTTCGTGTCTTAACATATTTATGCCATTTTTTTTTTTTTCAGCTATGTGACATTTAACTAAGCCACTGAATCTGAATTTTGGGGCTGCTCCTGGTGGGCAGTTCCCAAGCCAGGAGACAAGTGGACCAGTGTAATCGACATGATGGGTGTTTGTTTTGCATTGTGCAGACGAGAGACGCTCTTACCACGATTCTCCATGACCTCCGACCCCAGGATCACTTCAGTGTCATTGGGTTTTCCAATCGGATCAAAGTGTGGAAGGACCACCTGGTACCAGTCACTCCTAGCAATGTCATCGATGGCAAATTCTACATTCACCTCATGTCGCCCAGCGGAGGTAAGCATGATCCTCCCTTGCACATCAGCTTTGACATGATAACAAGCTAATTTTCTGCCAAGACCTGAGGATCAGAAAACTGAAGCTGATTACAGGAAAAGAGGTAACAGGTGAGAGCTTTCCCAGAAGCTTATATTTCTCTAAATGCCAAATATCTAAATTCTCATCCTCAAGGCATCAAAATAAATTAGTCGAGTTATTGGGGCGGGGGAGGGTGCGGATACCTGTTAGGTATTTGGATGCTTTCCTGGCTTATCTTAGGGATCTGTAGAATAGAGCTGCTTTTGCTAACTTGTTCTTGGGCAGAGAACTACAGCGACCATTTGGCTAAGGGACGATTGTGGACATGAAAGGGCTTTGGGAGCTCCGAGTCATTGCACACTGGTCTTGATCATGTTGCCTGGTCAGTGTACAGAATATTAAGAGGACAGGGAAGGTCACAATTGTGCACCATGTAAGTTTCTTCAACTCAGGACCCGAGCCTTACATTCACAGGGCTAGTACAGGGGTCACTTAAGAAGTGTGCAGTGCTGGGGTACTTAGTGGGACCCAACCTGCCCTCTGTCCCCTTTATTAAAGCCCCTTGACAGAGACACTGTCTTCTGAAGCTGTCATCTTAACTAATATCTCTGATTATCTGGAAACATTTGACACATGTAGCTTACTTAGTCTTACCCCATTTGAGATTTCTTCCATTTTTATATATTTTTTCCTATTCAAGACATTTGCTTTCCCAAATGAATTTCTTTTGGAACTTGATCTTGCCTCCCTGGTACTTAGGCCTACCATGGTATTTCTTTCCAATCTTCAAAAACAATGTACTCTAAGAACTGTTTTATTATTTCGTGAGAGAAAGGAAAGATTATATTTAATATTATATGTCTTGTCTCTGGCAAGAATCTGATAAGACTGTAGAGTACTAGAGGAAAGAGATTCCTCTTCATCTTCACTGGTCCTGTTCCTAGCATAGTTACTGACACACCGTGCATGCTCAATACATTTGCTAAACTGAGCTTATTTAATTGTATGTCTGTGTTGGAGGGAGGTGCCAAACGGCTCCAGGAAGTAGCTGTTATACACTGTATTTGTTTGGAATCTAAACCTTAGAAACCCTACCAGTTTTCTCTTTCTTGTTCTACTATGCAGGTGAAAAGCGGATTAATCTACAAAGTGGAACTTCAGAGTCAGAAGTGTAGATTCTGATGTGTGTGATTTTTTTTTTTTTTAATTGGAAATCAAACTCACGACCTTGTGCTTCCAAGGCCTGCGCTGTGTCCCTGCACTGTCTCCCTGGCCTGGAAGTATATATTCTGAAGCCAGCCTAGATTTGAATACACCATTAGCCAATTAACTTCCATCTGTAAGAGGATAATAAAGGAGCTGTTACTGGGATCAGATGAGTTAAAATATTTAAAGTGTTTAGACCAGCCCTGGTGTATAGGAAGTCCTCTCTATGATATGGTGCTTCTACCCACCTGAGCTGTGTGCCCTTCCTGAGGTCCCAGGGCTCTGGATGGCAGGATCAGGCAGCCCCAGAGGTCTCTTCTTGCAGAGAAGGCTTCCCTGTTGCTGAGTGGACTGGGACTGCCCCACCTTGAGGTAGGCTCCATTCCAAGCCCCACAGCGCCTTTGGCACCTGTGTGCAATCAGCGAAGCTAAATCCATCCTTTGGCCCTAGCTTTCCTTGGCTCTGAAGAGGAGTGAGAGATTTGGCACCGCTGCTAAGTGCAAATTACAAAGAATACAACACCTGCCAGTTAGTATGTGCTCACTCACCCAGGGGCAGTGAGAAAGGAGAGCGGCGTTCTGAAAGGCAAATGAATGATTCCAAAGAAATATTAAAGACTATTTCAGCTGTAGCTTTCCCTTCTATTTGGAATCTGAATGCATCCTCCCAGGAATTATAAATATTTTTGTCACAAGCATGAACTTACCTATTTTTCTTTAAAGCTAGAAATTCTGGAGGATTTAAGGTAATGAGGAAATGATCTGCCTTTTCAAACTCTGTACATTTTGCAGGTAGCTAATCGGTCTAGGCAGGATGACATGGGGTGGTTGTGGTTAAGAGCTCTACATTTACTAAAAATAATGAAGTTGGTGCTTATGTTTTTGTCATGCAATTTTAGCTCAAGCCATTAAAAATAAATTAAACTAAAAATTTTTGGCATGTGAATTTTTCTCAAGCTACTGGGACAGTGACTGAAGGATCTAGGTGTTCGTGCTGATCAGCACTCCAACCCTGCTTGGTGGTGGGGGACAGGAGCAGCTCAGCCGAGTGAAATTCTTGGCTAAGCCAGAAACTGTGCTTTACCCGGAGGCTCAGCCTCACCACCACCCCCATCTTCCATATACCAAACGAGTCCATGTTTGCCTCCTTCTGCAGTTCTTGTCACACAGCTTTAATCAGAGCTGCTGATGACAAGCACTTTTCTAAAGGAAAATTTTCAGGGTCCAGGAGTGTGCATTTCAGTAGCTCCTTCTTGTCATGGATTCTACTAATCAGAGCTGGCCTGGAGGTGCAGCAGGCACAGGAGGGAGAGGCAATGAAGGGGCTGGCTAGTGTGTCAGCATCATCCAGTGACGTTTGAGGTCACCTGAGATGGTGTCGGTTCGTCCCACCCAGCTCTCTTAGTCTGTGCGTCTTTCTTCTCTCTGCTATTCTTTCTCCCTTCAAGTTCCTGTGCCCAGCACTTTCCTGTTCTTTTCAAAGCCAGTCTCAGAAAAGGGGGCATAAGCCATTAAATCTGGGGTACTGAAAACTCCTACCTGGAGATGTCATTGGTTACCTGCAGAAGAAGGTTTTTGCAGTGAGATTGTTGCATGTCATTTATGTGCACCTTGCAAACACTCATGTTTTAGCTAAGATGAGAGCTCCATGCAGCTGTGGCCGTGTGCTCCGGTTCAGAAGGTGGTGCAGAGGTGTGAGCCATCCTGCGTTTTGTCCCACAGGCACAGACATCAATGGGGCGCTCCAGGCAGCCATCAAGCTCCTCAACAACTACGTGTCCCACAATGACATTGAAGACCGGAGTGTGTCCCTTGTCATCTTTCTGACAGATGGGAAGCCCACAGTAGGGGAGACCCAAGCCTCCAAGATTCTCAACAATACCAAGGAGGCTGCCCAGGGTCAGATCTGCATCTTCAGTGTTGGCATTGGCAATGATGTGGACTTCAAGCTGCTGGAGAAACTGTCATTGGACAACTGTGGCACCACACGGCGCGTGCTTGAGGAGGAGAATGCGGGTGCACAGCTCATTGGGTTTGTTTTTTCTTCTCAGAAAGGGGATATGTTATCTGAGGCTGCAGGGGGTCAGATTCAATAGAAATTCAGACAGAAGGGGTTTTTTTTTGGGGGGGGAATGTGTTCTTGCTATACCTTTTTTTTTTCCACAACTGGGGATCGAACTTGGGACCTTGTGCTTGCTAGGCAGGTGCTTAAGCTACTGAACTATCTCCCTGGTTGCTTGCTATACCTTCCATCTACTCAAAATGTTCCTAGGTCACTGATCTCATCCTGGGTTTGGAAACTAGGCATATCAGGGTTCAAATTCTAGCCTTCTGTCTGTGCTTCAGTTTCCTCGTCTGTAAAATGAGAATTGTGGTTGGCTGACAGAATTTAAAGAATGTTTGTAACTGAGTGGCACAATGGCTGTTCTGTATTAGGTGTTCAGTGAGCTCTTATGGTTGTAATTGCCTTCTTGAGATTTCAAGTACAGTTAAATGATTATCTTTTAATTTGGAAGGAAATGAGCCTGTTTAAACTGATGAGCTGTCAGATTCTTATTTTGAGGTAGAGAACAAACCAGAATTTAGGCTTTCTAACTCCAAGGTGGCTTCTCTTGGATACCACAATGCCAAACACAGTGTGTGATTTTGCAGCTAATGCAGTGGAGTGTCCACTTCCACCTCAGTGTGCTCTGATGTCATCTACATTGCTTTATAATTTTTAAAAGTATTCTTGTACATGTTCATAGTAATTAATAATTTTTTTTTTCCGTACTGGAGATTGAACTCAGGACCTTGCGCTTGCCAGGAAAGTGCTTATTCTACTGAGCCATCCCATCTCCCCAGCGCTTTTTTTTTTTTTTTTTTCTGTGCAGGGTCTTACTACACAGCCCAGACTCATAGTGATCCTCCTGATTTCTGCCTCCCTAGTGCTGGGATTACAGGGGCGCGCCACCACACCCAGACACCATTGCTGGCTCAGCACGCCCCGGGGGTGGGGCCAGTGCTGCATGCAGAACCAGGGATCGAACCTTGGTCCCTGTGCTTACCTAAGCAAGCATTTAGTAACATTCATCACAGGGAGTTGGTACATATACACAGCACATCTTAGTTCTTTTTCTTCTTTCTTTCTTTTTTCTTTTTTCTCTTTTTTTTTTGTACCAGGAATAGAACTCATGGCCTTGTGCTTGCAGGCGCTTATGCTGTGGAGCTATCTCCCCCACCACATCTTAATTCTTGACACAGCTGGCATATACTGTAAAGTAGAGGTGAGGTTGAGGTACATTTATAGATGTTCAATGGCTATAACCAAAAAAATTTAGTGATGATAAGTCTCACTGAAATTCTTGAGTTTACAATGAAGACAGGTGGCTAATGTCGAACTGGCTACCGGCTTTCTTCCAGAATTTTACAGAACATCTAAATGAAAATAGAGATTTATTTCCTATATTGTAAAAGTTTTCAAAACCAGATTCGGGTAGCAGTGAATGCGCTGTATAACAGAACTGAGAGAAATGAGATTCGTGAAGAGGCTCACAGTAAAAGTAATTATATGGAAACTGATGAACTGCCCTGTTCGTAGTACTAAAAATATTATCCACCCTAATACCGAGGACCTAAAATGCATCCGCATTTATGACACATCATTTCATGCAACCCTAACAAAGTCCTAAAACCCACTTATTTATTGCAAAGTGCTGACACTGTAATTAACCCTGAATACTGAGATTTTTACTTCAGATAAAACAACTCATACATTAACTTTTTTTGTCTTAAGAGAAAAATGAACGACACGTACACCACAGGTTCACCCCCACTGGCCCAGGAGGTACTAGGTATATTAGGGTAGATACTACGCTGCCAATCAGAGGTGGCCAGGTACAAAGGCTAATGTAACACAGCCCTACATTTCTTCCTCCTGTGGTAAGGGATCGGCTAAATTCTGCTTCATGCAATCATCAGACACTCACTTGGGTTCTTTCTAGTTTATTGCTCTGACTCACATACTTAGGTATTGTCCTTAACCTGAAGGTTGAAATTAAGGTCACTATCATTCTATATTGAAGCCTCAGAAAAAAAGAGAAAGAAAAGGAAAGCCTACTTCATTTAAAGCAAATGTCTTGGAAGTTACACATATCACTTATATTCCATTGGTAACATTATGGTCATGTGGCCAGGAAACATCTTTAGTAGGACATGTGATTTGTTAGAACTCATGTATAAAAGAAAGGGAGAATGGAGTTGGCGACCTAGTCAGTGATCTGCCAGAGTAGTTCTGTACTGACTGAGCATCCGGATTTCATACATGAATCAACTGTGCCATTTCCTAGACACAGAGCAAGGGTGTGATTGGGATGGAAGTTGAGCTGCACACCCTGCGCTGGGTAGATCCTGGAAAAGGGATTTTGGTTGTGCCCTTTCTTGGCAAGAAGCAGCCACATGACAGGACCACAAGAAAAGCTGTCAGAAACAAATATAGAATTAAGCAAAAGCAAGATGCTAAAGTCAAGGTCAGATCTCCCAACTGCTACTTAAAATGTATTTGTAACATCCATTTGATTTTTAAGAGAAATGTTTTCAGGAGCCCTTTGAGAAGCTTAGGTGTGCACAAGGGAAATGTATCAAGAGTTGTGAGGGGGATCTTGAAGTTGTATCACAGGAAGAATAATTCAAGAAACAGATGTCGATTAGGCTGCATAAAAAGAAGACTTCCAGAGACACACAGCCATGTCTTTTGAGCATCTCTGTGGCTGTCTTGTTGAAGATGGCTAGACTCATTCTCTGTTGCCTCAGAAGAACACTAGAAATTTCAGGGAGGAAGAACTTGACCAGTGCTAAGGTTGTTCTCTCTCGTCATCAGAGCAGTTGACAGAGAGGCTCAGGATCACTGTGAGAACGTGAGTACCTTCTCACTGGAGGAATTTGAGCTCCTTCTGGGCATCCTCTGTCACAAAGATTGTGCTGGGGACTGATGGACTTGATCACTCCAGTCAGCTCATCCCTATGAGAGTGTCACTTGCTTTAGGATGGTCTCACTTGCTGCCAGCCAGGCCCTCATTCTCTCTCTGTTCCTCTGCTGCAGGTTCTATGATGAGATCAGGACCCCTCTACTTTCTGACATCCGCATCGATTATCCCTCTGGCTTAGTGGAACACGTCACCAAAACTGTGTTCCCCAACTACTTCAATGGCTCTGAGATTGTTATTGCTGGGAAGCTGGTAGACAGGAAGATGGATCAGCTGCATGTGAAGGTCACTGCCAGCAACAGTAAGAAATTTGTCATCCTAAAGACAGATGTGCCTGTGGAGCCTCAGAAGGTGAGGAATGGTGTCCCGGGAAGCCCCAGTTCCAGAGGTGATGGCGAGGAGGACCCCAACCACATCGAGCATGTCTGGAGCTACCTCACTGTGAAGGAGCTGCTGAGTTCCTGGCTACAGAGTGACAATGAGCAGGAGAAGGAGAGGTTGAGGCAGAAGGCGCAGGACCTGGCCATGAGCTACCACTTCCTCACCCCCTTCACCTCCATGAAGCTGAGGGGGCCAGTGCTTCAGGAGGACACACTGGAGGTCACCCGGGGCATGTCTGCTGCAACAGGCCCTGAAACGGTGATGCAGAGCCTTCGGGGATCCACCACACAACCAGGTAGCACAGTTCCTGTGTGGCCAGGCTGACCTGGGACTGAGTGTTCCTTCTGATGCTTTGTAAGCCCACAGCAACCTCAGCAGGAATCTGTTTTATTTTATCAGATTGTAATTTTTATAAATAAGGGCCCTGCATGCAGCAGGTAATCTGCAGAAAGTATGTGGGATCATGGGTTTGGCTTGTTATAAACTGTGGCTCTCAAAGGAAGTGAAAACAAAGTGTGTGGGCTGTGAAACATGGCCAGTGGCCAGCCAGTCAATAAGTTATCCTTAAATCCAGTGACTGCCACATGTCAGGCACAACTGGGGGCACCAAGATGAACACACAATGCAAATTTTCAGTTTTAAGTGCCTTTTTAGTTTTTTTAAACTTCAGAATTGGGCCGGTGAGAGAGCTCAGCAGTCTAAAGCCCTGCTTAGGCAGGAACAGGGGACCAAAGTTTGATTCCTCGCCCCCTACCCCCCACTCCTGCACTACATGCCACTGCCAGCCCTGCCCTCAGGGCGGCTGAGCAGGCCAAAAGGGAAAAAAACAAAAACAAAAAACCTTCAGAGTTAGGTTAGTTCATGTGTAAATTGTTTTTACTTTCTTGAGAAAGTTTGAAGGGCCGTGATATCGATGCTTGAGAGAATCTACCCAGAATTTAAGCAGACACAGCTGTGCTGACTTTTGTCGGCAGTTTGATGGGAGGGAATTCCTAGAGACAGGAACAAGAGGAAGGAAAGTCTGTAGGACCGAAGGAAAGGGGTATTCTGGGTAATGCCCATTTGTAGAGTGGCATGTTGTGACATCTAGCATTTTTACTAGGTTCTTGTCAAGTTTCCTTCAGCTAAGAAAGGGAGCAGAAGTTAGCCCGACCCTGTGTGAGATCGCTCCCAGATGATGTCTTCTTTATTCTTTACACTCTAATCTAGGGTGCTCACCAGTGGGAGGAGGCAATGGGAAGTCAGGACCCAGAGATCCTCTGGGGCATCTGTGAAGCCTAGGTCAGATTCTTGTACTTCTTTGAGCCTGCATTTCCATGCCTGTAAAATCTGGGGCAATAGGAATGCTCCTGAAGAGCCATCGTGAGCGTTAGTATGGAAGGTCTTTAGCACGTAACGAGTGTTCTATAAACATGAGCCATTGTCTCCCAAGAGATATGGGATGCTAGAAATTTATTGAGAAGTACAAACCCTTCTAGAAAAACAGTGAAGATTTTAGAAAGCATGGAGCCTTTCTAAAATCTGGTGCAATTTTTATTATGATTAAAAGCAGGCTGTTGGAAAGTATTAATTCATACCAAGCTCATCCATGCCATTTCCAGGAACAATGCCTTGGAGTAAGGTCATCTATTGTGTGTCAGCAACTCAAATCTCAGTAGATTCAGGAGAGAGTGGACACAAATGATAATAGACTCAGAGGACCAGGTACACAGACAAGGAAACAGCCACCATTGTTTATTTATTCTTATTGTTTAAAGGAGATTTTTCAGATAAGATTTTGCTGAAGTGTCAGTGATGGTGCAAGACAGCTCTCCTTTTCCCAGAACTCTCATGTTGTGATTTTTTGGGTGTCTACGGCAGCTGCTACTCCACCCCCTACCCCATGCCCATCCCCGGTACTGAGAGTTCAACCCAGGACCTTCACACTGAGGACCTGCGATCACCAGCCTTTTTAAAATTTTTACCTTTTGAGACAAAGTCTAGCTAATTTGTCCAGGCTGAGCTTGAACTTGGAATTTTCTTGCCTCAGCCTCCCAGAGTGTTGGGATTCCAGGCATGTGCCACTGTGCCTGGCAAAGCTTCCACAGAGCACTCTGTCCTTCTGGCCCTTCAGTACTCTGCCACCAGGGACTAGAAGAGAGAGTGCTTAAAAAACGTTTAGATCCTTTTATCTTTATTTTCTCCAAGGCTAAAGACGTATGAAGAGGAACATACTCTACTTCATCCAAGATTCGAAGTAAGATAGTGATCTTACAGAAAATAATTTATTTTGAGCTTATATATTCATGGAATACTTATTCAGCTAAGTCACTTTGCTTTTTGTTTTGTTCTGTCTTGTTGTCTTGGTTTTTTGAGACAGAGCCTGACTATGTAGTTCAGGCTAGCCTTGAACTCACTTCATAGCCCAGGCTGGCCTCAAACTCATGGTGATCTTCCTCCCTCAGCCTCCTGAGTGCTGGGATTACAGGCACACACCACCATGCTTGGCTCTCAGTGAGTGAAGTTCCTTTGAGTGCTTGGTATTTCAGAGATTTATGAATTAAGCTTACACATATTGTTGTGGACACTGGATTTTAACTGTACCTTTTGATTTTAGCTTTTTCGTTTTAAAAGCCACACAACATGAAATTTACCCTTGTAACCCTTTTTAAGTGTACAGGCCAGTAGTGTTACATATATTCACAAAGGTCACAGAAAATGAAAATATTATCTAGAAGGTAAAGAATAAAATAATTGTGGCCAATGAGACAGCTCAGCGATCTAAAGCACCTACTTAGGCAAGCTTAGTCAGGAGCAGGGGACTGTGGTTTGATCCCCGGCACCACACGCTGCACCAGCCCCACCCTCAGGGCAGGCTGAGCCAGCCAAAGTAAATCAATAAATAAATAAAATGATTAAACTGCTGCAGTTTATATCTCAGTTGTGTCTTTTGAGGCCAGCCTCTCTCTTTAAAATAAATGAAGTTTTAAAGAGCTCTGGATCATTTCAGCTGTTACAAGGGCATGAAAGCTGGGTGCCATTCATTTCAGCTGCTCTTCTGTCTGACTGCATCATCTTTAGTGAATGAGAGTGTCTTTTCTCTTCCTTTCCTTCTCAGGACCTATGCTCAAGAAACTCCACAACCCAAGAATCAAACTCTCTAAGACATCAGGTAAAGAAAACGGTGTGGCTGAGTGTGACTGGAGGTGAGGAGTTCCCTGAAGCCAGTTGGCATCGCGGCCCACTTCTCAGGTCTGCTCTGTGAGGCAGACGCTAAGATCCAGGACAGCTGTGAGCCACTGCCTAAACCCCATGGAGGGCCCACAGGCTCCAGGAAGCCTGGCAAGGGCCCCATGGAAGAAGAGAAGCAGAAGCGCGTTCTGCCTGTGGCTGGGTTTCAGAGCACTGGCTTTGGAGATTTGAAATATATGGGATTTCAGCTGCAGGGGTCACAGATACAAAAAACAGAGTTATAAAGATATAAATGTCTGGAGGGATTGGCAGGATTTTGTGTGTGTGTGTGTGTGTGTGTGTGTGTGTGTGTGTGTGTTTTTTTTTTTTTTTTAAACCTTGGCCTTAGAAGGAAAAGAACAGATTTTAAAGGCCATAAAATTTTCTTTTGACAACCTCCCAGGGTGATAATAAAAGTCAGGATAGGGCGGCCAGGTTTTATTCTTCCAATGGCTGTGTTAGAGAAAATCTGGCTGCTCTCACTAGGAAGGGCCCTGAACCCCTGTGAAAGGCAGAATATAAAGAAATGTGGCTGCTTGTTTTTTGATGATGGAAAAAAAATAATGGCATACTGAGGCGACCAAAGTTTTCACCCACAATGTTGCATGCTTTAGGTGTGGCTTGTGTGACAATTCTCTGAGAGTTCTTACCGCAACCAAACTCACCATTTCTACTCAGAACAACCAAATCTCTTTATAAGTAAAAAATGTTGCTTGCTAAAAGAAAAAAAAATCAGGGAGAGTCCAAAAGTGATTAGCACAGGCAGCATCCTAGAGGAGGGTGGTCTTGCGTTCCACAGAGCACGCGTTCAGAGGCACTGCATCCCATCCGTGGCAGCCTGTGCATTACTGTCCCTGTCACTGAGCTCCGGGACATGCCTGTTTTATGGACCTGCATGTATAGCATGCTTGTCAAAAGCAACAGTGGAGCTTTTCTCCTCAGGGTGTCAAGGGCCCTTCCAAGTGACGCTGTGCTTTCAGCAGTTACCAAGAGAGCATGAACTCACTTTCAGCTTGAAGAGACCAGGCTCTGCCTGACCACACGTCTAGCACATGCATGCACACACTCGTTCTTAGTATTCCTGAGCCATGTGCTTCATATCCAAGCCAGAGAGAGACTGCATCTGCACTCTAGCAAGAGAGAGAGAAGAGTTGATGTTGACCTTCAGGAAATATTTGGTCTGTGCAGTAAAGAGGCAGGCTGTTCACGACTAGCCGAGGTGATGATGGGAGAGTAAACGGGGACTGGGGCCAGCTGCACTTCATGGGCCCAACTGCAGACAAACAGCTGAGAGCAATAAAGTCAGTGTGACCGCAAGGAGTGATTCCACTGGCATCCCTAGCTCTCCTGCCCACCCTCCTAGTGACTCTATGCTATTTGTCATTGCCCTCAAGTGGGGCCAGCTTCTTAGTGCCTTTAGGCAAGGGCGGCATACAGCCGGGCCTGTGGAGGCTTATGACAGAGCCCAGTTGTGCACACTTCACTGAGGTCTGGTGAACAGAGCATTAGATCTGTGCTTAGAAGACCTGTTATCAATGTTTTCCAGCCACTTGTGAGTGAGTCTAGGGAGTCACTTCCTTCCCTTGCATTGCCTTATTTAGAAACTTCCTCCCAGTGCTATCCTTGGGAGTCAATGCATAATTACACGTGGAAGGCGGGCAGTGAGTTTCTCTCCTTCTCTCTGCGTTCTCTCCCTGACAGTGGATGGTGATCCCCATTTTGTTGTGGATTTCCCTCTGAGCAAACTCACCGTCTGCTTTAACATCGATGGACAGCCGGGGGACATCCTACGGCTGGTCTCTGATCACATGGGCTCCGGTAAGTCCTGCCCTTCCTGTATCAGGGAGGTGTGCTCCCCACCTGTGTTTTTAGGCTGAATGACCTGCTGTATAAGGAACATGGGGGATGCCCAGTGGATGCTGTGGTGATTGGCTGCAGGGATTGGAGGCTCCCAATTTGGAGTCAGAGCAGGGTGCACTCAGCTTACACTGCACAGCCTCAGTGTGGCCCTGAGCACAGGCTGTCATGCTGCAGTGGTCTTCCTTGTAGAACAGAGACAGTGGGGCTCTGCTGGCCTCATAGGACATCATGAAGTAAATCCAATGAAATAAAGGATATGAAGTAGCTTCAAAAATGCTCAAGTGTTATAGAAGCTTCATAACATCATTGCTGCTGCTATGTCTTTTCATTGAAGTGCTCTAATAGTGGGGAGGTAGGAGGTCCAAACTCATACATCCTAGTTCTGTGATAATGTAGAAGTAAGGCCCAGTTGCTGTGTGTATCAGTGGTATAGTGGGGCTGGGGAAAGATGTCAGCACAGAAAGGGTGTTGTTCAGGGCAAGGTAACAATGCTTGGGGACAACACTGCAGACTGTCACACAGCCTGGCTTTTTTGGGAACCATCTGGTATTTCTCAGTGCTGAGAAAACGAGGGGCTTAGAAGTTCAGGTTGCAAAGGGCTGGGGAGATAGCTCAGTAGAATAAGCACTTCCCTGGAAAGAGCAAGGGTCTGAGTTCAATCCCCGGTTCTGCCAAAAAAAAAAAAAAAAAAAAGCAATTAAAAAAACCCCTAATTTAAGGCTTTCACAGAGAGCACATTGGCCAAACAATGGCCGTGACTCATCCGCATGGCTGCACTGATAAAGGTTCTACAATCTGAGGTACAGGATCTCAGGACAAATCCTGAGGGCATTTCACTGACCTTCTCAGACCAAAAAGCTACAACTCTTGTTGCATAGGTCCTGCTTTACCTTGGTCTTAACCATCCAGCAGAAAAGTATGAAGACGAAATTATAAGAAATAAAGCCATGCTGTTAAGTTGAGCTGTGGGGGACTCAGGTCAATAATTTCTGACATTGTCAGTTAAACAGAAGACCCAATGCTATTATGGGCTACTGGACTCTTTTAGAATATTTTGCTGAGTTTACACACCTATAATATTCAATAACAGAACTTAGAAAAAATGGGGCATACAGATGAATGTCCATTTTGTATCTGTGTATTCAAAGTGGTTGGGATAGATATATAGTTACATTCTGTTAATGAATAGAATGATTTGTTCTAATGGTGTTTGTAAATAGGATCACAAGTCCATGTCTTATACAGCAATTAACCACTAAGAAGAATATATGCAGTGTATTATTTGTTGAAACTGTACTTTCGATTTGATTTGAAACTGTCTCATTGCTGTTTATCAATAAAACTTTGAAAAAAAAAAAAAAAGAAGTTCAGGTTGCAGAGTGTCCCCCAGCAAGGTGACATGCATGATGTATTTGTGTGAGATTTGGTCCTAGTTCTTGATTAGGTTGTTTTCTTGCAGGCCTTCCTAGCTTCAAAGCCAAGTTTCTGATGTCTGTAATACCACAGGGTGCAGGGAAGAGACAGTGACCCAACTATGTGGCTCTCTGAATACTCTTTCTCCTGGGAGCTGTTCCCATGGTTTCTAAATTCCTTGAGTTGTGCAAGACAGCGCTTCAGCCTGGGTGGTGAGAGCTCTGAGGCCAAGAGCAGGGATTCGGCTCTGGCGGGGACTGCTCCTCTCCCCCATGCTTTGGCCAGGAAGTCACTTTTTTCCTTGTATATCTAAGAAGTTGCTAGTCAAGATTTATTAGGAAGACCATCCTCAAAGCAGAGAAAGCAAGAGTTAATTATATAGCAATCTTTATTAAAAATTGCGGCTTTGCCTGAGAACAAAGCAGATCTAATATGCATCAGCTTACTTGTTCTCAGACGTCTTCTGCGCAGTGGCACCTGCTTGCTGTCCAGCCCCACAGCAGGGCACCCTGGCGTTTGCCCGTGGCCTCATGGGAGAGATGAGTCCAGAAAAGCTGTGCTCACCTCAGGATGGGGCAGGGCAGAAAGCAACTAATGTCTGATGGCACTACATAGCGCGTACATATCCTACCCCTTGCGTCCTCATGAAAGTTCCCTTAGATTTTTATAGCCTCCTCATTTCCCAAAATGAGGGAATTGAAGATTAATTTTTTAATGGTTTTGTCTAAGGGTGCATGCATAGTAAGTAGAAACACTTGAGTTTTAGGAATAAAAATTTTCTAATTTAGATTCTATCCCCTCTGCTCCAAGAGTTTTTCTAGGTTAGGATCAGTGGCAACTGGTAAATACAAAACACACATCAGGACCCACAAGACCTGTGCCACTATAACCAGACCTTGGAATAAAGGCACGCGAGTATGCAAGCCCTTCTGTGATACCTTGACCCAAACCTGAAGCCTCCTTCCCCCATTCCAAGGTGCTAATCAAGTGCAATGGAAACTCCCTTGTAGCTTCATGCATTCAGACTTACATGGTGACCACCAAGTGGCTTGAACCAAGTGGCTTAGACATGGAGTTGGTGTTGGTGGTGCTAGAGCCATGAAGAGAGGGAAGGAGGAAGAGAGTTCTTAGCAGGCAAACCCGTTTTCTAACCACTGTTGTCTTCCTCTCACTTTTGAGGTGTGACAGTGAATGGCGAGTTAATCGGGGCCCCTGCTCCCCCAAATGGTCACAAGAAGCAGCGCACTTACTTCGGCACCATCACCATCCTCATCAATCAGCCTGAGAGATCCTACCTGGAGATCACACCCAGCAGAATCATCTTAGACGGGGGCGACAGGCTGGTCCTCCCTTGCAACCAGAGCACAATAGTGGGGAGCCGCGGGCTGGAGGTGGCTGTGTCTGCCAACGCCAACGTCACTGTCACCATCCAGGGGACCATAGCCTTTGTTGTCCTCATTCACCTCTACAAAAAGCCAGCACCATTCCAGCGAAACCACTTGGGCTTCTACATCTCCAACAGCAAAGGCCTTTCCAGCAAGTGCCACGGACTGCTAGGTAGGGCCGCTGGCGCTTTTTGTGGGTTCACAGGAGTTACATTTCCCAAGTGAAATCTAGCCTCCAAATTGTTAGATTGATTGAGAAGTTTAGTAGGCGTTTGGTCCTTGCATATACAGATGTCCCTTGGTACCCACAGGGGTGTGGTTTCAGGATCTCCCAAGAATACCAGAATCCAAGGATGGGTAAGCCCTCACCTCAGGCAGTGTCATATTTGTATAAAGTTTGCACACATTTTCCTCTTTGCTGTTAAATTATCTCTAGATTACTTCCCACACCTGTACTCTATAATACCATGTAAATAGTTGCTATACTGTATTGTTTAGGGAATAATAACAAGGAAAAAAGTTGTGTTCAGTACAGGTGCATTTTCTTCCAAATGTTTTCAGTCTGCAGCTGATATAATCCACAGATGCAGAATCCCCTGGGTACAGAGGGCTGACTGCGTGTATATGAAAATTAGATTTCTTGCCTCCTAATGATTTCCGGCATAGAAGTAAGCACTGTAAACCAGTTCTCACTAGTCTTCTGGGAAAGAGAACAAAGACAGAGAGAGTAATCATCTTAAGATCTGGTTCCTTGTCCCTCTGTGAAGACACAGAGAAAGGACAGCCCGTGGCCCAGGCCCAGCACAACGGACAGATGCCTTTCCTAGGCGTCACAGCACTGCTGTGGGAGCCAGAGGCCACCTTGGCCCGTCTTCTTCCGCGTGCAATTTCATGTGGGCCTCTTGCCCAAAACTAAAGGATGAGCTGCTGCCAGGACTGGGTTTAGAAAGCTTCCTGGCATTTGAGCTGGCCGCGTCCTGCCCAGCTGATGCCAAGCAGAGGCTCCGTCTCACACAGGCAGGTCTGTGCTGCCCTGGCTTGAGCACTCCCGCTGTTTGACCTACAAAAGTCTGAGGATGAGTGTCAGGCATAGCCTGAACCGACGACTCCACACCCCATGCTGGTGTGTGCCCACCACATGGAGCGCAAGGAGGGGGTTTGCACCCAGGCCCCACTTATCTGTGTTTGCCATGACCTCCAGATTCCACAGCAGGCCACTTGTCTCCAGTTGCCAGACAGGTGATTTCTTACTAAGTGCAGAGGCCAGTGCTCTCCTCTCCAGGGTATGTCACCAGGCTGGACAGTGTATGACGGCCTCAAGGGAGATTCCAGCCTAGGGTTGTGTTCAGTGGGAAGCCCTTCTGCCCAGCTGACCATGGTGACACACATCTGTAAACCCAGCAGGACCCTGCCTCAAAATAGTAAATTAGGGCTGAGGAGACAGCTCAGTGTTCCAAGTGCCTGACCAGCAAACACTAGGTCCTGAGTTCGATCCCCGGTACTGTATGACATGCCAACCTCGTGCTGAGCCAGCCACCGAAACTGGGTGCAGTGGTGCACACCTGTAATCCCAGTGCTGTGGAGGCTGAGGCAGGAGGATCACTATAAGTCCAAGCTTCATAGTGAGACCCTGTACCAAATAAATAAATAAATAAAATAAAAAAGAGGTTGGGGATGTGCCTCCATGTGAAGGCCCTGGCTTCATCCTCCAGTACCATAAACAAAGAAACAATCATTTTGACACTGCTGCTGCTGCTAGACTACAGTGGTTATCTGCAATTAGCTAACCTCAATGCAGTTAGGAAAACTTTTTATTAGGATATGTTTGCAACACATATTACATACATCAGTCTTGGGAAATTCATATAAAACCATGTCTCTTAATCATTTCTGTCCCGATTTCACACATACCCTGTCCATCTCCACAGAGCATCCTTCCTGTCCCCATCACCTGTCTTTTTTTGAGTGGGGGGGGGGCAGAACCAGCGATTGAACTCAGGCTGCACTTATTACTGAACCATCTCCCCAGCCCATCATCTGTCTTTTATTTTGCTCTTCAGATGATTTATATTTTGTGTCTCTTTGTCTTCCCAGGT
This sequence comes from Octodon degus, assembly GCF_000260255.1. NCBI lineage: Eukaryota > Metazoa > Chordata > Mammalia > Rodentia > Octodontidae > Octodon > Octodon degus. Next base: position 10,943,423 of record NW_004524647.1, on the reverse strand, counting down.
CAGTTCCTGGACCAGGAGACCAAACTCACTGAGGAGCCTGCTGGACACAGCACAAACCTTACCAATCCTCCCCTCCCCTGGGCAGAAGGGACACCTGAGACCTTCCTTCAGGTGAAAGGGCACCGAGTCCCAGTGGTCTGGAAACAAAGGAAGATTTACAATGGTGAGGAGCAGATAGACTGCTGGTTTGCCAGGAACAATGCTGCCAAGCTGATTGATGGGGTGTACAAGGATTACCTGGCATCTCATCCATTTGACACAGCAACAACTTTGGGGCTGGGAGGGTTCAATGGATCTGAACCCAGCAGCCTTAATTGAAGACAGTGCATGAAAGGGGAGTGACTGTGGGGGACTCCAAGGCACAGCTATCCTTGTTACCCCATGCTCTTGCAGTGAGCTGCACTCTGCAGCTTAGGGCTGATGTCTGCTGGAGTGGGGGTAAGGCAGAAAGCCGAGTGAAGACATTGTTTTCTTCCTCCTCCTCCTCCTTCCTCTTCCTTCCCTTGCAGTCCCCAGCCCTTGGTAGACAAAACAGGTAGCATCAAGTGAAGAAAGGCCACAGTTCAAAGCATGAAAGCATTTATCTTGTACCATCTGGCTTGTCCCTTGTACCTTCCAAAAGCTAACTCCTTCCAGGGTAACAAGGTTGTCATGAAATTTATTTTCCTTGTAGAAATGACCAAATTCTACTCTCTGCATTATATTCATATCTAGGAATTTCTCCTTTGTTCTGCTGTGTTCTCCAGATGTTCCACCCCTGAACTTTTTCTCAGAGACACTTTCCACTAAGCCCCAGGCTTAGTGATCATCCAAACAGTATACAAATTAGATGACTGTAAATAATTAAGGGTTTTTTTTTTTAATGTGTTTGGTACAGGGTCTCATTATGCAGCTCAGACTTGTAGTGATCCTTCTGCTTTCAGCCTCCCCAGTGCTGGGATTACAGGCATGTGCCACCACACCTAGTCTTGGTGGCCAGCGTGGCAATGGGGAAGGGACTGAACTGGGTCCCTGTGCTTGCCTAAGTTGGTACTTAGTCCACTGAGCTATCTCACCAGCCCAATTAAGACTTTTCTTAGGAGAGCTTTTTTTTTTTCTTTCTGCTGTGGAATTTTGTCCTTAAAAATTAATTTTCATTTAAACATGATTAAAAGTAGAAAAACCTATGTCCTAGATACTGATCTCTTTCTAATGAGCTTTGTAGACCACTTGACCTTGCTGTTGAACATTCTCCAACTTATTCCAAGAAGTTTTTAATAAACAAGACAATCCATGGGGATGTTTTTTAACCAGCCCTTCTTGGTGCTAGAGAGTTGGCCAGCTGAAAGACAGACCTTTAACTGGGAGCTCTTCTGTATTTGTCATAATTCCTGGACCTTTTTGCCTTTATCCTCCCAGGAGGTGATGAGTGATCCAAGCACAGTGCTGGGATTGGAGGAAAAGCCGGCAAGAGTGAGCCCAGCGCAGTAGCCCACCTCAGGGACACTCAGCCTGCACTTGTTTGCAGGAGGAGCGCGCATGCTCAGGCCCTCTGGAAAGCCTTTCCACATGTCAGATGGACACAAGACAGGAGATCAACCTGAGCCAGGGGCTTTGGCTCTAGAATGGTGACAAAGTTAAATCCCTAAGGAAAAGATTAAAGTGGGGCCCAGGGATCAAAGGTCCCTGAGTGGTACTGTCCCCATCCAAATGGCCTCAGCCAGGCCTGGTCCTGTTATTAGAGGGAGCAGGGGCTGCTCATGGTCTTTTCATTCTCCTCGGTAGCATCACTCCACTCTGCTCTGGTGACTCAGACCTGAGCTGGAGGAGGCTGTATGGGAGAGATAGGCCAAACTGCAGAGAAAGAATGTGGCCAGGAAAGAAGGGCGCTGTGATGGGGCCAGGGGTAGGGATCTGTGTTGTCCTCACAGGAGCTCTCTGCTGTGGGGCCTGACGCCAAGGCAGCCTGCAAGAACTGGGAGAGCAGTGTGTTCGGCCTTTGGTGAGAACTCTGCGCTGAGAACATTGTTTATCCTGTTTACCTTCCTGTGGGAAGCATTTGAGCATGTTCTTGTCAGATCTGGTGGTTTTAGGAGCCAGTTCGTGCTGGGGAACTGTACAGTCCCCTCGTAGCAGCTGTAGCTCCCGGCCTGGCGACCTACCAGACCCCGGCAGGTCAGCTGTGCCATCTGGCTGGCTTCTGCCCTCTCAAGTCAGCTGCCCATCTTCATGCCTAAGGCATGGAGATGACCAGCGCCGCTGAGAGGTGCTCCATATTTTAGAGTTCAAAGAGAGAGGGACACAAGATAGGGCTAGCCTGGCCCTGCCAGGCTCCTGGGACTCCCCTCCTGTAAATCCCAGCTGGGCAGATGCCCCAGAGTAGAAGGCCCAGTCCGCTGGGTCACACTTGCACAGTGGTCTGTTGTTTGGAGTGCAGGGTGCACACTGGTGAGAGCCAGCTCTATCACCTCCGGTGATGCCCCCAGAGACGTGTTCCAGTGAGATGCCCATCACCAGCTCTTCTCCACAGGCAAGAAATTAAGAGTATCAAAGAGGAGCTGCTGGTTTTTAAAGCTATATTTTAACTTTCAGATAAGTCCCTTCTTTCCTCCTGTGCTCCTTTTGCTGTAGTTCTCTATCCACAGAAGGGTTTTAGCACGACATTTTCTATTAGTTGGAACTTTGTACCTGTGAGTCCCACATACCACACCTGAGCTATACTTACCTTCTTCTCATTCCACTGAAAAAGGGAATCAGTCATTTCTGGTGGGCACAAGTGTTGTGGGTAGCAAGTTCTTTAAAGAAAATGAAGAGGAATGGAAGAATTCTCTTCTCAGATGGGGAAATGGAGGCAGATTGCATTTGAATGGCTTTCCCCAAGGTCATGAAAGGCTTGAGGCAGGGCTAAACTAGACTTGCAGAATTCATTGACTAGCTTTGGCACTGTTTCATTATCTGGTCAATCACTTCTTTTTCTTAAGCATGAATACAACAAAAACCTTCCTAAGTGAGTAATAGAATGGGACTGAGGAAAATGTTGGACTGTGAGGGTAAATCTCACTGTCAGTAGTTGATGGCAAGGAGTTGCAAGAGCAGACACTGGGATCTTCAGCAAGTTCCCCTCCCTGGGTGTCAGTCCCCTCCAGCACCTAGCAAAGAAGGGTGTCTGAATGCATCATTTTGAAGGGTCTTCTAATACGACATTTCACATTCTCAAAATAAAATGCACTAAGAATTTTCTGTGTGCCCGTGTGGGGTGCTTGGCCTTCTTGCCCCTGACCTTTTGATGACCGCCACCTCTGGCAGAGCCAGGTGGCTGTCCTGAGGGTGCAGGAATTCAGGGTGCCTCTCTGTTCCTGTTGGAGTCTGTGTCCTTCTAAGTAGATTAGGAAAGGGTTCTTGGTGTCCTCCTAACATTCCTGTGTGAAAGCCTGAATCTCAGTTCCCCTTTTGGAAGTAATCAAGTCCTACAGGAGGGACCCTGGTAAGTGGGATCCATAGCCCTGCAGGAAGGGACAGGAGAGGCCATCTCTCTCCTTCTGCCATGGAAGGAAGAGAGTGAAACAACCATGTGCAAGCCGCACACCACCTCTGCCATCACTCGGCCTTCACAGCCTGGGGACCTGTGTGAAATGAAGGCCTACTTCAAAGCTGCCTGGTGCATGTGACTCTTGTTCTCAATTCAAGCTGGCTAAGATACTAAGTCACTCAAAACACAGATTCTTTTATTCTCTTCAAGGCACTCAGAATGTACACAATGTTCTTATTAAAACTTGAAGGACTCCTGGAACCCTGGAACTGTAGGAACATGATCCAGCTAAAATAAACAGCAAATAAAATAACACAGCTAACCAAATACTTAGAAGTGTAACTTAAAATATTTAGTTTTAAAGAATAAGTAGGGTACAAGATAGTTCACATTTCAAGAGACTTCTTTTTAAACAAAAGTTTGTATGAAAATGATGTTTAAAAGCAAATTACACAACATGTTTGTTTTTTGATGGAAAACAGAATCAGGGGTAATGAGAATAAAACTTGATAATTCTAACTGCATTGCTTATTTGTAGGAATTTCTGAATTACAGTCAGGAGCTATATAAGGTGGTCTGCATCTATAATGGTGATTCCAAAAGATTATGATGGAGTTGGAAGTGTTTGATTGCTTGGCTTTTTAAAGTGTCTCTTTTGATGTTTCTGTGTTTTTATCTGCACATCTACGCATCGCTGTGCTGTAAGTGCTTGGAGGGTGCAGTAGTATGTAATGGGGACAATAAAGCAAATGGCACAGTGCAGCTGTAATAAGTATCCTCCAGGCTTTTTGTGTGTAGACTTTGTGGTGTTCTCATAGTGAGAAGGTCTGTCACCTTATAGCACAGTTTTCAGGAGGTTCCCCATCATTAGGTGACATGCACATGGTGTGTGTTAGGTGATATGCACATGGGATAGTGACAGTGGAAGGCTGATGTGAAAGTGGCCCAAGCCCTTGTAGAGAGCAGCAGACCCACAGCAGCATCTCTGCCCTCCTGTGGAGCTGTCGGGCACACCTGGCTGCCTTAAACTCCTCAGTGCATCCCCACAGGTGGCAGGCCCCAGGCTTCTGTCCCCCAATGAACCACTCAGTCTTGTGTGTTTTGCTTAATGCCTGTGTGGGGCTTGGGGTATTTCTCCCTCAGTAGGTGCCGCTTCTAGCTATGGGTCTAGCATTCCTACCTCCCGGTCTGAGCAGTTGAGCTGAAAGATTCCAGGTGATCTTGTGAATAACACTAGACTTGATTAGAACCCAAACAGAACCAAAATATGAGGGAGCCATCACTAATAGACTATGATAAGGAGAAAACGTTAAATACTGATATCAAGAACTTCAAGTCAACCTTTCTGGGTTTTGGTCTTTTTAGTCATAAAATGAAGGGGAGTAGACTAGGTAATTTCTCCTCTTCCTCCTCTCCTGTTCCTCTTCCTCCTCCTCCTACTCTTCCTATTACTACTACTACTAATAATACTGCTGCTGCTGCTGCTACTACTACGACTGCTACTACTTTGTAGTGCTAGGGATTAAAGCCAGGGCCCCATGCATGCTAGGCAAGCACTCCACTACTGAGCTACATTCCCCAGCCTTTTTCTTTTTCCTTAGGTTTTCTCTAAGACTTTAAGTTGCCCAGACTAGGATTGACTTGTGATCCTCCTGCCTCAGCTTCCCAGAGCGCTGGAATTATAATGCATGCACTATGCCCAGTTCAGCCCTTTTTATTTTATTTGGAGACAGGGACTTGCTAATTTGCCAAGGCTGACCTTTAATTTATGATCCTCTTGACTCAGCCTCCCAACTAACTGGGATTACAGACCCGCACTATAGCACACAGCATGGACTTTTAAAATCCTGTAACCTTTATCCTCTGCTTTCAAATGAAGAAGCCCCCAAGCTGTCTACTCTGAGCTCCTCCTCTCTGTAGAAGAATCTTCAAGAAGGGATCTGGTATACTCTCAGTTCTGGAGTGCCAGGCCATAGGTTCAGAGTACAGGAAAGTCCTTACTTCCCCAGAGGTAGCAGTTTAGGCCAAATAAAGGAGGCAAGGTTGAAATGTGGTCAGTGATCATGAGCCCATGCAGAGTATTCCTAGCTCAGCACAAAGGGGGGACTGTGATGAAAGCAGGAGGCAAGTCTGGAGGCCCTTCTCAGGACAGAGCATGAGGTAAGCTGCCGAGAGGACCACATGCAAGTGCAGCACCAGAAGCTATTTTCTCTAGTGGTAGGCACTGCTCACGTGCTCCACACCCCTTCCTCCATTCAGCATCAGACAGAGCTCTGTTGATTCCATGGTTTCTGAGAACATGCACTTGGTATTCTGGTCCCTCCCTTCCCAGGCCCTGTGTCTGAGGACCTCCAGCCAACATCCACATGGTCTGTTTTCTTCACTCTGGCTTCCAGGATGCAGAGAACACCTAGGAAGCATGCTACCATGGGTTCATTCCGTGCCCAGGCTCCTCTGGCACGTGGCAGATCACAGTCATCAATGCACCAATGGCCAGGGCTCCCCTATTGCTGCAGCATTTCATGACAGCTCTGCTTCCGGTTTTGCTGAGAAAACCAAGGAAGCAACAGAGTCCTTAACCCTCCTCCTATCAAAGGACTTTCTCTTCACGGGACACTGCTGTCATCTTCATCCCTCTGGCCCTCCCTATGTGTCTGTCCTTGCTCCTGCTAATCCCGGCCCTCTCGTTCCTCTGGGCAGTGCCCTCCCTCTAGACTTCCTCCGACTCCAGACACTTGCTCTCCACCAGTGTGTTCCTCTTAATACAAAATGCAGGTGAACTGCTGCTTAGCAGAAATCCTTGTACGAGAAATGCTTCCAATTTCAGGACTTTTTGAGACTTTGGTCTGTTTGCACAGATTTACCATCATGTCAGCATGCAGAAAGTTTCAGCTATTGGAACGTTTCAGATTTGGGATCATTTGATCCAGGGTGCTGAACCTGTGCCCTCTCAGAAGAGCTTCATTCTAGCTGTAAACTACTGTCCTTCCACCAGGCTCCTATTCAGCTTCTGGCTTCTTTACTTCAGATTCTCTCTAGAGGTTGGTCTTTGAACATTCTTTTTGCCCCTCTTACTTGGTTGCTTAGATCTCAGTCTCAGCTTCCGTGGAACCACACGTTTTGGAGCCATGTAGTTGACATTGCGTCCCACCCTTCACATCCAATTCCAACTAGCAACATCTTCAGCCCCCTCCCTGTGCTCTGGCAGCCTTGTTCTCTTTTGTAAAATGAGGGGTCCTCTGGCTTCTTTTATGTCATTCTTAAATTCTCCCTAGTCTCCCTTTATGGATGGCTTTTCTCCTACCAAGCTGTGGACTTACCCTGAGGTGTAACTTGATCCTCTGCACTGTCTCCCTTAGGAACTTCAAGCCTGTCATTGTTTCCACAGGTGCCTTCTACAAGTCAAGCTTTAGCATCAGCTTCTCTGTCCGTGTCATTTCTATTAGTCATTCTGGCTTCATCTGACACTCAGGAACTGAAGCAAACTTTCCATCTTCACTGTGAATATTTGGGGTTGGGAACCCAGGAGAACAGGAAGGAGAAGTCCCAGCCCTATCCTTAGCTGTTTTGCATGTGGCAAATGAAGGTGGAAATATATATCTACATGCTGGGTACATTTCATAGGAAGCCAACACCAAATTAATTTCTGTCGACACTGTGTACTTCCTGAAAGTTCTCGGCTAATCATATCATTTTCTCAAAACAACAGCTGTGTTTGTGCAAGAGAAGACCCAGTGTTCTAATAGCTTGTTGGGAATTTCTGCTTATATAAGTCAAAAATTGTATGTGCTAAGTGCATTGACATCCCTATTAAATAACTTCACTGAACTATGAGTGTTACATATATTGTAAGTGCATTTTAGTATATGTTTTATGAATAAATTTTGTGGGAAATACATAAAAGCAGTGTAGAAACTACGTGCTTCTTTTATGTCTGTGAAGGTGTGAATGTCACACACCCTCCCATCTATCCTGTTAAATTTCCAGCTGGAAGTCAGCCTTGTATGTCTATGATCTTTCAGCTATGAAGTTCATGTACACTCTATAAATGTTAAAAAAAATAGTAGAAAATCACACATTTCTGCAACCTCACTTGTATGCTGGCAAGTTACAAACCTTTGCATGGAAAGGCAAAACCAGTTTAGGACTCGGCTCAAAAATGAAGCGCATCTGCCTTTGAAGAAGGCTGAGCCTGAGAATACTCCAGAAACTACAAGTTGTAGAACTTGAAAATAACTACTTACCCTTTCAATCTTTTCATCTGCCCCTCCGAGAAGCTAAAATAACATACTTTGAGAACTTGTGATGCTGGAAACATAGGATAAAATGTTGTACTTTGACTCTAACATGCTGAATTGTTCATGTGATTTTCCCAGTAGAGAATGTTTGTTTTTCCCTGCATTCAAAAGTAGTGTTAGCAAGCACTACTTATTTGGAGGTGGTAACACATCCTTCTCATCCAGCCTTGGAGTAATATTTTATGATGAAGAGATGGACTGCCTTATGGAGAGCAGAGAAAGTAAAAGACTTAAAAAGGGGAGATTACAAAGGTGTTTATAAAGTAGAAATTGAACTGGGCAATCCCAGCACCCAGGCAGTGTGAGGTAAGAGCATGACAAGTTTGAGCACTGCCTAGGTGACTTGGTGACTTAGTGAGACCCTGTCTCTAAACAAACAAGGTTGGAAATATAGCTCAGTATGAAGGCCTTTGGTTCAATCCCTAGTATCACACACAAAAAAGTAGAGATTGTTTTCAACTTGGGGCAAAAGAAGAGCTGATACTTGATTTAAATCTCACATAACAGTTCAGGTTTGAAGGGGGAAAATATCTGGGAGAACTTCATGTCATAACTTAGTTATTCTTTGAAAAACATTATACATAAAAGGAAAATACATTCTATAGAGGAAGAGGAAATCAAGCCAGGGAGATTGCTTCACTCGCACTCAACACACAGCAATCCAGGGATTAGACTGTCCTGGAAGCAGTGCCCTTCCTCTTTCCTGGACGCTGGGATACTTTGGACTAATCAGGAGCAGCTTCCACTGCAGCTGCTATGGGTTGCTAGACCCTGAGATCAGGCTGATGCAGCGCCCATGGATGGCAGCACAGGCTGGAGTAAACAAGGGAGGATGGAGCAGGTGTCTGCTTTGCCCTGTAGCACTGGTTCCAGCGCCGCCACTTCCCTACTGGTCTGACTGTTGTGTTGCATTGTCACTGGCTAGGGTGGGCAACGGGCTGGAGTTCTGATGGGTGACAGTAATGGGGCATCAGTAGAAAGCAGGGCCACCTCCTTCCAAGTGTTTGCTGTTAAACAAGGCTTTCCTTGGAAAGAAACCTGGCTGGGAAGGGAGGGAATGTAGGGCTCCCCAGTAGACAAGCCTAGTCCCGGCAGCCAGGCCTCTCTGCTGGGCCTTGAGACGCCAGGAGGTCTGCAGCCCATGGGGCTGCTCCAAGTCTGTCTTCTTCCCTTTTCCTTGGAAAGCTCATCCTAGGAAACATCTCGGCAGTAGAGAGATGGTAGGTTGGGGAAACACTGAGAAACTGGCTTGGGGTATGGAGAGCCCACTGGGAGTTAGATGCACAGAAATAGAGAGACATAGAACTTACATGCACATGGAGTGGCTTTTAAATGTCACTCATCTTCTTGGGAGAAGCCTGGACAACGCAGCTATTGACATGATTAATGAGCCCCCGGGCCTAACTGGCTGGAAGCACCAGGCCGAGGAAGTAGAAGGCAGGGACTTCTTTTTTTGCTGTCAGATGCACTGCCGCTGTGCTGAGGACATGCCCTAGTTTTTGCAGAGGAGATAAGCACGTCCCTGGGAGAAGTTTGCAGGAAGTAAGACAAGGAAGAGGCTAGTGTGCACTGGAGATGGAGACTCAAGCAATGAGAGCATCCCTGAGACTGCAGAGAAGGGAGCCGGGAGGGTGCTGCAAGATCACTGTGACCCAAGGGGCAAAGTCTGTGCAAAAAAGATTCCAATTTCCTCTGCACATCCTTGATCACCAAAATGCACTTAGATGAATGACATGAAGTCGAATCAGGATGCTCCATACACAGAAAAGGTCACCAGGTCCTGAGGATCTGCAGGCATGTCCCTGAATGTTTCCCAGACAAGGTGGGTACATTCTCTCCCTCCTCCTCTTTCATTTCACATCCCTTGTCTGGGAGGTGGCTTGGGTCCAGTCCCTCTGACTGGGACAAGGGCAATGGAAGAAGTGAGTGGCAACTTAGTGGTCACTGGGAAACAGGAGCTCAAAGAGCCAGCAGTCATTTGGAGGGATGGCCATGTGATGCTTCCTGTCTTTTTTGCGTGGGACCCTTGAATCATTTATTACAATCTAGGGCATTCTTCTTTTTACAAAAGAAGAAAGAAAAGAGAAAAGCTAAGGTCCAGGTCTAGGATGCTAGCTATGCTGTCTTTCACTAAAGCTGTCCAAAACAGACCCTTTGTTATCCTTTGCTGCCAGGACGTGAGGGCAGCCAGCTGCACCATCAGACCTGTGTCCCTACTGGGTCCGGGTTGGGTCTTTGAATGACCCTTGCTGCCCAGTTTACTCCCAGTTGTCTGTCCCTCTTAGGGAACAGATTCTAACTGTAGCCACAATACGAAGGATTGTTTTTTATTTTGGTCTCTCTGCTCCTACAACTCCTCAATTACTTTAATATTTAGGTCAGCACAGTTCCCAAGACCTCCCTGTGAGGGCAGAGGAGGCCAGCCTATTCTTTATGGCTTAGAAGGTCACAGTGGATGTCAAACCCGGTGACCCCTTGGTGACCACACAGTCAGGACAAAAGCAAGGCCTGAGTTATCAGCTCCGGCTGGGTTAGGATTGTCCCTCCTAGAAGCAAAGGCTTGGCGCCCCTGTGTTGGCGGGGCCTGCTAGGATTACAGCTGAGTGCGCTGGTAAGAAAGAGAGAAAAACCCCAGCAGGTTAAATAGAGCCAATTCCTGTCCCCACATGGTAGGTCCCGGGCTGCTGTCGCTGCCCAGCTTGCTGGAAAGAATGGAGCTTATTATGCGGGGGGCGGAGAGGAGGGCCAGGAGGTGTTAAGCAGAGAGAATGGTTGAAATTCAAGTCAAGGAGATGCTGGCAGCCCGGCGCCTGCTGTTAGACGGTCTGATGAACCCTGATAAACCCAGAGGCGCTTGCCTGCACCCCTGAGGCAGCCAGGAAACTTTAGCACCCTGGGGACAAGGAGGACAGCCATGGGCGGGGTGTGGGGAAAAGACCTCAGTGGGAAATGGGGGCAAAGGGGCAGGAAAGAGCCTACCTTCTCCAGGAACCCCCAGGTCTGGTCATCTAGATCTCCCTCTGGGGACATAACAGGGCCCTCGTGGGGAGTGCATACAACCTGTAGCCGGTTGCCTGTGTCTAAGATGCCCTGAAATGAGCCAGCAGAGCCTGGGAATGGATGCCATCCTGGGACACCATTGGTTGCCAAGCTCTCCCAGACCAGTTGGAGAGAAAGTTTCCCTTGGGAGACTCTCAGAATGCTCCACACTTTTCCATCCAGACTTGGATATTGGACAGCCTTCTTGGTGAAATTCAGAATCGTGCTTAATTTCCATCCTCTGCCTGCATGCACACCAAGAAGTGTGCAGTGCCACCAAGTTGCCTGCTTTCTGATGGTAGAAGCAGCACCCTGGAGAGGGATTTGTACATCTATGTTTGTAGCAGCAGGGTCTCAGTAGCCAAGTGGTAGAAGTAGCACTAGGTCTGTTGATGGACAAATAAACAGGCAACTTGTGGCATGTACATGCAGACACAGCAAGGAAGGCCGTTTGGACCATGCTACAGCATGCCTGAGCTCTGGGGACGACGCTATGCTGAGCAATGGAAGCCAGCCATAGCAAGACGTTGTATGAGTCCCGTTATGAGTTGCCCAGACCAATAATGGCGCCAGGAGCTGCAGGGAGGAAGAAAGCCAGGGGATGTGTTGCAAGATGAACATATTTCAGAGAAGTGCTGCAGGATGGTGTAAAGGTCTAAGATCCCTGCAATGTCTCCTTGAAAAAGGTTAGGGTGGAAAGTTTTATGTTATATCATTTTTGTCCCAATAAAAAAGTAGGGGAAAGGGGCCGGGAAGATGGCTCAGTAGAATAAACGCTTCCCTGGCAAGTGCAAGGGCCTGTGTTCAATCCCCGGTTCTGCCAAAAAAGAAAAAAAAAAGTAGGGGAATAATAAGTACAGGAGTTATAATAAAGTTTGACAAGTTGCACTATGAGAGAAGATTATAGGCAAAAGTTATTTATGAACATTAGCACAAACATTTAAAATTAAGTTACTGATCCACATGGAATGAATAATGTACAAAATGGTTACGATGATAAATTTTATGTTATGCATATTGTAAAATAATTTTTAAGCAATCCCCCAAGTCCTTTGTTCTCTGGCCTAAATCTCTAGGGGTGTCCTGGTCAGGGTGGGCAGGCCAGTGACTGCAGAAGTGTCAGGTAGACCCTCCCATCAGCTTCAGACTCTCTTGGAAAGTTGGTGACTCACGTTTAGCTTGGCATAGAAGTGCTGGCCATCCGTCCAGGCTCTTGGTGAACTAAAAGGGATTCTATATTCCTTCAGTTGGGGTCTCAACTCATAAAACAGAGTGTAATGTCTCAGCCCAAGTTCCTTGAGAGGCAGGGGATAAAATGGAAAAGCACAAACAGATTGCAGAACCAAAAACACTTCTAAATTTTAAGAATATCCCACTTTCTGAGGGGGGAGTAGGGTCTGTTCCTCTCCTTCCAATGGTGGCTCCCTGAGAGACGCCCGCACAGAATGGGCACCTGTTCCCATTCCGCTGCAGAAGTCACTCAAGGGCTGGCATCTGAGCCGCGCAGCGTCACATTTCCAATTTCTGCCTTTCAGGTCCAGTCTGAAGGAAGACATGGGCATGCAGATGAAGGTACCCATGGTGTCTCTGTGAATGTGAACAAGGTACCCTGTCCCTGGGACCTCTTTCTGCCACCTGTAAACCTAGAGATCTATGACTGATCTCTCCATAACAGCATCTAAACCTGGGCCCAAAAAGCATGAATGATTGGTGCTTGTCATAAATCAAAATAATCAAAATTTACCATTATTTAGATTATTGCTTCAGCCATTTTTATCTTTCTTAAAAATAGTAGGGAAGTCCTGGGTTGCTGTCTGTCTCTGAGACAAGCCCCACAAGATGTTCTTATTTCCAAAGTGGCTTCCAAAGTTATGGTAATGCATTCAACTTTGTATTCTACTATTTCAACTACTAAGTGTTGAAAAAGACTTTGCTCTCCCTTGTTAAGTAACTGACAAGAGATCATATGTGTGAAAGTGCTTTGTTTCTTGTTCAGAAGAAGTGGCAACTGTTAATTTCCTAAAAAATGTGTTATGTGAAGTAGCCACCCCAAGAAATGGAGCGGAGTGGGGCATAAGTTCTGAAGGTCCCCTCTATTCCATTGGAAGCTGAGTTGATAGCCTTCTGTTTTAAATTACAAAGCCTATTTTGTATCTGATGGAAAAATAATACATATTCATTGCTAAAAATAAAACCTTCAAAGATACGGAAGCTCACAAGGAATTTATTTCTTTTTCATTTGATATTTTTTATTGTAAGAGATTATCTACAAAGAATAAAATGCCTACCAGACAGTTTGAGTAAGGTGAGCCAGTAAATACCGAGGACTGTATTCTCAGAAGGGAGATCAGGCCTGGCAGGGGCTCCATGGCCTGCCCACACAGGGCCCTGGATTGAATCCCTAATCTTTGGGGCAAAGAGGTAAGATTCAGGACATTTAGCCAAAACTGAGAAAAATGAGTTGGGTCCCAATAGTCCCTCATTGGATCGCTTATTTACCATAAAATGGTGTGTTGTGTCCCTCACTAGTGAATGTCACCTTCAGGAAAGACAACATGGCACCACGTTGACAAGGGCACTTGGTGAGCAAAAAGGCCCAAGATCCTCATCTTCTCTGAGCAGTTTCTTCCCTGTGATCTGGGAAAGTCATTTAAGAACTTGAAAACATCCTCATCGGTAAAACAGAGATGCTAATGACTATGCCCCAGTTGCAAAGCTAAAGCAAAGAGAAGGTCTGATCTTCTTCACAGCAAGTGTGTGCAAAATACCCTTGGAGTTGGAGTCATCGGGGAAAATCTCTGGGTAAGTAGGGATCCTGGTCCTAAATGGCCTTTCCTTCTGGAAGACATGAGACTAACCAAGGAGTGCTTAGCTCACTGCCTGAGGCTTATTTGTTTAGTTTTGTTTGGACTAGGTTATCACTGAGCCTGCCTCAGACTATCTTGGGAACTGGGGTGTGTGAAGAAAACTCTATCATGCTTCTATCTGTCTGCTCTGTTGGATGCAGTGTGTTCCCTGAACAAAGAGTGAGAATGTGCAGGGTGGGGTGAGCGATTACTGCTGCTCTGTGGAAGACACTTCACCCCCATTCGCTGTTCCTCATGGTATTGTTGCCAGCGGGGGAACCAAGATCCGGAGATAGGACTGAGCCAGACCCTTCATCTGCTGCAAGTCAGCAAAGAAGCCAATCCAGCCTAACAATCCCCTTCCCCAGGCAGCATGGGCAGGTAGGAGACAGAGCAGGTGAACTGCAGCCTACTACCTGCACCTAATGCATTTCCACTGTATAAATGAAGATAAGCCCTTATCTTGCTTCTGGGTTTTACAGCTGGAACTTCTGTAAGACCTTTGGTTATTTCTCGTATGTCATGCTGAGACTTCTCGATCAACTTCGTTGCATCATTAGGATTTAATCTCCTCATCTCTAAATCTGTGCAATTCAGGGAACAAGCTGATCAATGGCTTTTTGGCAGCCCACCAGAGAAAAGAGGTATCCACCTAAGAACTGTTTAGACAACTGGGTGTCCTGGTATATCCCCTAAAGATGGAAATCCACCGAGCAGGATCCATGCCATGGGTTCACAGGGCTAACTCCACTCTGGAAAGAGACTAACACGGTAGTCTGTCTTTTATGAGCTCACCTTACAGATGGGTTGTTCCTATGAAGATCAGAACCTGTCAGTGAAGAGGGGAGGAAACATCTCTTATGCAATCCAGAGTTTACACCCTGCATGCTGATGGGTGCTGAGACCCAGTCATGGAAAGGAAGCCACAGACAAGAGCAGGTCGGCTTCCCACCCATAGCCATGAGCATCACTAGGCGGCTGCCTTCACACGTGGGGCCTGCTCTGGAGCAGGAGGTTTCATTCCTGGGGTACTTATTGCCTGCGAGTGGTCGTCTCATTTACCACTTCACTCTTTAGTAGAGGGAGCCCGAAAAGGTAAATCAGTACAAGCTTTGTCACACAGCTTGTTGGGACTGAGCATGGACTCGGGATTTCTGACTCCTACCAGGCTTCAGTTAATATGGGAGCAGTACTGCCTGTTTGGGTACCTGTTCCCTCCTCAACCTCTTAGAACTTCCTTGTACTCACCTCGGATTCCATATTGAAGCCTTCCTCTGATGACCACTAGATGGAATCTTGTCTGTGGGCACTCTGCCTGCTGATGGCGGGTGACAAAAGTAGTGCCATGTGTCTGCAGGCAATTTGGCAGGCAGCGCCATGTCTAGTGTGTGTACTCCTTGCATTCACCCTGACTCTACGTACATCATCAAGACGTATGTCAAAGATTGATATTTTGCAATGTAGCTGGACAGAAATGACTCAGATATCTAACAAAAGGGTGATATTAGTTATGGTATATCCCATATGGTGGAATCTTTTTATTTAAGAATATTTCTTTTTCTATTCTTATTACCTTTTTATTTTTGCAGTACTAGGTATTGTACCCAGGTCTTCTATATACTGGATAAGTGTTCTCCTACTGAACTATATCCATGCTTCTAACCTTTTTAAATTTTATTTTTTATTTTGAGGTCTCACTATGTAGTTCAGGCTGCCTTGAATTCACTAGGTGGCCTTGAACTCATGGCAATCTTCCTGTCTCAGTCTCGTAAGTGCTGGAATTACAATCATGCGCCACTGTGCTGGACTTCCCAGCCTTTATTTTTTGATGCAGGATGTCACTAAGTTGTCCCAAGTAGCCAAGATTACAGGCATGAACCACAATCCCAGAAAAGAATATTTAATGAAATGAGAAAATGTTCATATAAATTGGTTGAAAAAGAAAGTAATATACAAATCATAGAAATGAAGACCCAAATAAATGTGTCAAAATAATAATAGTGATTACTTCTGTGTGGTTATATATATGTGTGTGCATGTGTTTTGTAATAAATGTTACAGATACACTTATACCTCTTTTATACCCAGTGACTGGCTTAACACATATTGGCCAGTGAGCTGGCCTATGCCTGTTCCTTGTCTCAGTTTGTAACCAGCAGTCTGTCCCTTATCTGACCAAAGATAGTCATGACTGCTTGTCTTCTGTTTTACTTCCTCAAGATCGAGATTTTTTACTCCTTGGAACACGATAGGCTCAATAAGGCATCAAGGCATGAAAGTCATTATCATTTGTGATGGAAATTATCTGGAACAAAACCCTAAACTGGGCTGTGAAGGATGGTGAAGCGTGTTTTCCATCATGAAGTCTTGGTAAGGGCAGGAGGAATGAAGGCTCAGTGAATGTGTGACTCTTGGTATGGTGTGTCTCCCTGTCATGTCATGGGGCTCCCATGTAGCCCCTCAACCATTTGCTGGTCAGCATATGATGTACCTCTGCTGAAAGGAGAACTTACTAGCTGGAAAAGACAAAAACAACATGAGGAGCAACATTTGTGATCAAGCCTACTGTGCATCGGGGAGATGATGGTGTATAAAATGCCTAAGTCAAAAATATCTGGATATTTTGAGAAGCTAAGAGGTCATTCCATTCCTACAATTGATGCATTTGGGATTTGAGAATGGACAGATTATTTTCCATTTCCTGTTCCTTGACTGAACCAAGCCCGCAGCAGTCACCGGCCTTTTCATAGTCTAAACTTCCCTTTGTGCCTCTTTTATGTGGAGACTGAATGTCAAGGACAGCTTCAGTACAACAGTACAAGTCACCAAGTTTCCAGGCTGTTCATAGAAACCAGGGTAAATGAAGAGGCCCAAAAGAGAATACTCTGGAAACCCAAGCAAACCCAGGATCCTGTGTGGAGCACCTGAGGTGTGCACCTCATGAGCTCTGCCCCCTGCCTTGTAGACCTATCCATTGGTTCTTCCTAAGTCTGACAGACATACTATTTTTATTGCTTGAAGAATTTTTTGGGAACGGAAATCCTGGAGGAACCTCCTTTGCAAAGAACAAAGGACAGTTCTGTGTGTTTCTATCTTATCCTGAGCCAAGAGGCTGTAAAGCCAATTTCCTGCTCTGGCGCTTGTGCCTGGCTATGATATTGTTTCATTATCAGAGACCCACTTAAACATGTGGGGACAAGGAAGGCGCCCTTCACACCCCCTGGGGTGGCTGCAGTGGAAGGTCTGCTGCGTGGTCCCATAAAGCATCTTGAAATGTGTACATGGAGAGTAACAAGCACCGTGCCACAATGGGATAGAATCAGTCCTGGGACCTTGGTCCTCGACAGTATGGCAGCCCTCTCTCTGGGGACCACAAATCCTCTTGTCAGGAAATGTGAAGAAGCATTGCTGCAGTTTGGGTCAAAAATATCCCCCGAAAGGCTAGTGGGTCAAGAAGTGGGGTTTTGGAAGGCAATTAGATAATCCTATCAATCAACTGATAAGTTCACAGCCGGTGACTGTGCTGTTATATGGTGGAGCCTTGTGGGAAGCCGTGAGTTGCCAAAGGCACGACCTGGAAGAGTGTCCCCTATCACCAGCTGCTGCTTCTCTCTACTTGGTCCTTTTCCTGTCCCTGTTTTTTGACTGCATTGCAGTGGACAGTTTTTCTCCATCATGCCTTTCTGCCATGAAGTCTCTGCCTCGGAGCCATCTTACCATGGACGAAGCCTCTCAAACAGTGAGCCAAGATAAATCTTCTCTTCTTTAACCTGTGTACACCAGACACTTTGTTCCAGCCACAGAAAGCCGACCTATGAAATCAGATAGCTCAGAGCACAAATATGCAGGAGGGATTCTGTGGGAACTGCTAATTGAAGCCAAATGGGAGGGATTTCCAATGACCCGCCACAGCAGGAGTAGAGGGTGAGCTTTGAAACTTTGAAATTCTCCCAGCCTCAGAGAGACTCTAGGAAACCTTAATTTTCTGCTCTAAGATGCATTTTTGCCAAAACTGCTTTACAATAAGTAAAGTAGACTGGCGTATATTCCCAGGAGGACAAGAGAGATGTTCAAATGTCAGGGCAGGCTAAATCCATGCAGTCCATGCTTGAATAGCCAATGGCTGGCCAGAGCCAGTCCTGCTCCTTACCCAAACCTCGCCACCCTCACAAACATTGACCTAGAGAAGAGACAAAAATGTCACCTACATCTTTACCATGATCTGGCTGGGATAAGCAGAAAAAAACTGGTGTGTCTTCTCAAACCCTGTACAATCCAGGTCTCAGTTTGGGGAGGTCACTTGGTGGAAGTCATTAACACTCAAACAGTGGCCCCACAGGAGACTCACAGTTAGCTTGAACTTCCGGCAAGTCAGGGCTCACCTGACCACTAGACTTCACTTCTCTTGGGCTTTGGAATTCTACCAACTAGTATCTCTTGTACTGGACATCAAAATGGCTCCTTTTAAAGCTCAAAGATGTTCCATTTTCAGACAAGTACTAGTAATATGTTTGCTATAGTGATTTAAGTATCCTTTGCAAAATACGCTTACAAAGTTAACAAAGGCAGCTTTAAGGAGAATATTAAGCGAATTATCGTCAAGCGTGGATTGACATGGATTTAACCTGCCCTGACATTTGAACATCTCTCTTGTCTTCCTGGGAATATACATCAGCTTATTTTACTTATTATGAAGTAGTTTTGGCAATAATGCAAAGCTCACCCCTCTACTCAGCTGTGGCGGATCATTGAGAATTCATTCCATTTGGTTTCAATAATAATAATAATAATAGTAATAATAATAATAGTAATAATAATAATATTCTGGAGAGGGAGGCGGAAGGGAAAGAGAGAAAGAAGAAGAGAGGAGAAGAGGGTGGTGAAAGTGGTAAAAGAAGGGCTTCAGTGTGGGAAACACTTGAAGAAGCATCATTCCCGCCTCCTCGGCCCACTGGACACCGTGCTGACTGCCTCTTCGGGACTTGCTGACCATTTGAGAAAGATCAAGCCCACAGAGGCCCTCGCTCAGATGGACGTCCCACTTATCAACACATTGTTCCCACCCTGTGTCCTCACATTCACAAGGCCAGTCTGAAGACCTCAGTGAAAAACCTGCCCCTCAATTAGATTTCACTGGGGGCTCCCTTACTATGCGATGAAATTCATGGCAGGCCCAGCTCCACAGACTCTATTCATCAGAACTCACTTTAAGGCTGAGCAGGGCTCTGCCCGGGCTGCATGTGGGCAGATCAGGTATCTGGTGGCTGCTGATGTGGGGGCGCATCGCCACCGAGAACCGTGGTGACTAAAGGTCTCGGCAGAGAACCAGGGCTTTCCATTATCCTCAGCTTCCTGGGTAATGCAATCTGAAAATCAATTCTCATTAAACACAAGTGATCCTAATACCTCTGACAGGTTACATCTTAAGTGATAATTAAAAGCATATTTCCTGACACTTAGCTGCTATGAAATGCATCCCTATTTGTGTCGCCGAGGAGGTCTCACACTAAGGCCCAGTGGACCATGATTAGCTGCCCTGGGAAGACTCACGGTTCCGGGGTTGTCATTCATTATTTTAATCTGATTTGCTTTACTCAAGTGAAATAGAGCCTGGCACTGCACCTTCCCTTGCCAGCTCGCCAGCAGTCCTTTCAAATCATTCACACCATCTCACGCTGAGGGACAGAGCCTTCACTTGCGCTGACGTGGTCTTCAGTTCTATCTGTGGATGGAGCTTAGTGATTAGCAACTGCCTCTTCCACTAAGATTTATAAACTTCCTTCAGTCAGACACAGGGCAGCTGTGCTCTAAATCCTTCACTGCCTGTCACAGCGCATGGAATCTCAGTGTCTGGGGCCATGAGATGACAGGCGCAGAATTGCAGAGAAGTAGGGACATTTCTCCAATAGACAATAACAATTATTGGTACTTACTGAGATGTCACATTCTATTGCTAACATTTTCTATTGAGAATAAACATTTCATGTCTCTTCTGTACTAGATTTATCACTCATTAAAACATATTGAATAAGCAACAAGACCCAAAGAACAAAAAATTCCCATTACACGTTCACCCTTCTAGGGCTGTTGTACTAAAGCAGCATAAATGTGGCGGCTTAAAACATCCTGAATTTCTCACTGCACAGTTCTGTGGGCCAGAAGCTTTCAGTCGGGGTGTCTGAAGGGCACCCTGAAAACTCTGAGGAGGATCCTTCCACATCTCTTCCTGCTTCTGATTCCCTGCACCTTTTCCTGCTACGGGCCCATCCTGGCGACATCATCCCAGTGTCTGTCTTCCCCAAGTCTCTTTGTTTTTCTTCTTTTGAAGACACCAGTCATGAGCCAAGGGCCACACTCCTATATGATTCTGTCTTAATAAATTACATTTTTCACAACCCTAATTCTAAGTAAGGTCATATTCTGAAGTGCTAGGGATTAAGATGTCAGCATATTTGGGAGGAACAACATATTCTAATCCATAAAACACATAGAAAAAGATTAGCCTATAAGTAACAACGATGTAATTAGTGTTTTTTAGGAATGGGGATTGAGCTGAGTGCATTTATAATGAGCTACTCCCCAGCCCCCATTTATTAACTTATTTATTGTATTCTGAGACAAAGTTTTGCTAAGTCACTAAGTTGCCTGCCTCAGCCTCCCAGGATCCTGGGATTGTATATGTACCAAGACACCTGGTTTATAACTTACTAATCAGTCAACTGCTTGGGCAATGAATTCTGCATTCCCCTCTCTTGTTCTGACATACCAAGTGAACCAAGTTTGTTTAAAAAATTCATTAAATTATTAGAATGACAATAACCAACACACAAATTTTATGTGTAGTCATGGCTTGAAAGTGCTTTACACATATCAGAGTTGAATCTTCCCAATAACCTTGCTGTTATCTCTATTTTACAGCTAACGAGACTGAGGCGCAGAGCAGTTAGAGCATTTTCTTGAGATCACATGGAGTCTGTGCCCTTAATCTGTTTTATTTGTACAGTTGTGAAGGAAGGTAATTCTCATGTCCAAGTCTTACTTTACTTTTGTATGTCATATTAGGAAATTTTATAATGGATATGGTTTACTTTAAAAATTGTAAGAAATAATTTGTTCTCTCTTCCCCTCCTCTCCCCCCTTCCCCCTCCTCTTCCCTTTCCCTCTCCCCTTCCCTGTCCTCTTTCTCCCTCTTCTCCCCTCCCTCTTCCTCTCCCTCTCCCCTCCCCCTTCTTCCTCTGCCTCTCCCACCTCCCTCTCCTCCCCTCCCTCTTCCCTTCCTTTTCTCCTCTCCCCTTCTGCCTCTACTCCCCTGCCATTCCCCCTTCCTCTCCCTCCCCCCTCCTCCTCTCCCTCCCCCTTTTCTTCTCCCCTCCCCACCTACCATTGCCCTCCTCCCACTTGCCACAGGTAAATCCACATGGCAGACATACATTACTTTCCTTAAAAACAGATAAATGGTCTGAGATCTTTGAGCAATCTTTCTTTCTTGTTATGATCCTATAGAAAAGTAATCATAACTTTCTGCTTGCACATAAAAGAAACCAGCAAACGATTTCCAGACAACCACATAATCAAGATAGCTGTGCAGGGCCAATAACCATACGTGTGTGTGTGTGTGTGTGTGTGTGTGTGTGTGTGTGTGTGTTTGTGTGTGTGTTACCAGGGATCAATCTCGGGACCTTGCTCATGCCAGTCCGGCTAGGTGCTTACCAGTAGGGAGAGGCGAGATCCCCACCTCTACCAAGCCCCTACCTTGTACCAGGCCTTTTTGCTGGGATCACAGCAGAGCAACACACTGGGAAATATCAAAGTACCAGCCCTGTGTACTGACAAAGTAGACACTGATTACAGATTTCTAAAAATTATCTCATGTATTTTATGAAGCAGAATATTGTGTAGGAAAACATCATCTATCTGGTTATTACAATTCCTGAAGGTTAATGAGTTCTAAAATGATACTGTTGGTTGACTGCAGATTCTTTGTTGGTATATGTCCACTATACAAAGACTGAGGTATTTCATTTATGCAATTAAAATATGCATTGATGATGTAGAGTGTGCCTAAGGAGAGTCACATAGAGAGAAAACACTCTCTCAGGCTTTCACAGAGAGCACATTGGTTAAGCAATGGCCGTGACTCATCCAAATGACTGACACTGACAAAGGATCTACAGTCTGAGGTACATGATCTCAGGATAAATCCTGAGGGGATTTCACTGACCTTATCAGACCCAAAAGCTACAACTCTTGTTGCATAGGTCTTGCTTTACCTTGGTCTTAACCACCCAGCAGAAAAGCATAAAAACGAAGTATAAGAAGTAAAGCCATGCTGTTATGTTGAGCTGTGGGGGACTCAGGTCAACAATTTCTGACATTGCCAGTCAAGCGGAAGACCCAATACTATTATGGACTACTGGACTCTTTTAGAATATTTTGCTGAGTTTACACACCTATAATATTCAAATAATGGAACTTAACAAAAAAGAGAATACAGATGAATGTCCATTTTGTATCTGTGTATTCAAAGTGGTTAGGATAGATATATAGTTACATTCTCTTAATGAATAGAGGGATTTGTTCTAATGGTGTTTGTAAATAGGATATCAAGTTCGCATCTTGTACAGCAATTAACCACTAGGAAGTATGTATGCAATGTGTTAGTTATTGAAACTGTCCTACCAATTTGGTTTGAAACTGTCTCATTGCTATTTGCTTCTCAATAAAACTATGGAAAAATAAATAAATAAAAAACCAATTAAAATATGCATTTTCTTTGTACTTACACAAGCACAAGAGCCTTTGAGGGATACAGACACAGGCAAGAATGATGGCTGTCCTCAAGGAGTGTACTGTTTCATAGAAGGTCTGGGAAAGGCTTTTTTTAGATGGGAGTGTTTGAAAAACGATTCAGATATCCTCTCCATTTTAGAAACCAAGTAGACTACGGTGTCAACCAGGACAGACAGAAGACTGGTGAGAGTGGTTCTCTTGGGAAAGAGGTCACCCTGAGGCACTCCGGGAGAAGCATGCCAAGACCGAGCCAGAGAGGAAGCCATGGAAACCCAGCCACGCCATGATCAGGTCATGATAAGAGTCCCACTTCTGCTGCAGATGGGCCCACCATCAGCCAGCAAGAGCCCTTCCCTCAGCCTAGACCAAAGCATTTTCTGGTTCTCTCTAGCGCTCAGCTGAGGACTGTGTTTTCTGGCTGTTTGGTCCTCCCACATAGCTGCTGACTGAGGCAGGAGCTTGTGAGTGGATGGGACGCCATGCTCACCACTCTGCCACATGCAAGCCTGAGATGGTGAGAGAGTGTCTCTTCCTGGAAACAAAAGATCTCCTCCATTCAAGTTAAAACAAGGCTACCAAATTGTTTTGTGAAAAGGAGAGCTGGGAAATTTTCAAATCACTTTCTAAAACCTTAAACCTTGAGCTATCCCTCGCCCCCCTCCCCCCTTGTGCTGAGCTCACTGCCCCTCCGGTCCACTGCACTCTTCGCAGCTCTTAGGTTGCCCACAAGCAAGGATCTTATAGCCCAAGTGCTCCTAGACTCCCAGACCCGTAACAGGAGAACCGAGACGGAAGGCACGCAGCGCTTTAGGTTGTGGGCCTCTACTGTGCCGGCCTGATGTTAGCCACAGTTAAAGTTCACATAGAAAACCCAGAATCCAATCCTTTGACCACTAGTCAGCTGGGCTAGCATCAGGCAGCACAGAGCCTCTGAGCTGGCGTGGGAGGCTATGTTAAGGAAACACCACTCGGTGCCATAGCAACGCACCGAGCACCTGTGCCTCCGCAGCTGGCAGAGCACATGCGGCCAGGGAAGGACTAAGAAGAGTCAGGCACATGCAGAATTCACCGCGCACGTTCCCATGGAGCGATGCTCTCCGTCCGTGGGATGGGGAGAGTGCAGATCCCAAGGGCCGTGCCTCGGGTTATCGTCCTGGGAAGTAAAGAAAGGAAAGAACTGGGTCTTGCTTCTGCTCCGTCTTTCCCTAAACAAAATATGTAGTCTTGTTTCTTCAGTGAGAGTGAATATATATCAAACTTTCATCTTGTTCTTTGTTCGTAACGTCTCTGAGCCTGTACCACCCATGCACCTGTTATACACGTGGTGCTGTGTGACGTGCTGTAGGATTTGCTTCTAAGAGATTCACTCTCTGCCTTCAAAGAGATTTTCTTCAAAAGCACAAAACACCAAATGAGGTTTCATTTTGAATCTCAATCTTTGTTTTAAATATGTGGAAGGAATGCAGTAGTGCTCATAATCTGCTGGAATAAAAGCTTTTTTTCACACTTCACATTTTTTTCACGTAACCACAACTGTTATTTGTTGAATCTATTTACACACACACATATATATATAAATGTGTGTGTGCTTGTGTGTGTGTGTGTGTGTGTGTGTGTGTGTGTGTAGATAGGACAAGAATCATACAGATATTAAGTTTTATGTAAAATTCCTGAGAAATTGAGAAATTTCAAGATGGCCCTGTTGTCTAGTGGTTGATCCTTTGTGTATATACAGTGCTACATACCCTGAAATATTATGCTATGGAAATAGATACTTGCCATGTATTTGTTACAGAAATACAAAACCTGTTGGGGGAACGCTGTCAGGGATATCTGTCCTCAAGGAACTTCGAGTTCCATACAGGGGAAAGAAAGGTAAATATGCAATTGCATTGCCCACTATTAGATGGCATGCAATCTGGGCAGATGGACACACTGGCTCCCTGGAATGCACGTATGGTAGCCCGACTCTGGCGATAGAGACTTGCTTCTTGTTTAAACCGTGTACACTTCCGGCTGCATCCCATTGGTGTGCTTTGCATAAATACAAAGAAACTATAATATCAAACAGTAAGACATAATTTGAAAAGGAAAGCAGCACACCATACTTTGAACCTGAAACCCTGGATTTTGGACTGTGCACCCTTTCGGATGGTGATGTGAGTATTCCATTCCTCTACAGTTCAGTTAAGGTTTAAACACATCTCAGGTATGCAGTCTCTTTCTTCTGGTCTCCAGGGTGTGCAGCTGCCAAACTCAGGTCAGGTCTGCCTGGCGCTTCTGAGCAGGCCACATTCTTCTACTCCTCTGGGTGGGAGAGGGAGTCTACTATCACCCCTGCCAAGCTGAAGCCGACTGGGAACAAAGTTTTTAAAAAAATGGAAGAAAAACAAATTCCGTCCATACCGGGCTGCCCCAGTTACGAAAAATGCAAAACCTTCAATGCACAAAGACAGAGCCTCAGTAAGTCCATGGAAATGGCTCGTGATGATTCACAAGCATTGCATCAGGTGGAAGATTTGTGCGCTGTAAGGAGGATTTTCCAACTTCTAACAACATAAATGCGAGTACTAATTTCACCCTCCTTCAGTTTGCTAACTTTAACCTTGTTAACTGGCCCCGATGATGACTTTGGTACCACCCACTCAGTCTTTGGAGCAACTTGAAATAGCACTTCCTTTCCCCCTCCCTCCATCTATTCCTCTCCCACACACAGGAGAAATAAGGGGCGTCCAACCAGATTCTGCCCATTCTGACCCTTCCTAGCTCCTTCCATCACCCCCACAGCTACAGGCCACAGTATATTTGATGCTCAGCTCTATGCAACTATGAAATGATCCAATTATTCCCATCCCCAGAGGTACAAAGCCCTGTTTGCATGAAGATCAGAAAAACAAGAAGACAAATCTGACATTTTCCTGTCATTGGAGGGCAACTGAACACTCAAGTGAGATGTCACGCTTTTATCACAGGCCATGGGACTGCAATTCCTTTTCATGTTGATATGTAACTCGGGGAGCCCAGCTGCACAGTGATGTAATGAATGTGTAATCTAGTCAAGGACCAAGAGTTGAATGCCCACTCTGTGCAAGGCGTTGTGAGAGTTGCCAAGGGCTTATTATCTAATTCAGAGGCAAACATGCACCCAAGAAAATTGACTTGCAAAAGAAGAAAGAATATGTGGGGCACTGCCAGGGCCATATAGAGTTAGAGTTCAGAGAAGGGAAGGAATAGCACAGCCAGAGAAGTTATGGGGGTGATGTCACTGAGCCTTGGTAGAGATAGCGCATCAGAAGCTAAGAAGAAAGACTGAAGAGCTCCACCACTGTGACCAGACTGTCCTTCCTGGGACAGATGAAAGGCTGGAACTAGGGAGGGGTGAGGCGTTATATCATGGTGACAAAGGTTATCTTGTCTTCAGGGTGCTCATCTTCCCCTGAAGAATGATCTTGCTTCCATATGGCTTTCTGGATCACTTCCATGCAATGGACTCTAAGACAAGTTTTATCTCCCAAAAAGAGACACAGTAGTATTTCTGTTCTTTCATGTTTTTTAAGAATCTTGCTTCTGCTCCTACCAAGAAATGTAGTCTATTCCTCCTTCTTCTGAATTTGGGGGGATTTTTATGGCAGGCTTAATAAGGAGATTGCAGTGGAAGTAACACACATGACTCTTGAGGCCAGGTCATTAATAGTGATATGATTTCTGCTCCCCTCTGAGGATCTTGCCCTTGGAATCCAGGGGCCACGATGGGAAGCAGCCCAGCATGGGTGCTATGGTGGAAGCCCAGCTAGCCAGCAGAATCATTTTCAAGTAGTGCCACCCCAGCTGACAGCGGAGGGGAGGGGGGTTATCCATGCTAAGTCTTTCCCAAGCTGGATTTTTAAGAGCAAGATAATTTTTTTCTAACTTTTTGGGTGGCTTGTTACACAATACTTGATAAATGGAGTAGATTCCATATCAGCCTCCTGACTCAGTTCTACTACAACTCCAGCAGGAAATCAGAGTATCTAAAAATCCAGCCAACTTACAGTGACATCACTGTTGAATACATATTGCCTTTCATTTCAAGGACACTGATAAACTTGTTTTCAAATTACACTTCCACTTGGCATTGCTTGGGTAAAGTGGTCTATATTCCTTTATCTGAACTTCTCTTCCTCTTCCTCTGGCTCCCAGAGATAAGTGATGAGGTTAGAGCTTCCTCTATTTCCTATGATGGCCTCACAAACCAGTCAGTTTCTACATCTTAAACATATCTTGAGAAGAAAAGGCACCTATGTTCATGTAAATCCAAATAGTCCTTCCAATGACAACCCTCTGTGTGTTCTTCTATTGTTCTCATGGGCTGGTGTCATGATCAGTTTCAAATATTCATCATCTTTTGTCATTTTGTAATACGGTCATTAAAATATCAGCAAAGTCAAAATTGGGCACCTTAGCATCTGTTGTGCAATTACTGATTGTTAAGCCTGTGTGGGAAGCTGGAAATTAAATAATATTCAGTTCCATGTTTGTCTGCTTTGCATTACTGTGGCAAAATACCTGAGATAAACATTTTAAAAGGAGAAAAATGTGTGTTGGCTCACACGTGCAGAGGTTGCAGTCTGTAGTTGTCTGGCTTCGGGGCCTGTAGCAACAGAAAACATCATGGCAGAGAGCACATGGTGGAGAAAGCTGCCATGTCATGGTAGGAAGAGAGAGAGAGAGAGAAGGAGGTGGGGTCCCAACGTGCCCTTTACGGTCATGCCCTTGATGAGCTACTCTCTCCTCCTGGGCCCATCTCCTGAGTTTCCCACCATCTCCCAGTAGCGCTTCCAGCTAGCGAGCAAGCCTTCTGCACATGAACCCTCGGGAGACTTTTGGCATACAGATCATAACAAGGCCCCACCTAACATAATGGTCAGAATCCCTTTCCATGTAGACAGACTTCCCAGCATGCAACTCACTGCAAGTTTGGCTGGGTTTCTTGTATTATTGAGAGAATTTTTTCTTTTTGATCATTTTATCCCCTTGAATTGAGAACAACAACTCAACAGAGAGAGCTCAAAGAAGTTTGAATTCATCCTTTACAAATAGAATTTTAAGCAGCAAATGGGACAGCGCCGTGGTTAAGGACTCTGGAGTCTGGAGCTTGTATACCTCTGACCACATTTCCCAGCCTCCTTACATCTTTAAAATGGGGACAAGATAGCAGATCCCACTGGATTTCTGTGAAGCTCAAAAGACAATATACATGCTAAGCTCAAGGCCTGGCTGCAGCAGGAGTGCAGTAGGGGTTGGTGACACTGCTTCAATTCAGACAGAAACTGCCAGCATTTTTTTAGGCCCTTGTAGTTTTCTAGAAGTCCGCTTTAGTATCTTGTGAGGCCAATGTGACAAAGGGAAAGTGACCATCAGTCAGAACTCACTCACAATGCAGCCAAGCCCCATCTAGCTGACAGAGTTGAAAATTCTGACAGATCTTGCTAGGGTAGGTATCCTAGAAGTGCTCCTTGGTAGAGAGTAAAATACTGAAATAGTCTCTCCTTTCCTCTTGATTCAAAGGTTTTTGTAAAGAAGAGCAAAAAAGAAAACTATTTTCAAACATTGGAAAGTTGGCATAGTGTGTACTGCTCAGCTTTCAGCTTCAACCTTCACCATTGTTGGTGCATCCAGTAGACCTGGAAGTCTGGGGAGGCCTTCCTTTGCTTCAAGCCTGCTGAATCCAAACACGAGGCCCAGACGTGACCTTTTCTGAGCTCCAGAGAGGATGCAGAATGCAGACAAAGGCCTCTCTTCCAAGATCTCCAAAAATTGTGATAGAAGCATAAGATATGACATGAGTTTTACACCTATCAGTGGTTGGAAGGATGAGGCTTTCGGAGATGGACTTTACTTTTTGGAAGGCAGCTATGCTCACCACTACACCACCAACGTAGATGGACTTTGCTTTTTGGTACGAAAAATCATTTAGCAGAAATGTATACTGCACTTGGTTCCACCGTCCTCCTGCAGCCACCTTGGCTGCAGACCTTGTTGATTGACCCATCCATGCTGTCACTCTTTTGCATTCTCCCAATGTTTGGTTCACTACTTCATGTTGAAGACAACTACTCTATCACATAGGGACTAGGATAACCCCTCTTGCCCTGTTCCTGTGCAACACGAAAAATGATCTGGTATGGTCACTTCCTCAAAGAAGCTTCCAACATTAAGCTAGCATTACGATGACCTTATTTTTTAGGGTTCTACCCAACAGACCACAAGGTGTATATGTGAGCTTTATTAGCAGGTGGGAGGATCTGATAAAGAATATAGGGTCCTAATCAGGAGAAAATACCAGCAAAAATTAAAAAAGGGTAGAAATAAGACCGGGGTGAAGGAATAAACCCTAACATTTAACATATTCTAACAGAAAACAGCTTCAGTTGGTGTGTTAAAAGAATTTTTAAAGAGTAAGCTCTTGAAAATCTCAAATTTTTATTACAAAACCCATAAATACTAAGTTTTCTGGTCTGGTTATAAATAAAGACTGCCAAAAAAGCTATCTTACAAAAGACAGTGCTAGATTTTGTAGCCATTCCAAGAACTTTCATTGCCCCCTTGTGGGACTTTGAGAAAATTAGGCAAGGAGTCTACATCTCAAGTATATGCTTTAAATACATTTTCAATCAGAGAGAATTAAAATTAAGCTTTGGAAAATTTCACATCTCTTTCAGTTACGTCAAAATGAATATTACAGACCAAGACTAGAATTACCTGAGGCTCGATGTACTGAATCTTGCCACTTAGAGGAGCACAGTGCATAGATGGGTGCGCACTGGAAGAAAATACTGTGACTATGAGCTGTGGCATGCAGGGAATCCAACAGGAGTTGAGTAAAAGAAAACAGGCTTGGTGCTGTCTAGTTAGTACGATGTGCTAGTACTGAGCAGATTGTACTGACCGCGCAGAAGCCCAGTGGTGTGCCTGTGCATCTGTTTGTCTTTATGGTGGTGCTGATAACCCCAAGGACTGTTGGGAAGACCGAAGAACACACCAGGTA
Organism: Octodon degus; assembly: GCF_000260255.1. Classification (NCBI taxonomy): domain Eukaryota; kingdom Metazoa; phylum Chordata; class Mammalia; order Rodentia; family Octodontidae; genus Octodon; species Octodon degus. The sequence goes on along the minus strand of NW_004524647.1, from coordinate 10,913,915 downwards.
AGAAAGTGTCTCCAAATATAGAACAACATATGGATGGGAGTAATATTACATTTCCACTAGTGCCTAAAGAACTCAAAACTATTCAATGGTTTGATAGAAACTCCAAAAGTTGGTTTTCACTAAATTGTAGGAGGAGGAACCAAGGTCCTTTATCAAAGAGATGGCATTTGACTGAAATTTTGAAAGAAAATTAAAATTGTAGAAGTCATTCACTTTGTATTAACTTTGGAGCACGTATATACATTAGAAGACTTCTATCTTATTTAAGAGGAAATATAGGAACATAGAATAATCAATTTTAGGAAACCACTGTGAACAGCCATGAACACGATCAGGAGATTCTTTTCTACATATTTTTTTCTTGGTAGCCTATGACCTTGCCTTTGTTTTCAAGACTCTAAACTGTCATGCTTGTGGGGAAGAGATTGTGCCCCACATTTGGTTTTGTTTTGTTGGGTTTTGTTCATTTGTTTGTTTGTTGTGGAACTGGGGATTGAACTCAAGCCCTTGCGCTTGCTAAGGAAGCACTTATTCCACATTTGGTACATTTCTCATTTTTTTTTCTTTTTGGGGAACCAGGGATTGAACTCAGGACCTTGCACTTTCCAGGCAGGCACTTGTGCTGCTGAGCCATCTCCCCGGCCCCTGTGCCCCACATTTGGAGAGAACTTCCACTTAATGTTTTACCTTCCACTAAGACCACTTATTAATGAGAGAGACTAAGAACTATAAGAGAAACTTTCTCTTTGGTCTTCAAGAAGACTCACATATCTCCTTTCTAGAGGGGTTATTCTAATTTCACAAGACTGTTTCCATAGACGCCTTGCTGATTGTACAGACTGGCTTGTACGATCTCTCCTGCAGATTGTCTGCAGCTGGTGATGTGACTTTCTGTGTAGTGTGTGTTAGGAGGACAGTGCATGGAGACACTTATTAGGCTGTGCTGCAGACTGCTTTCCAAAATGTGGCACACCTCATCAAATCAACGCAGGATCTCAACAGAGCAAGATACTAGCTTTTACAAGAAAATACCCAGCCAGCTTATGACCCATGAGCTATACCATCAACTCTCCTGTGTCTCCAGCCTGCTGACCGGCTCTTCGCATCTGTGCCAACCACACCTCCATAACTGTGTGGGCCAATAGTTCTGGTACTTGATGTAGTTTGTGTGCTGCCAGTCAGAAATAATCGCTTGAGAATTAACTTCTGAGCTGACATATAAATGCAAGGCACGTATGGGCTGGTGTGGATATGGTAGAAAAATGCACATCAGAAAATGCTTCTTCAGTGGCACATCACTTTGTAATGATGATGGGACTGAGACTCTTTGGTGCCCATTTCTATGCAGCTTTGGGAGCGGCTCCTGGAAACCCAACCAGGTTCTTCAAGTCTCTCAGTCCCACCAATGATTCTGGAAGTCACTTGACACCTACAACAAATCTTTCTCTGTTAAACGAACACAGCATACGCTACTCTCTGCAAGTGCACTAGCCAACACACTGGTTATTTGAGCCCCTGAAGCTCTTATTATGAGCTGAACCCAGGAGTAGGGGTGACCAGACAAAGGGCCTTCTATGAAGGGCCACTGTGTGAGATGCCCAGCTGAAGCTCCAGCAAACAAACTCCAGACTGCTTCACTTTTCTGTGTCACACAGGCGAATGCCACCAAACCTGGATTTCTTTTGTTCTTCACCATACTCTGTGCACACCCAAGTCAAGAATGATCCCAATACCACACTGTCCAGGACACTAGCTCTACCCCAGGCTGTATGAATGACCTTCCCACAGTGACATCCAAGACAGAATTCACTGGTAACTAATCAAAGGGTAAAGGGAACAGGAGAGGCTATGCAAGCCCTCAGGTTGTGCCCATGAAATAAACCCATGAATATAGCTTCCCCCTGGAAACACGGCTTCCTCTGTCTGCCTCCCATCCTTACTACCTTCAAATATTCAAGGTTTGACATTGGCAGCCAGCTTTGTAATGGTGATTCATATTATTTATATGAATCAGTCTGTCTCCACTATCCTTTGGATAAAGATCAGGGGCAGCATCATCTTCATACCACGAAGACATGGATGTGGCCATTGGGGAAAGAAAAGCCTGCAAAGGAAGAAGAATCCGAGGAGGTCACAGTGTTGTTTTTTCTGCCACATTACTCAAGTAAAATATTTTTCTTATGTTACTGCTTCCTAGAGAAAGATGGCAAACGCCATAGCATCTGTTCATGTGCCACTCAAGGAAAGTTGATTCCAGGGCTATTGATCTGTTCTGAAAATTGTATTGTGAAGACCATCTCAGCAATATCTGACTGCTGGGATCTGGTGCTGAGGAACAATTGCAGAACCCTGGGCACTGTGGCTAGATGTCAACGTACAGACATTTTGTGTTCTCCCATGCCGGGTCCCTTGGGGTCACAGCCCCTAGCAAGATGTCCTTTGTGTGCTCACTGCACACAGACAGAGTTTTCAGTCAGTCTGAACACATTCTCACTTCAGTGCAGTCTAGGCCTGCCACAGTCTGACTCCTGCTCTCCTCCTTCTCCTTTGCTTGCCCCAAGTTCTCTTCCCTTAGCTCACCCCAAGTTCTGCCCTTCTCTATTATTCCACCTTCTCCGTCTCTGTCTCCCTCTCTGATTCTCACCTGGGGAGGCAGGGAGCTCTTCCTTCCCCCCATGCTGCCTTAGTCACTCTTCGGTATTTAGTTTCCAGGACTAGCTGTCATTCCTGTACCCGCTCATTGTCACAGACGCATGTGCCCATGTATGTCTCTTTTCATTGTATTCATCAGATGCCGATGTGTATTTGGTCAGAATGATTCTCTGACTGTGTTGTCCTTGTCTGCCACTCAAATATAAACCCCATGCACAGGAAACGACTGGTTTCATTCCATGCACAGGAAACGACTGGTTTCATTAGCACAGCGGTGGCATATAGTAGGTACTAAGTAGAGATTTGTTGAATGAATGAACTGATGAATGGATTTTGAAAGAAAACATGTTGAGGAATTAGTTATACTTAGGAGTTAGCAAAAAACAGTGGGCCCTACCAAGATAGATTATAAGGATGGGATCCAGACGTAGGAGGCCATGTATTCCAGTGTGAAAACACATTTATGGATCTCTTTTCACAGGCAAAATCTATAGTTTTCATAAAACCAGAAGCAGAGGGCTTTTTTATGTCTCTTAAACCAAGCATGGTATGTCGTAATAGTGCCAGGTACCAACCCGTATTTGTTGAATCAAGTGCCATTGTGTTCTCTTGTCTCAATTCTGATAGAGACCACACTTCAGTCACTTTAAAAGAAACTGATGAACCCATTTCCCTGGTCAAAGGCAAAATGCAGGGCAGTATAGCCAGTGACAATGGACTGAGCTCTTTGGCCAAAACATGTTCGTTTATTATTAATATTCTTAGTCAATTGAGGGATGATAAAAAGGATAAATTTGTCATCATGACATCAGGTTGTCCTGCTTTAAAGGTGCCACTGTGCTAAAGAAGAATATTTATAAATTCACTTGGTGCTGCTAATTAGTAGCTTGAGCCAATTATCTGCTGTATAGCAATGAATGAAAACTTAAATACATGGTACCCCATATATACATAGAAAATGTAATTAATTTTGGTTACAAGGGTCATGGCAGGTTTTAAAGACAGATTCTGTACATTGCTTCATAAAATATGATAGGCAGATACTACTGAAGTTTCAAGATATCATGCAACCTAGAAATAGTCCTATGTTTTAATTTTATATTTCTAGTCTACACTGTATCATTGTATGTTATATGTCTATAAATGTGTTCAGCTCTATGGCATCAACAAGGGCAGGTATTTAGAATACAAAATTCTATTATGATTTTATATTTTCCCAATGACTTCACTGGAGAAATTAAATGACAATGTTTATATTTTATTTATTTATGCAATAACTTTGATGGTAAGTAATTATGCCACTTTGTTTTCACAAAATAAGGAAACTGAGGGGGAGAACACTTAAGAAACATCTTCAATCTAATAACAGGTCAGTGGGTAAAGCAGACATTTGGGCAACATTCACCTGTCCAAACCCAGGAGATTTAAAAAGTAATCAGAAATGAAAGAAAACCAGCAAGTATTTTCAGAAATTTTTTTTCATAATTTTATTGATAAACAGATAGCAATGAGACAGTTTCAAATCAAATCGGTAGGACAGTTTCAATAATCAGCACACTGCATATATTCTTCTTAATGGTTAATTGCTGTACAAGATGCGGATCTGAGATCCTATTTACAAACACCATTAGAACAAATCATTCTATTCATTAAGAGAATGTAACTATATATCTATCCTAACCACTTTGAATACACAGATACAAAATGGACATTCATCTGTATACCCCTTTTTTTTTAGTTTCGTTTTTTGAATATTATAGGTGTGTAAACTCAGCAAAATATTCTAAAAGAGTCCAGTAGCCCATAATAGCATTGGGTCTTCTGTTTAACTGGCAATGTCAGAAATTATTGACCTGAGTCCCCCACAACTCAACATAACAGCATGGCTTTACTTCCTATATTCAGAAATATTTTTATGTTCTTTGTAAATACTAGGCTTATCTCATTTGACTTTCATGGACTGCATGGAATAGCAAGTAGAATAATTTATTTTGTACTAAAACCTATTTGAAGCTAAGGAATACTGTTACCTTGTGTCCCCAGAGATGTCATGGTTGGAACGTTTGGGGTTAATATGCAACGGAACACCGATTATGCTTGGGAAAGAAGCTAAGGACACTGGCAAGCTCTTTCTGTCAAATCTAACTAGATTCTTTCAAGACATCTTTTTTCCTTACGTTCCCGAATATGTTTTACTAGAAGAAAAGGAAAAGGACAAATCAGGACTCTGCAGCTGTGTTTTTGGATATATTGAATGGAAAAAGTCCTACAGCAGGATGTGAAAAGGAAAGACCCAGACCCATACCTTGTACCTTTTATAAGGCCTTTTTCTTCCTAACCATAAGACCATAAGACCAAAACCTTTGAAGCGAGCTCCCTTTTCTCCCCAGAGAATTTTCCAGGCCCCCTGACTTCTGAGGCTCTCCCCGTGGCCTGATTGCTTTCAGTAAAAATATTTGAAGCATGTGGCATTGTAATCAAGTGAGCCTGTTGTATCTAAACCAATCTGGGAAACAACAAATCTGTTGTTTGAGAGATCCTTTTCAAACAGCAGAAGGGCTGGGCAGACCAAGTCTTAATTAATCATTATGTCTAGAGTGGTTCATTCCTGGAAGACAGGCCTGAGGGACGCATAAGTCACAGCAAGGACCCAAGACTTCTGGTAAAATTTACCCAGATCACTCTGTGCTGTGAACTCTAGTGGGATACTTTAACTTCTAAACAAAAAGGGCCCAAACCTATCAGTTATGCTCTCTTGACAAAGCGGCCTACCTTTCTCCACTGGCACATTCCCAGTAGAGCCTCTTGGGGTGACAGCACCCCAACAGGCCCTTCAAGTCATGATGATGCTGGGCTTGCCTCTCAGGCCCTCCTTGGGAGCCTCACAGCAGCCCACAGAAGTTTCTTAGGACAAATCCTGCTACCTGAATGCAGGGTAAATGCTGTATTTACTGCTGTCCCTAAAGCCTTTCTCTGCTTTGTTGTAACAACTGGCAGAGAAAAGTCCAGCTGCCCCTACATGGCCAGCCTGTCCCACAGACAGCACTGACAGTGACTGAGCATGCGTGTCCACATCCCTGCAGCACTGCACTGGGAAAGCTCCAACCAGAAAGAAATCAAGAAGCACATTTCACCAAAACACATGCAACTGGTTCACCTTCTAATGGGCTTTGCCTGGGGCCGGGGAGATGGCTCAGTGGAATAAGCACTTCCCTGGCAAGCACAAGGGCCTGACTTCAATCCCCAGTTCCGCCAAAAAAAAAAAAAAAAAAAAGAAAGAAAGAAAAAAATACTAATGGGCTTTGCCTCTGAAGGATTCCCATAAATTATGTTTGCCTTTCTTTGCATTGCTTTATTAGTTATGAAAAATAAGTTGGTGTACAGTGTAGCTATCCATTGTCTAATAGGCTATCCATTACCTATTATCTATCAGTAATCTATCAATCTACCAACAATCTTATCATCTATCATCTGTATATCTATGTATCAACTATCTATTAACATCTATATCTATCTATCTATCTATCTATCTATCATCTATCTATCTATCATCTATCTATCTATCTATCTATCTATCTATCTATCTATCTATCTATCTCTGTCATCTGTTTTGCTAAATAAAATGAACCCAATTGTCCCTCCTAGTGACTACTCTCAGGCTGGAAAGAGCACCTCACATCAGAGCTGGCACACTCATTCTTGCCTCCTCACACCCTTTCTTCTACTTCAACTTGAAAAGCCAAGACCAGTTTTAGGAAGCAGCATGAGTGGGTGCTGTTTGAAACCCAGGGCAACTCAGCATGGAGAAGGTGACGGGTGTGAAGAGTCGCCTCCAACAGATAGGAGCAGGCAGAGCTCAGGAGGGGGCCAGTGTGTTGCAGGGCGCACAGAAACACAGGCACCACGGCTTGCACACAGAATTCCTCTGCCAGCAGGTCCAAGCCCCTTTCCTGAGGTCCTACACCCCACTGCATCCGTGATACTGATGTTAGTTCAAGTGCATTTGCAACATGGTGGCCTGGAGGGACTCACCGCTTGGCCTCACCAGCTTGGTGCTGGAGCAAAAGGATGCTCCCCATCTGCTAGCTCGAGGGAGCTCCTTGTCCCCTCTTGAGTCTGAGATAAGCATCTAGCTCCGTGCTGATATGCGCACCAACATGTACGCTGTTTAAATTGTAAGGAAAACTGGAAAGGCACGCAGAGATGACGTGACCAGCTCTTCCAGTCAGAGGTCAGGAACTGGAAAGTAAGAGCCTGACGCAGAGGGAGAGGCAGAGTTGGGGGACAGGGCGGAAAGGTCACAGCTGGAGGAAGCAAAGCGGAGGGCCAGGCTCCCCTCATGACCCGCAGCTCCTGACACCAACCTCTGCGATCGTGTCTAGAAGCCCAGCTCCGGCCCTCAGTGCAGACCCCGGAGAGACCTTGAACGTGACCGCCGTTCGCCACCATTGACATCAGACGCTTTCCAGATGACGGGTCCGAGTCCCCCTGTAGCTCCTCACTGGGCCTGGGAGAGCTGCCCATCCACCTCTGAGGGCTCCTTCACCGAAGGCGATCTGGAGACTAAAACACACCCATCTAAGCTGCATTTCAGAGCAAACCTGAAAAAGAATGTGCAGAGCTTGCCCTGGGAGAGAAACCTCTCCCTTCAGGATTTCGGGCACTCACCTCTCGGAAGTCACGGCCGCTTGGGCCGCACAGCCCCTCACACCTATGGTTCGTCTTCTAACTTAAAATCTGGTGCCTTCATAAACGTGTTCTCTTCAAAAGGATTCTATTTTATTTTTATTTTATATTTTACGTTATTTCTAAGGAAATCGTGCCCTCTAGCTTTCAAGTCTCAAAATTTGAGTTTAACCTCGAAGAAGAGCCTCGCGGAGCAGATAAATGGACGGATATCACCACCTAGTGGACAACTGTCATACGGCACGCTAAATATAAAAAAGGCTGAGGGATTTTTTTTCCCCGTCATAGGATAACACTAATGGATATATAGTTTTCCTTATCTGTAGGTTTCCCATGGCGGTATTTGTAGTAAATCTATTTTCTATTGCATCATGGACATTGATGACCTCTGTCCATAAATAAGAAGGGCTCATAATGGTCCACTGTCACTCATTAAGATAACATGACCTGTCTCTAAGAGATTATAAAAATCCATTCATTTGTTATAAAATTAGAAAGCAGTCAGTCTTATCATTCAAGTCATCACCACTGGGAATGCAGCAGAACAGAGACAAAGAGAGCGCATGCTTCAGACAGAGGCCCAAGGGACTTAGAAGAAGTGAGGAGACTGGCTATGACCAGGCCCGCCATGACCACTACTGCGCCAAGCAGGTGCAGGAGTCATGGGTTAGCCTTGAAAATGCCATCCTTCCCACACCTTAACAACTTCTTAAAATGTCATTTTATCAGTGTATGTTTGTAGTGCATAATACTCACATTCCTTGCAGGAAAGTGACACGGGTATATAGTATATCTTAATTCTCTTTCTTATACCCTTTCCTCATCCTCCTTCCCCTCCCTCCAGCCACTGGTTCCATTCCCCTCCGAGAAAGATCTACCTCCCTACTTCGTCTTCTCTGACTTTTATTTTGCTACTCATTTATATATGCCCACACAATATTTAAGTTTGTGTATCTGATTTATTTCACTAACATTACGGTCTCAAGATGCTGTTGATTTGACTTACCCAGTGACTTGCTTCACCATTCTTTAAAGGGCATCATTGATTCTCTTTGCTGAGGAAAGAAACAGATGAGAGTCAGTCCTCATAGGAGCTGGAAAGAAGCCAATAATTTTATAAACTAGATAGGGATCACCAGGGTGTGAATGTTTGTCCTCTCTGCAACTAGGATGAAATCGACTTGCCATTGACACAGTATGAAGAGGTGCAGCCCTCGTGCAGCACTTGGGCTGTGGGGTCCGCAAGCAGTCAGCTGCTTCCAGCAGGTTGCTATGAAGTGAGCCAGGCGCTCTGGGCTCGGCCCTCTGCGCAGCGTGCTGCCTCTTTACCCTCTGCCAAGGGCAGTGCAGCCCAAAGGCGCTCTGCAGATGCGGCCCCTCAGTCTTGAGCTTCACATCCTCCAGAACCACAAGATAGATGAATCTCTGTTTGTTATAAATGGCCCAGCCCACAGCATTGTAATCGCAATAGGAAACAGACTAAAAGAGGGAAGGACAGTAGGATGAGTGGAGCCTGCTCTCTCTATCAAACTCTGATAGTGATTGGTCTACTAGTGGGGGCACTTAGTTTATACCTTATTTCATTTTGAAACTGGAGTCATTATGGATTTTTAAAAAGAAGAATAATGCTGGCCCATGGCAAGTGCTCAGTAAATTCTGTAAAAAGAAAGAAAGAAAGAAAGAAAGAAAGAAAGAAAGAAAGAAAGAAAGAAAGAAAGAAAGAAAGAAAGAAAGAAAGAAAGAAAGAAAGAATTAGGGGCAAGGAGATAGCTCAACGTCCAGATATGCCGAGGCTGCTATGTTTGCTGTTCTTGGAAAAGCTCACTGAGGGGATGCGGGTGCTTTGCTACTCTGTGGGCTGAAGAGGGTTTCAGCGCAGGACCTGGGGGGTCTCCTGAGGTGATGCCCCTTTGTCTTCTGGACCAGTGCTCTCTGTGGGTGTGCTGGAGACAAGGGTAAAATTGAATACCAAGTTGTGACTATGCCACTAATGTGTCAGTTGTGAGCACAGAGGTGGGTGCTGTGCCACACTGGAGCTGGGCACGCAGCTCATGGGGTGGGACTCTGTGCCTCCTCATTCATAGACAGTAGCACCTTCCAGACAAGGAAGAAGCACCACAGGGCAACAATTGAGTACTTTAAGCAGCAGTGAGAAAGCAGGTGTGACTTTTCTAAACTAGTGTGGAGAAAGCCTACTGCTTTTGATGGCTTAAAAAGGACATTCTCCCCCTGTTCCGCTGGTCCTGTCTCTGAGCTAAGGAAGGAAGTTTGATGGTGACAGCCTAGTGAGCTTCCCAGGCTGTGAGGCGTAACAATAGAGTTTCTAGCCAGGCATAACTGGTGCATGCCTGTGATCCCAGCACGCTGGGAGACTGACACAGGAGGACTGTTGTGAGTTTGAGACCCACCTGGGCTACAAAGTGAGCTGAATAGTGAGATCCTGTCTCAAAAAGATGAAAAAAAAAAAAGCAAGAAATGTAGTTTCTTCACGTTTATTTAAGCTGATGCTGCTCACGATATGTTAATCTGGAAAGAATGTGGCAAATTACTTGACCTTGTGTCTTCCAGAAATAGAAGAGATTTATGTGCTCAGATTAACACTGAACTTCTCCTAAATGTACATGCTTGCGATCACTTCCAAAACCCTAGCAGTAGTTGTGGAAAGCCTTCTTTGGAACCTTACTTTTGAGTTTGTTAACAGATTTATCTATTCTCTTGGCAACAAAGCGGAAGTGTGACAGAAAAAAGATGGCGAGAGACGTGGTCCTTTGCTCACATTGCGGCTCGCCCACCATCCAGTGAGGGCGCATTCCATTCGCAAACACCTTCTTGCATGACAAGTCATTTCTCTGCTGACCCATCGCCCAGGCAGCCAGCCAAAGCCAGCTATAATATTTCCAGTGGTGACTTCACAGTTTGCAGCGTTCAGATGCTTCCTTTGTGTCTTCAAGTCCTGCCCGTGGGTGCAACATGTCCACTTTCGCCTTGGTGATGCCTTCGCAGTCCTATCCCGTGGCGAAGGTGGAGGCAGCTGCACGAAGGGACCTGAGCTCGGCCGTGGGCCACAGGCCTCTCTTAGCGCCACCACACATGCCCCCTTAGAACAGGACCCACGTGGAAACTCTCCTTACCTCGCACTGCACTGACGCCTGTCCAGGCCGCCATGTGTGTACTGGAGCTTTGCATTTGGCCCCCTGTGGATGTGCTGATCAGTGCTCTGGGCAATGAGAACTTATGAGCAAAAAAATATTTTAAAATGAGAAAAGTACCCACTTTCTGCTATTCTTCTCTTTTGCACAAACTCATAGTTATTCTGAGCACTCGTGCTGGTTAAGGGCTGCCTCTCGTATCTGCGTGGGAGCTCCCAAGAGCAGAAGAACTTGTGATGGTCTTGCCTTAGCCTCCCAGAAAGCTGGGGTTACATGTATGCACCACTAGGCCTAGCTAGTACTGTACTTATCTTTTAACTTCTTCCATAAATGGGTTGCTATCTTCACTGTTTTAGATAAAGAAATAAGTTCACAAAGATTAAGTGATTTGCTGAGAACCACACAGGTGGTGCCAAGTTACTAGCCTGACCCAAAGCCTTTGGTGCTCTGGAGCGTCTGCCCAAGGCTTCTCTACTGGGGACTTCAGAGACGAAATGATACAACCACATAACCAGATCCGGAGTCCAGGGATGAGGAAGTGCAGGTTGCCAGAAGACCCTCACAGGCTCAGCAGGGTAACTGCAGGGTCCAGGTGGCCCTGGAAGGTATTCAGTCCCACTTGCCAGCTGAGCTGACAGCAGGTCACTTCACACTGCTCTGCAGTGGTGAGTGACAAGTTGGGGGATCTGGCCGGCAATATAGCGATTTAGTGTGATAGGATGACAAATAAAGAGGCAAGAAGTTAATGATGTGTGGCCTTGTTAAGTGGAGCTGGCCACGCCTCATTAGATTTAAAGGAGTTATTGGAGACAGTAATTATCAGAGACAGTAAAACTGTTGTATTAAAAGATAAAAAAGCTGGAATCAAAGAGAAATAATTAACTGCTTAATAGGGCATCCACTGAGTCGCTGGGCCCAGAAATCAGATGGGAGAGGGGCACTTTGGGTTTCCAAGTTGGGTCAGGCATGAGCCATTTTGGACCATGTTCTTTTCATGATTATTAATACTATTAGTGATGTGAACTGAACAGAAGAATGAGCTTGAGTGTGACATTTCCATCTATGCATACTACTAGCTCTGATTGTACGCACCCTCCTGACGACCCTTAATTGCATCTTCCCTTTCCCTGCTAGGCCTACTTCTCCCTTTGCAGCCTTTGTAGTTCTTTCCTGGATCCCGCATATGGGAGGAGACAAGTGGTGCTTTGGGCCACTCCCTTTCCGATAGGCTCCAAGAATATACTGGGGTCAGATGTAAGGCATTTGCACAAAATAATTAAGGTCATTCTATATAAACTATGTTGATGGCAATCCAACTTTGAGTCATTATTGACAGAGACCCACTTATGCTAAGTCACAT
>NW_004524647.1:10899358-10900283 GCF_000260255.1 Octodon degus | reverse complement strand
GTAGAGTTTTGCAATTAGGAAAGGAACCAAGAGTTAGAGAGAAGAGCCAGAGTGGAGAGGAAGGAGATGCAAGACGAATCCAAATGCGTTACACACACTCACCGACTCCCCGCAATGAATGTAATCATTGCAGACTGCAAACATGGGCAGCTAAAAATTTAAAACACTGTAGCTAAGACAGTAGAAAAAAGAAATGGCATTTTTCCAAGTCAAGTGTGATGAATTAATATCCAGAATAGTGAGAGATTCTTATTCTTCTGGGCACAGTTTTTGTTAATAATCTTCTTTACAGATAAAATCTCTGAAAATTTATGAGAAAAATACAACATTTCTGCACAAATAAAACAATTACAGGTATTGACATACATATGAATTCTTTTTGACTCTATTTAGGGAATTCAAAAACCACTTTATGTGATTCAAGGATGATAGGAAGCTCCCTTGGGGAGTCCATAAACCTCAGGTTAAGAAGTGTTCATTGAGAAATACCCCAGAAGAAGGTAACAAGGGAATCCAAATTTAATTCTCTTAGAATTTACCAGTATTTGAGCATAAATACAGGGAGGTAAGATTTTATTTAGGACAAAGTTTATTTAATTTATTTATCCCAGGACTTATGCACCGAATCTCTGTGTGGATAAAAATCATTTGATTTTGAGGCAGAACAAGTTAGTGGAATGTCTACCTCATAAACAGGGACAGAAAATCGCTCCAGATTTACGTGTTATGCTTAATGTTTTCGAAATAGCAGCTTGAAAAACTGGAAGCACTCACGCTAAAGATGGACCACCAGAACAACGGCTCTCTTCCTTGCACCTTTCAGGTCTGGGAAATAAGCAGGGAGGAGTGGCATTTCCCAGTGGAAATGTTGTGAAGGACGTGGACAGTGGCAGCAGGGCTCCTGGGAGCAGGGTCTCGATGCCGA
>NW_004524647.1:10893860-10895318 GCF_000260255.1 Octodon degus | reverse complement strand
CCAAATAAATACAAAAAACCAAAACCAAACCAAACCAAAAAAAAAGCCTTCTGCCATTGTCTGGTAAGAAATAAAAACAGCAATCAGAAAATGTTAGCGCTCCAAAGACCGACACAGCTAAATTAGCCTCTTCTTAGAGATGAGGCAAGTTGAAGGAAGATGACTCACTGGGGGTCACAGCTAAGGACCCAGGGCACTGCTGCTTTGTGCTGTCTTCATAGAAACACTGAATCTGTTTACAGAACTGGTTAGCAACAGCGGATTTCAGGTGTTAAATGTCCAGCTTTCAAAAAGTCTGTTTATGCCTCAGTCTCCCCATCTACACAATAACAAAACCGGACCATGGTCACTGTCATAGCAGGACATTAGTTCATACAAAAGTACCTGTGATGCTCCCATTTTTAGTTGTTGATGAGAACTCATTTGACTAGCTTTCTTGGGTATCAATGTCATGCTAAGGTAAAAGCCCAAAGTAGAGGAAGGAGCCCCACTGACACTAGCCCTTTAAGGCTGGACTAAGTCCAGCAGCCCTCAAAGAGAGGACTTGAGGCTAATTATTCTGTGGAGGGGCCCATGAAAACCCAATGGGGATTCATCCTCCGATGTAACCATTTGTGGAAATCAGGCAGGAGGAAAAGAGGGAAGTATTGGAAGTTCCCAGAAATGAGAAGGAGTGAGACACCCTACAACAAAATGAACTTTAGCCAAAGAAGCACAGGTGTGGGCAGAAGATGGGCCTTCTTTCTCCCTGCAGAAGATGCTGCAGAATTTAATGTGCCCGGGCATTCAGCTCTGTCATGAGCTGTCATTACGAGCTTTGGGGCATTTTGCTGACCAGTGTGGCCATGTTGTTCTTATCCTCCAAGCCTGTCCTAATCATTAATGAAGCTGAGAGACAGCGAATTCGGTGTCCTGGCTCCCAGGAGGAGCGAAGGGTGTCACCACGGCAGAAATGAAGCTGCACCGTCATTGGTTCCAGGACTACTCTCAAAGTCCCTAGCACCACCTGTCAGTGTCCTTTGTCCTGGCTGGCTTTTAATTTAGGGTTGTGGAGAAATGAGTTTGCGCAAGAGTTATCAGCTCTGCTTCCCTGGAGACACCAATATTGACTGAGACTAAGAAAGCAAACAGTATCAGATAACCTACTAAAATAAAGCAGGGAAAGTCATTACACTTTTGCTTTATTGATCCAGTTCCTGTCTACATGGGGGAAAAAACAAGGTACATTGTTGGAGCAGGGAAGTTTCTAAGGCTACAACAACACATTGTTAAAAAGCAGTACACTTATCTGCACATAAGAAACAAGGCATTATCCTGAGCAGGGGCCTCAGCTCAATGGTCGCACGATGCACTTAACATCTGACAAACAATGCCAGGCAGCCAAGAAAGAACAACAACCATGAAGGAGGGCAATCGTGCATGCTTTGGTTCAAACCGGTAGACAGGCTTTCTGCATAG
>NW_004524647.1:10892199-10893395 GCF_000260255.1 Octodon degus | reverse complement strand
TAAAAAAAAATCATTACTATGTAGAAGGAAAACATCAACAGTTGCAAGGATTAATACTTTACTGGTACACACACAGTACATATCATACACAACACATACATGTATGTGAACATGTAGGATACGCACTCACACATATGGCAACAAAGCACTTTCATGTCATAGCTTCCTAATTGCACATTTGATATTTGCAAAAGAAAACACTTTTCAGTTTAAAAAAAAGAAAGAAAGAAACTGGCTTTAATTTCCTTGATGAAGTTATACTTCCCTCTGTGCTGTTTGAGATCACTGTATATTATTTTTCACAGGTCAGCAACTACTTACTGCTAGTTTTTCACAAGAACCGTAATCAGTTTGCTAACTATGTGTCAAAATTTCTACTAAGAGCTATACGGGACCCAAAGAGTTGGTGCTATTGTCCTGGCCACCAACAAACACAGCTGCAAAGAGAACATGGGCGTTTTTTCAGCAGGTTATATTTGAGTGTCACCCAATAATGCAAGACCAAAGACAAGCATTGCCCAGCAGTCTACGTCAGCTGAGATGGCTGGGTGGTCCTGAGTAGACCTCTGATGTAGGGAGAAGAGGGGGTCTGCAGAAGCAGAGCCACAGAGTGGTGAGTCAAGTACTTTTAACCAGTTTGTAGGGTTTTAGAAACCACTGCTGTAGGTTTTATCCCAGGATAGAGCCAGAATATCATATAAAACTAGAACAGACAGTGTAGCCTCACTTGCAGTGACACAGCTTTTCCTGAACTGTATTTTGGAGCTAAACCCTTGACTGACCTGGAGGCATCTTCCAGAAAAAGCTACAGGAAAATCCCAAACAAATTGTGCTGGAACAGGGCTGGGGAGATAGCTCAGTAGAATAAGCGCTTGCCTGGCAAGTGCAGCGTCTTGAGTTCAATCCTCGGTACTGCAAAAAACAAAAACAAACAAACTGTGCTGGAACAACAGGAACTGCAACACACACACACACACACACACACACACACACACTCCTAGGCAGAACTTATCACTCCTCACAAAACTTTTTTTGAAAATAATTTTATTGAGAAAGAAGTAGCAGTGAGATAGTTTCAAAACAGGTTAGTAGGACAGTTACAATAATTAATATATTGCATTTTTGTCTTTGTAGTAGTTATTCATAGTACAAAATGCAGACATGATATCTTGTCTAAACACTATTCGTTCAAAACT
>NW_004524647.1:10889823-10891054 GCF_000260255.1 Octodon degus | reverse complement strand
TGGAAATCAGTGTGGAGACTCCTTAAAAAACTAGGACTGGAAATCCCATTCAAACCAGCTATCCCCCTGCTGGGAATTTTCCAGAGGAACTGAAAATGTCATATCATAGTGATATATGTGCACCTATGTTTATAGCAGCAAAATTTGTGATAGCCAAATCTTGGAAGCAACCAAAATGCCTGTCACCTGAGGAATGGATGAAAAAGATGTGGTATTTTTATATAATAGAGTATTATTCAGCTATAAAGAATGATAAACTTGAAGCCTTCATATAAGTGGATGCCACTTGAAATAAACCAGAAGTGAAATAAACCAGACCCACGTGTGTAAATATCATATAGTCTCCGTAGTTTAAGAACTCAAAAGAAGAAATAAAAATTGAAAGGTATAACACAACTAAATGGAAAGCAAGAACAAGGATTAAACTATGAAGGGAGGGCAAGGAGAAAAGCTTGGAAACATGTCAGGTGCAAAAGCATACGTTTATATGCACAAGATGGTTAAGGCAATGATCTTAAGAATCTCCATCAGGTTTTTGAAATTAGCAGTTAATTGGTAGGATTCTCACCCTGACTAAGTATATAGGCTGATACCTGTGAACTAGGCAACAGCACTGAAGATAGCAATGTGTAATACTAGGGCCATGCTTGGAATCCCTGTCATTCTGGTCTTACAAAACTTAAAATGGATCATAGACCTACATGTATAAGGCAAAATATAGGAGGAAAATCCAGCTGACCTAGGGTCTGTTGATGACTTTCAGCTATAACACCAAAACGATAAAATATGAGAGAAATAGCTGATAAAATGGGTTTCATTAAAATTAAAATTTTCTGCTTTGAGAATCTGTCAAGGGAATGAGGGGTCCAAGAGAGAGATAAACAGGCCACCAGGTAGCAGCAACATCCTGGGAAATCTTATCTAATAAACTCTCTTCTTTTCCCTGTGTTGTTTAAGTACCTTGGTTTACCAGAAGTAAGGATTAGAGTGAGAGGGGAAATGTGCACAAACTGAGGGCCACGTTGATTGAAAATGAAGGGCCAGCTGAATAGCTCAGTGGATTAAAGCACCTGCAAGCAAGCACAGGGGACGGAGATTCGATCTCCAGGCTGGCTATGCCAGCCCTGCCCCCAAGGCGCACTGAGATGGCAGTTGAGACTGGGTGTGGTGGCAGGCACCTGTAATCCCAGCTCTTGGGAGGATGTAAACAGGCAGATCACTATGAGTCCGA
>NW_004524647.1:10866536-10889595 GCF_000260255.1 Octodon degus | reverse complement strand
TTTCTTTCTTTCTTTCTTTCTTTCTTTCTTTCTTTCTTTCTTTCTTTCTTTCTTTCTTTCTTTCTTTCTTCCTTCCTTCCTTCCTTCCTTCCTTCCTTCCTTCCTTCCTTCCTTCTTCCTTTTTCTTTTGAGACCAGGTCTGACCACATTGCTAAGTTACCCAGGCTGGGCTCAAACTTGTGATCCTCCTGCCTTACCTTTGGCATCACCTGCAGAACACTGGGCATTGGAAAGGCTCTGCTGGGCCCATTCACCGGGGAGCTCTGAAGCTCAGGACTTGGCTCGTGCAGGATCTGGGGGCTCACTCTCTGACCTTCTGCTTGAGGAACCCCATTGGGGATTTTGGTTAACAGTGGCTTCTGTCCTGGTGCCTGAGAGCTGGAGGCAAATCCAGCCCAGTGTTTTCTTCACATCCCCTCCCCTCCCCCACCTGCACCCTCCTGCTGGATTTTCTGTGCCTGGCCCTCAGGGCCATAGGGCACCTCAAAGCACAGTTGGGACAGTAAAATGAAGAAACATATGTTATCTTAAACCCCAAAATTTAAACAGCCTTTTAAGTAGCCTTTAATACAAGAAGTACTAAAACTTTTGATCTCATTACTGCTCAGATGTTTCACTGCTATAACTTCTAATTACAGTCTATGGTAGTTTTTCAAACAATTATATTCATGAATGCCTTTTTAGACAAATTTTATAGTCTGTTTAAAATAGGCTATTCTGCATGTAGTTTATTATCTCAAATAACCTGGTGTGCAAGATAATCTTTATATGCTGATGAAATATGACCAACAAATGAAAGTTTGCAGAGATGTGATAAAATTCACATTAGGAAAGAAATCACTTAGGGCCTGAATTAATCAGGTAGAGCTAGCTAAATTACAAAACATTTAAATGATTCAAATTGCACCAAATGAGTGAAATAGACGCTTTAGCACAGTAACAGTGAGTTCTGGGTCACTGTCTTTGCATCTGAGTCCTGACTCCTCCTGGTCTGGATCCACCACAGCATCCATTGGCCCACCGGGGACAGTGCAATAAGTACCAACACTTCCACGCAAGGCACCGAGCAGAGGCTATGGCACTGTATGTAGAGGTACCATTAATGATGTTTATAAGGGGAAAACCCCTTTGGAACTCTTTCAGTTAACAAGCAGTAAAATTAGCAAATGTATGACCAACACTCGATTCCACATCACTGATTTTGGATAGCCTGGACAGGGAATGTGGAGGAAGTCACTTAACCATAGAGTAGGCTCATCAGGTGACTTGGTTGGCTGTGATTTACTTCACTTTTACTGAGGCATCCTCTGCAAGTCAGGTGCTGTGCTAGGTGCCAGCATATACAGCAAAAAGGAGCTGGGCACACTGGAATGTGCCTACAATCCCAGCACTCTGGGAGGCTGAGACAGGAGGATCAAAAGTTTGAGTCTTGGCTGGGCAACTTATGAACTTAGCAACACCTTGTCTCATAGGAAATACTAAAAAGAACTGAGGATATGGCTCAGTGTGAAGGCCTTGGTTTCAATCCCCAGCACTGCAGCAGCAACAGCAACAAAAAAACCAAGATGTGATGACAGCTCATTAAGTCCGACCAGTGTGGTAGAACCATGGGTGCCCACTAGTGATGAATTGCCTAGCTTCTCTGCACTGCTGTCCTGTAGCCTTCTTTGTCATCCTCAGAAGAGCCCAAGGGAGAGAATTGGTTTAGGCTTCCTGCAGTAGCTGTGTTTGCTTCTTGCGAAATGGAAGCACTCCTAGACCACGTGGCTGGAGTTGGTCAACTGCAGCCTGTGTCAGCCTGTGTCAAATCCCACATGGTGAGTGCCTTTGTAAATGAACTGTGTGTATTATGTATTACTGCTTGGAGGCTACTGCAGCAAAACTGAATGGCTATTGTGAGAGAGACCATACAGCCTACAAAGCCAAGAGGTATTTATTTTGTGGCTCCTTAGTACAAATGTTTCCTAAAGCCTTACCCAGAGGATGGCAGGGCAGTGGATGTATGTCCCCCAGTGACCATGCACAGCCGAGGAGCTCTGAGGATCTGAGCCTGTCTCCTTGGAGTGATGACTAAGGGAGAAATAAACTTTGAGCTCCTTCAAGGTAGCATCTTTTAGATCTCTTTGCTCTCCCAGAGAAAAGTCAGTTGTTATGCTGGCAAAAAGTTCTTATTAAGCTTCTCCATATTTGGAGGTTGAAAAAGATCCCAGAAAACAAATCAAATCTAAATTTGTTTGGCACCAATCAACACTCTTCTGGAGGGAAAATAATTCAGATTTCTTTCTTTCTTTTTTTCTTTTTTCTTTCTTTCTTTCTTTTTTTTTTTTTTTGTACTGGGAATTGAACTCAGGGCTTTGTGCTTACCAAGCAAGTGCTGTGCTGCTGAGTTATACCCCTGACATTTAACTTTAGATGATATTATAAAAACAAAAAATTACATGAGTAGGTCAAGCTTGGAATAAAGAAAATTACCGTTTTTCTTTTATTCTATTCCATTTGAGGCTTTAGATGAGCATGACTTTTCCTTTTTATTTTATTTTTTATTTTTTGGGGATTGAATTCAGGCTCTTGTGCTTGCTAGGGAAGTACTTATTCTACTGAGCCATCTCTCCAGCCCCTTTATTTTATTTTTATGGCCTGACTTAGAAAAAGAAGCAAAAAATATTACCTTATTTTAGCTCTTCCTCATTACTAATAATCTAGCTTTTAAATTCTCACTAACAATACATTTTTTAAAAAAAACTTAAGAGTCAGGTCAAACTGTTAGAAATTACAAGAAAGTGGAAACATTAAATGCAAAATAGGCATTGTCAACACGTCAATAGTAAGAGTACACTAAAAACAGTTCAATCTTTTATGATTAATTTCTCAGTTGAATCTCCTTAGATTATTTTTTTAACTACTTAAGGAAACTTACCTGAGAGCAAAGCCTTTGCTGACTCAAACCCTTGGTCATTCTTCTGATGGGTATTGCTCCACCTACCCCTGAACAGAAACACAGATGACTTGCAGATTCCATCTTCCACTCTCAGGCAACCTATTGCCTTTTGCTTGAGAACACTTCTGTCTGCCCCTTGTCTTACACCCTGAGAAGTTTTTTCAGAGCTGCAGAGGCCTGCTGCCCCTCCCCATGGCAGCTAGGAAAGAGCTCTGCAGACTAGGAGCGGAGGGTGTGGAGCTGGGCAGGGCTGAGGCTGGGCTGTGTGCAAGGCCTGCAGGCCCTGCCATGGCAGCATGTGGGCTCAGATGTGGAGATAGCAGCTCCCAAGGGCCAGAAACTAGGGGGCTGAAGGTCCTGGGCAAGGGTTGTGCTCACAGGAGCATTTGGACCAGCAAAGAAAGGCTGGCTCTGGAGTTTGCATCACTGACGTGCCAGGAACCAGAGAGAGACACTAAGGAAATAAAGAGATAGAAAATAAAATAACAGCCAGGGCAGGCTCTGAGAAGCAGCCCAGTGGGAGGTAGAAGATGGGGAAACTGGTGGGAGTGGAGAACAAGCAGCTCTTCATGTTCGCAGTTTCTGCTTGGCAGCTTTTGTTAATTTTTCTGTGATTGCCAGTTGTTACTGGCCCACTACTCAGAGGTTCTTACAGTTCTTACATCACCATGAGGTCTGGTACATGAACACACAAGGAAACAGGCTGCCAAGAGAGTATTGTGCTCCTTGCCTTTGGCGGTGAGAACAAGGAGGAGTAAGATTCAGAGCGAGAGCCCATACTGGTTTGTTTGTTTTCAAGACAAAGCACTAGCTATTCTTTATAATGTCTAGCACAGGCAGAAGGTACTTATCTTCAGTTACTCCACTAAGTTTATTCTTTAGGAATTGAGGTAGGGTTACTGAGGATGATGCCTGTTGGGCAAGTTGATTGGAGAAAACAGAAACCGTTACTGTATTGTGGAAAGCAACAGTCAAGGAGGAAATTAGCCAAAGGCACGCATGTACCAAGCCAGCAGAGCATGGCTGGACCATGCCATGCTGCCTGGACAGCCAGGAAGCTGTAGCTGCCTGAAGTAGGCATTGCGAAGGGAGGAAGAAGTCCAGGTGAGCTGAGACCTTGATGTGGGGATACCCAAAGGCAGCTCAATTGGGGCACTGGCATGGGGATGCCATCAGCCAGCCCAAAAGCAGAGCTTTATGTAGGACTGTGCCTCCAGGGGGAAGGAAACAGTTACCTTAGACCTACAGCCAGCAATGCACAAGGAAGAGAGGTGGTAATCTGGCCCGACTCCAAGGAATTCGCTGCTGCATTCCTCACTCCAGAATCTGACACTCGATAGACTCCTGTGACCCGCATATTCCCAAAAGCCAGCTGGGATTTAGAACTCATCGCTACACTGCCTCGGTTTCCAGTTGGAACTTAAAGAGAGATGAATGCTGGCTTTCTAGCTTGTTCTTCTACATGCTACAGACAAAGGTAGACACACAACAGCCTCTTTCCCACCCCCTGGGCTTTGTGCCATTGCATGCTGCACATCCGGCCTATCATGTTCTGCAGTCATGAAGGTGGGAGGTACACAATGTTGTGCTCACTGCCACGGGCATTAAGCAATTAAGGGATGCCTGGTGATGAAGCACCGGTGAATTTCTGTGACATTTATAAGCAAGTAACTTGATAATGAGAGGGCTGCTTGTTGCTCATGGCAGGCAGACCTATCACATAAGAGAAGGAGAGGCCCAGGCCTCGAGAGCCTTTCCTTTTCCTCTTTTCTGTTTGAGTTTTCTTATGTTTGTTGCAATTGTCCAGTTTCTTTTTGCCAGGATTTTGAGAAACAAGCAGGTCAAAAACTTTAAGGAGGCATGAGTGGCAACATCACTTAGCAAGTTTCCCTCCCAGCCAGCTGCCTCCAGCTGCCTGTGGCCCACCCACATCTTTGGAGCCTTCACTGCGTCCTTATCCCCAGGACCTGCTTGCGAGGCGCTAGAATTCAGCTTTGCCTCATCGGCTTCTGCAAACTCAGCGGACCCGGCTTACTCTGAAGCATTGTTTCACTTTCTTCCACTGCAGATGATATGACCAAGTTATTTTTAATCATGGAAAGATTTGTGCTACATTTGAGCTATCATTTGCCTGTAGCACAACAGCAACCAAATCACTTGTTGACTTCTCTATTCTCATTCCAAGAGACCTCTGAGATGGACTTAATAACCATAGACTAGGAGAACAGTGTATATTAAGCTATTGGCATTCAGACCAATTTTTAAAATGCTGAATTTTATTCACAACTTGAGAAATAATATTATTGACCTAGAAAAATCACAGGATGAAGAACAAGAGCTGTGAATGCTCACAACAGCAGATGCAATCAGATCTATTCATCTTCAACTCTCTGGAAGGCTCTCATCTTTGAAAGGAAATCATCCCCTCCATTTAGGACTGACCCCAAGACCACAACTCATGGACTTTAACAGAAAAACTTCCCATCCACAGTAAATTCTCCATTCATACCACAAACCAGCTGGTGGATTCATAATTCGGAATGAAGAATTGCTTCCAGAAATGCTGGCGTCCTAAAGGGGCCAAGTCTTGCTGGTCCTCCCACTGTCACTTTGCATCACTTGATTAAGAGAAAGCTTTTCAAGTCATGCTTCCCTTACCCTCACATATTACCTTCACAGATGCCACCTTCACCTATCAGTCCTAATCCTGCTATACTTTGTTTTGTTTTTTTTTTATTTGGAGGCAAATTTATTTACCTGAACAGGAACTGAAGGGGGTCACTCCTAAAATATCAGGCCCTAATGTGTGGTGGTCTAAGACTTACATGAGACAAACAAGCAGGAAGTACAGAGGCACAATGGCTTGTCAGCTGGAGACTGGTTTACACAGTGCATCATAGTGACCAGCTATTTCTGGGATCTGGACTAGGAACTATTACCTGGACAACTAACAAACTGAATAAAGTATCCTGGCTGGTACTTTCTGTTATGCTACTTCAGAAAGTAGTAAGAATGATTGGGTAAGTGTGTATGAAGTAGGGGCTGGGGATGTAACATAGTGGCACAAGTGCCTGCCTGGCAAGTACCAAGTCCGAAATTCAATTCTCAGTATTAAGTGGAAAAAAAAAGACCATATGAAGTGAGGGAGAGTATTCTGAGAGGGATTAATGTCAATCTGTCTCTCATGATAATAAACTTAAATTCTAAAATGTATCATATACTTTGATCACTTCTTGT
This sequence comes from Octodon degus, assembly GCF_000260255.1. Lineage (NCBI taxonomy): Eukaryota > Metazoa > Chordata > Mammalia > Rodentia > Octodontidae > Octodon > Octodon degus. The sequence goes on along the minus strand of NW_004524647.1, from coordinate 10,883,420 downwards.
ATACCCAGCAGACAGGCAAACAAACACAATTGTACACTTTAAAGCCAGATATATTTTAAAAGATTACATAAAAAGTAAATTATGTAGTGAAGAAACATCAAATAAGGCTGAGGAATAAAAAGGCACATCTGAAAAGTGTAGGAGGACTAGAAAGAATGGTTCTTTTCTTTCTAACACAGGAGAGAAAAACAGACATATTAAAATTATTTTCTCAGATGAAACTTTCTGTCAGTGGAAGTGATTAACACTGGCTTCTTTTCTCTCTTGTCCAAAGCAATCTTCATTCTCCTCGTCTTTTGAGAGGTCTTCAGTCTTCTGCTATGTAGAAGCGATACATCATGGCAACAACCAGGGCTGAGATGGCTGGGATAACCCAGTTGGTCCACCAACCGGAATTAGATTCAACAGTAGTAATAAGAGTTTCCGAAGGCTTGGCTAACTTTGTTCTGTCATCAGGATGGACTTCACCAATGATGTAAGTTTTAGACAGTTCTCTAGCATCGGTAGAATGACCAACATCTTCAAAATTCTCTGTAGTGTCACTCCCAGCTTGTTCTCTTAAGACTTCCTCCCCTCCAGGATGCTCTTCCAGAAACTTGGTCAAATCGTACACCTAGTGGTGGAGGATCACCCAGGTGCTTTTGCTATCTTTGTGCCTCTGAATCTCTTCCAAAGTGTAGTACTTTACCGCCTGTTCCTCCTGCCAGGTCATCTCGGTAAGCAACGAGCCACCCCAAGTCCACAATGCACAACCACACAGGTCGCAACACCGCTCGCATCTCAGCCACCTCCAACCCAGACATTCCCTGTGCTTCCCGGCTGCCCTGCTATACTTTGGAACCAAGAGCTCACCAAGTCCTTGGGACCTGTGTGCTAACAGCCCAAGTCTAGGTTGAGCTCATCATTACTGTGTCAACCACTTTTCTATTGTCTGAGGTTTTAAAGTAATGGATTTCCCCCACAAAGTAAGGAAGGAAAATGGAAATTCCCTTCGGGGTGTCAAGGTTCTCAGGTGGCCCACAGCCAAAAGCACAGGCAAGAAGGCCCTGGATGGTCCAGTTTTGGGAGGGGGACACAAGGTTGACTTCCACCTGCTAAAGAGTCAGGACTACAGGAGGAACATCCCATAGGTTGACTGAGGTGCAGGAAGTGAGTTTGGGGTTGGGGATAACACCTCTGGGCCTCAGAACACAGCCCTGCCTGTTCTAGAGGGTGGGGACGCAGAGAGTTGAAAGGTCTTAGGATTCCTTTCTGCAACTTGCTCACACATTCAGATGGGAAACAGCTTCTTTGAAATGAAGGAACAGAGAGAGGACCCTGTGCTGGGGAGCTCTGGGGCATAGAAACACACCCAGGGCTGCAGGGGAAAATTCCAAAGTGCTGTAGAGACAGGGTCCCCACTACATATTGTGCTACAAGCTTTGAAAATGTTGCATTTTCTTCTTCTTCTTTTTTTTTTTTTTTTTTTTTTGGTGGTACCAGGGATCAAACTCAGGACCTTGTGCTTTTGTGCTTGCCAGGCAAGCACTTATTCCCCTGTGAATTTGTGTGTTAAGCAAAAGTAGCCATTAAAGTATAATTTATTGATGATATTCTTTTTAAAAAATGAAATAATATATCCAATTACAATGGGTACACTTCAGTAAATTATGACAGGTCATACCCTACTGAAAGGTGTGAAAACATTTTCACATAACTTTTAGTAATATAAGGAAGAAACTGCCATATGGTACAAAGTGAAAAGAGTCAAACTTTCTAACATACAAAACAGAACGCCAGTGATGGACTTAGAAAAGAAGGCCAGACAGACATGCAGCATAAATCTCCTAAAATTCCACCAGCTAAAGCTTGTAGCAACTGTAAAGAATGTATACACATATACATATATGTGTGTATATATTCTGAATTTTCTAAAATATGTTAGAGTGATAATTAGAAAGTTAACATGGGGGCCAGCAAGACAGCTCAGCAGTCTAAAGCGCCTGCTTAGGCAAGCGCAGGGACCGACCACCAGCGGTTCTATCCTAGGTGCCACATGTGCCAGCCTCACCTCCAGGGCAGGCTGAGCAGACCACAAAAACACAAAGAAAGAAAGTTAGCATGTTTAAACTCATTTTCATCACAGTATCACTATCAACTTCATACAAATTATAATTTGTAAGAATTCACCTTCTGTTACTAAGGAACTCTAATGCTCACTACTGCATTCTTGCACGTGGGTTGCAGCACAGTCCAGAGAGATGTTGCAGGACATCAGATCCTTTGAAGCCCAAATTAACCTCTATCTCATGAGAGCTGGCTTCAAGTCACCACTGTGACCAATCAAGGCAGCTTCACAAGAGCTCTAAAGGAAAAAAATGCTCATGGATTTGCTCCATGACTTACATCTTTTAAATTAAAATATTATAGAGGTATGAAGAATATAATCCCCTATTCATGTGTTACTTCACAGTTACAAATTCAAACAAATTAATATATTTGCTGCCAAGAAAACTGTACAATGAGGCAGAAATCCTGGCTAGAATTTCAGCTCAGCCTCTTCTGACTGTGACCTTCTGCATGTTATGAACCCCTTTTCATCCTTACCTTCTTTCCAGTCAAATGACATTCATAGCAGTGGTGATCTGTATTTCTAAAAGTTAACTATTACATTAGGCATAGGGACTACTCTTTATTTTGTATGTATTTAGTACAGGGTCTACAGGGTCTCACTACACAGATTGGACTCATAGTGATCTTCCTGTGTTCAGCCTCCCAAGAGCTGGGATTCCAGGAGGGTGCCACTGTGCCCAGTCTCAATCACATCTCAGCATGCCCTGGGGGCAGGGCCTGCACAGCATGCTGGGGATCGAACCCCAGTCCCTGCACTCTAGTCTGCTGAGCTAGCTGGCTGGCCCATGTCATAGTGATTATTCTGAAGAACACCAAAGGCCAAATACTGGGATAAGAAGGCTTTTTCAGCTTTTCCCTCTACTCTGTTTTTCGAGACAGGATCTCCCCATGTAGTCCAGTCTGGCTATGAACTCGAGGCAATCTACCTGCCTCAGCCTCCTAGTGCTGAGATTACAAGTGTGCACCAGTGCTGAGACACTCTTTTCCTCTACTTTGAAGGGTGAGTCTTAACTGCTGAATTGAGCTATCTAGGGGTGTATGATTCCATTTTCTGTTGCTATAGTGAAACAGCCAAGGCTAGGTGTTTATAATGGAAAGACATTTATTTAGTTCACATCTGGCTGCAGCATCTGATTAGTTCTGATGAAAGTTTTCTGCTCCCCTCACAGTGGACCAGACAGGGCGGGGGCGATAACTCAGCCAAATAAGTGCCTTAACAGCCAGCAGAAGGTCCTGAGTTTGATCCTCAGTACTAAAATAAATAGATAAATAGATAGGCAGATAGGTAGATAGATAGGTAGACAGATAGGTAGACAGACAGACAGACAGACAGACAGACAGACAGACAGACAGACAGATAAACTGCTCAACAATAGACCAGGCAGCAGTATGGTGGGAGAGAACCCGAGAAGAAGGAATCACAGGGCAAGAGTAAATGCCAGAGAGAGCTGTTTATAGCAACTTGCTCTCTAGGGATGTAATCAGGGTCCCTATGAGGATGACATTAATTCCTTTCAAGTGTGATGCCCCAGGGATCTAATATCTCCCAGGAGCCTGCTTGTCAGAGCTTCTGCCATCTCTGGCTCTGCCACACTGTGCACCTGGCTTTTGGTTTTGGGACATAGCAAACCATACCTTACAATAGCAGTTGGGTGGCACCTGCCTTTGGTCGGTCCCCACACTGCTCTTCAGTCTGTAGTCAGGGAGAAATTGCATCTGTCCTAAGGATTTGCAAGCTGTTTGCCCTTGACACAATGGGTGCCTGGTCCTACTTTGTGCTGACTTGAAATCTATAGTGTTAGTTTCTTTTCTTTCTATACAGATGTTCCCATTGATAATGCAAATCGTCACACATCAAGTAGTGCCTGAAGAGGACATTACATCCTCCTGCCTCAGCCTCCTGAAAGCAAAGGGGAATGAGATAAACCTTGTTGCTGCCTTGAGGTCCAACCTAGCTTCTGGTGAAAGGTGTTCATGCTGGAAAAACAAGTAAAAAAGGAAAGTCTTTGAATGCAATCACTAGATGGCAACTTCATGTATTGAATATTCCTTTGTTGGGACAGATATGTGGTGGGCACGGGTGGCCAGAAAGGATGTGCTCTGAGCCATGTAGAGCATGGACCACCAGCTGTAGACATTTGTAGTGCTCTTCCAGTGCAGTTTCGAACAGCTGGTGGGTGTGAGAGGTAGGTCCCATGGGGGGAGGACAGTGTCAGAGCACAGAGGTGACTCTCTGGGGACTTCCTTGGCTAGCAGGGAGGTTGGGGGTGTTGTTCACAATTTATGATCTTGCCTGACCCTCCACCGGTGTTCAGGGAAGCCGCTGGTGCACAGAGAGCACTCGACTAACTTCTTTTCCTTGGAAATCTTAGTGTCAAACCACAAAGAACAGGGGTACATGAAATGAGAATTTAAATCAGGGACATCCTGAAGCAAATTTGTCCTCACTCATTTCATGATATAAATATGCTTGCTTCACAGCAGTGACCCTCAGTGGGGAGCCTCTGGCATTCACTTTGTGTCCCTAGAAGGGCAAAAGAAAGTCAGTGTTTTGCGTTATTAATCTTTGGCCACATGAGACAGAGAAAACACAAAGCACTTGCTGAAGCAAGGCTCAAGCTTACTCTCTGTCACCTCCCTCTGTGATGGGCAGTATGCGCTGGGAGGTGGCTGCTGAATCCCATACTCTGGGTCTTTTTGCCCTGACACTTTCAACGCTGTGTGGTTTTGCTTTCTAAGACCACTTTGTAATCCAACATAGCTGCAGTAGTTCCAGTTACCACATCCTTCCTAAAGGAAAGCAAAAGGGGGATGTCAAAAATATAAAAAGAATTCTTCCTGGTAGTCTATGCTTTTCAAGAAAACTTCTTGGAAATCTCATTCAACATATTCATTTCTATCTCTTTGATACCACTTAATCACGTGGTCGTGTCAAGCTTCAAGAGAGGCCAAAAAATGTTTTGTCTTTCAGGGGGAGGGGAGGTGGGTATTGGGTGATAAAGGAAGTCACCATTTACTTTCCCCCGAGTAGTGCCACAGTATGTCATCCGTAATCTGGAGACCCAGGAAAACCTGGGGTAAGGTTCAGTATGGGTCTGAAGTCCCAAGAAGCCCAGGAGCCACTGCTGTAAGTCCTATTCTGAGGCCTGGAGACCATGTACCAAGATGTTCCTAACTTCTGCCTTTTGGTTCCACTCATACCTGAGTAGAGTAGGTAAAGCCACCCCATGGAAAAGGCTCTCTGCCACTTGGGCCACAGAATCAAGTGCTGATCTCATCTGGAGCCATTCTTATTGACAGCCACAGAAAGGAGGCATGACCTGGGTGGCCCGTGGCCTAGACAGCCCGTAGTCCAGGAAAATTGACAAAAAGCCATATTGATCCCACTCTAGAAAGTTACCTTCCCTCACCAAGGTACAGCAGGGCCTGAGCACTCGGCCCCATGGAGGGAAGGAGCAAACACTTTCAGAGCACACACCATGGGCCGGGCACTTTCTGTCCCTTTTTCTCAGAGCTGTGGGCAATGTCTGATCAGAGGGTCTGGCCCACTAGATATCATGTCACTCTGGAAGTACTATGTGTCTGTCATTCATGGTTTTTTGTTTCTGCATTGTTGGGGATTAAACACGGGTAGCTCCCTTGCACTGAGCTATAGCCCTGGTCCTTTTTTGGATTTTTACTTTTGAGATGGGCTTCATTAAGTTGCTATTGTCTAGGGTGGGCTCCAGCTTGGCATCTTCCTGCCTCAGCCTCTCAGAGTGCTGGCATTCCTGGCGATTACTGCCATGCCTGGCCCTCAGTTATCTTTTCTTGGCACATAGTGGCATGTAGTGGAGGGGTGGCAGGAGGAATTATGTACATTCTTCTTCTGGGCCTTTTTCTCTCTCTTCCTTCTTTCTCCCTAAAAGCAGAGGAGGGAACTGAACTTTCCCACAGGTCTGAAGAGTTCATGGAGCCTCAGGACTAGGTAGCACCCAGAAAGCAAAGATGCAAAGTGACCTGGTAAGTCTCTCCTTTCCCTGAGTTTCCCGCACCACCTCCTCTTTTCTGTCCCAGAGCATGTTCACTTGGAAGGCTGACCGTGGCCGGGTGCATGGGCATGGGCACCTCCCTTCCTCTCAGTGGTGAGCAGCCTGGGAGGGGCAGGAGCCACCCGATGAGACAGCCCAGGTGCACGGGCAGCTGCTTCATGGGGAGCCCAGAGCAGGCTCCTGGCCCGGCCCAGATCCACCCCGACCCCCTTTGCCTACAGTCTGGGAGCTGGGAGTAGGATTCAAATTCTGGTGGGGTTTCAGAGGACTGCCCTACCAGAGTTTGCTTCCCCGCCTCCTCTTCCTCCTTCTTTGCCCCTTTTGTAGCAAGTGCAGTGCCTCTGAGCTGAACCTCCAACCCTGCTTCCTTCAAATTATTCACACTTTAGGCAAAACAGGGCTGACAACTTCCTCCATCACAACCATAGAATCACATTTTCGGATAAATGAACAGATTACTTTTATGCATTTTAAGTAAAAATTTGAATCCTCTATGAAAATAATCGGGAGTAATTAATTGGTAGTTTTCTGATATTTTAAGAAATAATAGTTATTACCTATGTACCCACTCACCCGCAGGAATATAAAAGAAGGAAAAGGAAGAGAAAAATGGAAAAAAGAACAAACAGTTCTGGGTATCTCTCGGTGAACAGAGAGTTGGGGCTTTGTGTGTGTGTGTGTGTGTGTGTGTGTAGAGATATTTTTTAAAGAGGGTTTTTTGGTTTTTTTTAAAGAGGTCTGTATGTCAAATTGAGCATTTTCCAAAAAGAAAGCATGCAGCTACATTTTTTAGTTCAATGAGAAGAAAGATTTGTAACAATAGTGTTTGGACAGCACATCATGTCTGCATCTTGTACTATGAATAACTACTACAGAGACAATAATATGCAATGCATTAATTATTGTAGCTGTCCTGCTAACCTGTTTTGAAACTGTCTCATTGCTATGTGTTTCTCAGTAAAATTAATTTTAGAAAAAGAAAACAAAACTTAGGTTTCCTAACATAAGTTTCAGGAAGCATGCATTGTAGAAACAAATCACACTTCAAATCATCTGTGTATTAGTAATGTTCAAGTATTTTTCTATTATTATTAGAAATAAAATTAATAATAGCACAAGAGTGGGCAAAGATTCTTTATATCCAGAGTTTGAGGTCTTGATACCAAATTTTGTGTTCAAAATAGCCTTTCCTGGGTGCACTGGGTCACTTAGGAAGATTGTGTCTCAAGATAAAAATTAAGGTAATTTTAAGGTGGGATGGACACTGGGGACACTGCTCAATGGTAGAGTGTTGCTGGGTTTGATCTTCATAGGGTACACACACACACACACACACACACACGCACACACACACATGCACACTCACACTCATACACGCACAACTTCCCTCTTTACCTTATAGTAGATTTGATTAGCTGAAAACCAGTCGGTCCAAGCTCTCCCTCTCCCACAAAGCCCTGGTGGTTTCAGGGCTCACCCTAAGCAGATGCGACATCATCTACTTTGGTTCTGCAGGGCTGTGGGCTCCTCTGCACGGAGCACACCTCCAGCCTTGGGAGGGCGGCTTGCATGACACGTTGCAGTTGTATGCTAATTACTTCAGAAACAGTGAGGCGCAATCAGCAGATCTTTTGTGTTTTCTCTGATTTTAGTCTTGGCTCCTGTGTGGACGGATTTCAAAGTAAACCTTTGACAGTTAGTTACCCTCATGCCTGGAGCCCCAATTAGAAAACAAGGTTATGGGATTAGCAGCCCAAGGAGTGACTCTTTTAAAAGGTGTGGCAAGTAATTATGCATTTTACTTTTTGATAGAAAAATTTCCACATTGGAGTTCTTGCTGTATTTCTCTTGGTATCTTGAAATTTCTCCTGTGAACCAACTGTGTGGATTTTCTTGTTCTTTTCAAGTTAGCAGGTATTTTGCAGGGTTCTGTCAGTCAAGGGCTTGTGACAATGTTGTGCTGCCGAGTCAGACAGCATTGCTGGCCATCTGCCTGTGCACTGGTGCCAGAAACACGAGGGTGCTTCCTGTCCACCGGCTTCCCAAGCCTCTGCTCCTTCTCTGGTTTGGATGCTTAGCCCTGTTGGGGACACTCGGGTTGTGCGCTCCCCTAGTTACCAATGATGAAGACAGATCTGTGGAGAGCGGGTCATCCTGCGGCACAAAAGCACAGTCCTGGAATGAGACGCCCAAGTACTATCCTTGCCTCTCTTGCTGCATGACTCAGGGAAACAAACACTGGCTTTGGAGTTAAACTTGTGTCCTTTCCTTGCTCAGCGGCTCTGGACAGGTCATGCTACCTCTTGGAACTTCATCTTTGTGAAACAATAAGGCAACTATCTACCTTGCAGGTTTTTTGTGGTGCTTAGAACAAACAAGTCTGAAGTACAAAAACAACTTGTTGTAAAGTGCACTCTAGCCAGGTGTGGTGGCGCACATCTGTAATCCCAGCCCTCAGGAGACAGAGGCAGGCAGATTGTTCCAAGTTGGAGACCAGCCTGGGCTACACAATGAGCTCAAGCCTGGGCTGAACTGCATGGTGAAACCCTGTCTCAAAAAGACAAACATAGAATAAAACAAAGCACACTCTGGTTAGACACTGTAGTTGCTGCAAGTACTATTAGAATAAGTTTCTCAGGGCAGGGAGGTTTTTGCTAGCAACACCTGCAACCTCCCTACCATAGCTGCAGGTGTCTTTCCTTTGGCTACAGCATGCAGGGATGTGGGGCAAAGTAAACATATTAGGGGAAAATCTAGTTGTGCGAAAGGTGTGAATCAGAGTCTTTTTATGGATCATGGAGCCTTCGTGTCGTAATCTGTTCCATGGCAGGGCCCACCCTGAGGAGTATCTTTGCCCTTGCTGCCCTTCATTACAGAGCTGGGATGTGGCTTTAACAGCGGTAGCAACGGAGTACCTCTTATTTCACAATAGTTATGGCTGTCTTGTTACTGGCCTTGGCATCTCTCCATATGCAGGCAGACCTGCATTTATTCCTTTAAAGGAAGTTACACAAAGTATGGGGTGCTGTGCTCAGCCTTCTCCATGCTGTGAGGGCTGGGGGGAATTCACAGGATGTTGGAATTTGTGTTGATAGGGCCCCTCAAGGCCTCACATGGTAAGACGTGGGGCTTTTCGAACATGGCTGGACCTAGAGTGTGTGATGGCGAGCCTAAGTGTATGACCTTGGGACCAAGGGTCTGTGCTTACTATGTTAGTCACTTCATTGGCTTGGCCTAGTCCTGGGAAGGATTAAAGGCACCCCACCCTGGGTGTGCACGCTACCTTCCCTAAAAGCAAGTAGCCTGGATGGAAGATAAGGGACAGAAAGTAGATCCCTGTTTGTCACTTGATGCTTGTGTTGCCTTCTGCTGGCCATAAACTTTCTCCTCTGCGACGCCCCGCTGCCATGCCATGCTTCTTTTGCGTCTGGTTGCTTCCTTGGTTTTGTGTCTGGTTTCTTCCTAGGACCAGGCCGATCATGGACTGAAACCTCTACAACTGTGAACTAAAAATACCTTTCCTCCTTTAATGTTGGCTGTTAGCTATTTTGGCTCAGCAATAAAAAAGGGAAGCAAGACGCAGGACAGTGATGAAGGGGTCCGGGATGGTGCTGGAGAGAGTGCAGTGCAGTTGGAGCACGCTAAGTCCTCAAGCCAGTGAGCAGCACAAAGCAAAAGAAAACCCCAGTGCTTCCCAACCCAGGACAGCCAGAAACCGCAGGAGACAAGAAGGAGTGGCAGTGGCCTGCGTGGCTCAGAGGGAGTGGCATTCAGGATCACAGTTAAGTCAGTACTATATCTCAACAAAACTGATAGAATGCTACATCAGGAAGGTGGGGCCTGAAACTGCGGGGGAAGGGAAAACTGGACAAGTACATTTCCAAAGTAAAAAATAAATAAAGCAAAAATCAAAAAAATCAAGCAGCAGCAGAATAAGCATTTCCTAGAAATATAAAACTAACTCCAAAAGGTTAGTTTTGCTAAAAAGGTTGAAGTTACCACCTTCTAAGGAATATGCTGTTCTTTAAATTATTTGCATATATAATTTTAATAGGATTTCAGTGATACCAAAAAAAAGTAAGAAATAGTGAATACAGTATTTCTCAAGTAAACAGGTTTTTAAAAGGAAACAAAAATTTTTCTTTTTTGGTAGTTGTTTGTTTGTTTGTTTGGTACCAGAAATTAAACTCAGGACCTTGCAGGGCCAGGCAGGCACTTGTGACAAAATTCTTTTTTTTTTTTTTACAAAATTCTTTATAAGATTTGTGTTTTATTTATATGAAATAAAATAAACAGGAATTTCCCTCCCCTGTTTAAAAAAAAAAAATGACTCTTAACAGAAAAAGATATTCCTAGCCCCCAAAATAACGTGACTAAATCAAAGTTTACTAAACTAAGGATGCCCACTAGCAATTTTGGTTGTGCACTAATACATGCCTTGCGTATAATAAAATGCATCCACTAAATGGCATTTTGATCTGTATTTGCAGACCACTGCAGTGACACAAGCCTATAATCCCAGTGACTTGGGAGGCCCAAGCAAGAGGGTCATATGTTCAACACCCACCTGGGCAAGTTAGGGAGATCCTGTCTCCAAATAAAAACAAATGATAAGAGGGGTGGAGATACAGCTCAGTGGTAGAACTCCCCCAGGTTCAATCTCTACACTGCAAAAACAACAACACCCCAAAAGGATGTAGATGAGGGGCTTTTTTATTATCCTGAAAGATCCCTTCTCATTTTGGATTATCCCTACTATGTGCAGTCCCTTCTCACTTTCTGCTGTTTTATATCAGATTTATCATTTCCAGAGTTTTATGAAAACAAATAACATATAGAGTACATATTCTTTTGTGTCGGGCTTCTTCCTTATACATTTGAGTTTCATGTTGTTGTGTGAAGTATACCTTTCATTACTAAGTTGTATGCCTTAGTATCAATACAGCACAATTTGTGTATCTGTGGCAAAAGTTTTTGACAACTCTTGAAACCTATTTTTTTCCCCCCAGTTCCTCAAGTCTGTTGATTACAGGCTCTTCCTCCCCGCCAGAAAAACTCTCTCCACAGTCAATTATCAGAAAGAGAACAAGGAAGCGAGAGCAGTCAGCTGCTTCTGGGTCACCCAGCTCTGTTGCTTAGCAACAAGCAGAGTAACTGTATTAGTTTGGTGGATTCTGAACAAAAAGGTAATCATCTTTTATCCCCAGATAGATAGGAGATGGTGTCATTCCACGCAAAGTAGGGGAAGAACAAAAATCACAGAAATGGAAAGAAAACACATCTTGTAAATAAAGACAAAACCATACATCCTAGATTCACACCTCTAGGTCCCACCAAGTATTCCTATAAGACCAAGGAATCCTCATTCATATTAATACCGTGGGGAAGGCAAGAGTGTGCAAAGGTTTTTTTGTTTTGTTTTTTTTAAATGTGATACCAGAAATAATCAATAAGTTAGGACCCAAATAAAAGAGAAGCATGTTAAGCTTTATTAGTATTACTACTGGGAAGAATCAATCAGAAGTGAAAGAGATTATGTCCAGTCTGTATGCCCCTTCCAAATAAAAGACAAGAATCTCAGGAGCTACTATTCTTAACCATTTTCTGTAGCTGAAGTGACTGATTTACATTTGTTCCCTTAATCTCTAACACAAAGGCATCTGCTCTGTAGGGCAGGTTGCTGACCAAGGTTTCCTGTCCCTAACTTCCTCAAGACTTTTGCCAACTTGCTACAATGACTTCCTCCTCGTTATGGGTGCCCCCTCTCAGCATTCAGCGCTGTGGTGCTTAGAAAGAGCTCAGCTGAGCGTCTTGAATTTAATGAGCTGAATGTCCCCCAGCCATTTAATGCCAAGCATTGAACAATCAATCAGAGATCGGTTTTACTCGACTTTACAGGATTGTGAGAGAGACAGAAGCCCTGTGCCCTTGCTTCCGCTGTGCCTAGAGCTGTCCTCATCTCTCCTGACAACAGATTTCTTGGTTTAAATCATGCCCCAAGGGAATCACTAGGAAGCTATGGTCAGGCAGTTTTCTGTCAATGTTGGGCATCGGGTGGAAGGCAGTTGTGCAGTTTCATTTATTGTAGGAGCCAAGATGATTGACAAATAATTGAGTTTACACTCCCCTGTTTTCTGGGATTATGAGGATCAGTTCTCCCATCAATGTGTTTAATTGCAGCCTTCAAAAGAAAAGCGAGCGACACATCTTTCCAAGCTGCATCTGTTTTTTTCAGTGCAACTTAAAATCTTGTGGTGTTTTCCTGGTTTAAGTTGTAAAAGACGTCCTCTTGTGTGCAGAATCATGTATGCCGTAAGAGCGCACAGCAAGGCAGGCTTCACAAAACAAAACTACGTGCTGGGGTCCCTCACAATTAAGGGCAACTCGACTGCTATGCAGGGCTGGCAAAGGCAATGGCAGCAGTACAGAGGGGGTGTGGCAACTTCTGAACAACCAAGTGCTCCCGGCATCTAACCCTCTGCTGTGACACTTTGAGGCTGTGGTTTCTGCTCTGGGGAAATTCATCAGTTAAAAGAACAGGCCTGGTGGGAAAGTGTGGCTTTTGCACATTTAGTAAACTGGGGCTCAGAAGGGCCACATTACAGCAGTTTACTGAAATTGGTTCTCCTATAAGACTTCTGAAAAATGAATGTATGCCTGCATATTTTAGGTTATGCAGAAGAACAGCCAACTCTTTTTTTTTTTTCTTAGTTTTTAACAAATTAAGTATTACTGAGGCATAAAGATGAAGGAAGAAAAGCTACTAAAGGCTTTGGCTCAGAGTGATATTCTATAAAATTCAGATACTGGATCAGCACTGCAGTCTGTTGGTTTTCATCTCTTCCTTCTTCATCTGTCTGAGGTTGGTTTTCATTTTTCCTCTCTGTTTTGAGTTTCTGGTGTGAGGGTGAGAAACAAACAGGGATAAGAAAAAGCCAGAGACTGCTCTGCAGCAGTAATAGAATGGAAACTGAATACTGCTGCCTTGGTGGGGCACAAGCAACCTCTGATACCTCAGAGCGGTAGAATGCTCTGGTGGCAGTGAGAGCTGCTGCTGACCATGGTGAGTTATCAGACAATTGTGAAGCCTCCTCTGTGGCTCAGGCACCATCCATGCCCATGTATGGGTATTGGGAAGTTTCTAGTAAAGGAAACTTGTTTTTCAAAGAATCTGGAGCATGCTGCAAGAGGAGCTGCTTTAGGGCCAGAGTATCCAAGGAATCAAGGCGGTACACAGGGACTGGGTCAGGTGTCATGAGCTGTCTGATCAGAGCAGGGATGGCATGGAGCAGGAAGGCACTTCTGTTTTAAAAGCTGAGTGGATATGATTAATAGTTACTGAGACTTTCTCATAATGCTAGGAGAGTAGAAGAACCTGCAGACCTAGTGTTATAGAGGATGTGGTCCAGGGCGAGCCATAAGTAGTGTAAACGATGATTGTAAAAGAAAAGAATGGAATTGAGAAAAGATTATGGGGTGAAACAAGTGGCCAGAGACAGGACTAGTACTGCAGATCTGCAGGTGACACAGAGGGCGAGCACTGGTACTCCACCCTGCCTGTCAGGAACATGGTGGAGGAGGAGTTGATGGAGCAGAGTGTGCCTGCCTGGCACCTGGGCCATGGTCTGGCCCAGCCAGAGTGGAAGGCAAAGCTTCACCCTTGGCAGAGCCCAGCTAAATCTGGCTGTCAAATCCCACTGTCTTCAAGGACAGTAGTGCACCAGGAAGGAGGAATGACAGCCACATGCTGCAAACTCTCCAGCCCAGCACCCGGAGTCCCAGAGTGCAGGTTGGAATCCAGGAGAAAGGACAGGGAGCAGCTGGGGTGGAGAACCAGCAGAGCACCTGTGGCTGCCTTCCAACCCTCCTTCCTCATCCCTTCTCATTACCTTCCCTTCCCTTTTCCCTTCTTTGTTCACACACTGAGTGGCCAGGCAATGAGGCAAGAGAGTGTGGAGGCCGGCTGGGACAAGGGGCCAGGATTATTTCTGTATTTCACAAGGACCCAAAAGTTTCACACAAGAGACAGGAAAAGGAATATTGTGGGACTGTCCTGCTTCAAGGTTGTATATGGTTAGATTTTTGGACTTATGTGTAAACATAAGAAGTATATAATTCTTTATGTCTATTTTTAAAAATATATTCTAATTTTTAAATGTTTTTTCATCATATTCTGTAGGGACTTAAAGTCCAACATATCAATAATTGATGAAAAATACCTGTTCCATGTTATGTTGAAGATGTTTGATATTCAGAGAGATAGTGAGGTTAAGCTTAACAGCCTAGGTTGTAAGGTAATAACAATAAGCTTGTCTTCTGGATGGTTAACAACCTAAGTTTGCAGACCAAAATTAGAGAAAAAGGAGGGCTACAAGGAAAGCCAACATTTTGGCCCTAGCCTTCTAAGGTCAATTAAGACTCAGGACATATGAGAACTTGTACTGTAATGTCATGTAACTCGGTAGTGTCCCAAATTTTCTGATCAAGGAGATTATGGCGCCAAAGAGGAAAGTGATTGATGGTGTAGAGTGTGCCTAAGGAGAGTCACATGCAGAGAAAACATTCTCTCAGGCTTTCGTAGAGAGCACATTGGCCAAGCAATAGCCGTGACTCATCCACATGGCTGACACTGACAAAGGATCCACCATTTGAGGTACAGGATCTCAGGATAAATCCTGAGGGGATTTCACTGACCTTATCAGACCCAAAAGCTACAACTCTTGTTGTGTAGTTCCTGCTTTACCTTGGTCTTAACCATCCAGCAGAAAAGTATAAAAACAAAATATAAGAAGTAAAGCCATGCTATTATGTTGAGCTGTGGGGGACTCAGGTCAATAATTTCTGACATTGCCAGTCAAGTGCAAGACCCAATACTATTATGGGCTACTGGACTCTTTTAGAATATTTTGCTGAGTTTACACACCTATAATATTCAAATAACGGAACTTAACAAAAAAAAGGGCATACAGATGAATGCCCATTTTGTATCTGTGTATTCAAAGTGGTTAGGATAGATATATAGTTACATTGTCTTAATGAATAGAGTGACTTGTTCTAATAGTGTTTGTAAATAGGATATCATGTCCGCATCTTGTACAGCAATTAACCACTAGGAAGAATGTATGCAGTGTGTTAATTATTGAAACTGTCCTACCAATTTGGTTTGAAACTGTGTCATTACTACCTGTTTCTCAATAAAATTATGGAAAGAAAAAAGAAAAAAAACACAAAAGTTTCACCCAACTTGTTGGACACGCCCACAATCACACTTCTTTCCAGTAATTGTTCCCCGTGAAAGTACGCCCACATGCAGATCATCTCTTCCCTTCAGAGGCTATTAGGGAGAGTGGCTTTCTTTCCTCAGATGCTCGCCTTAGATTTGGTGAAGACGATGCCACAGAAGGTAAAGTCCTACTTCCTGTGAAGAGTTCATTCACAAAGAAAGAGCTCTACGTGTGCTAAGAAAATGAGACAGAGGGAAATTAGTTCACCAGTGAAAACGGCCTCGTATGGGGGCACATGGTCTTTTTTCACATATGAGTTAGTAAAAAATAAACAAAGGTAACTTACAAAGGTAACTTACAAAACAAGCTCCCTGTTTCCCCCTTTCAGAAAGGACAGGTAGTGCTGTTCTGGGCAAGGCATGGCCTGGTGGCCAGAACAGACTAGGTCTGCAGAGCTGAGAATCCAGGGCCACAGTGAGCCACAGGCTATGGGTCGGGACTGGGCTCACACCCAGTGCACCAGCATCTGGCTCACACACCTCCAGGTGTTCATCCTGCCAAGGGGAAGTCTCGGAGATGGGATGTACTTGGAGGTGCTTTTATTTTAGGGAACAAGCCAAGCAGATACTTTAAACTAGAAAGAGCCCTGCTGAAGCTGCATGGAGAATTCACTCCCAGCACTTGATATGCAGAGGAAAGTGGAAGTAACTCCCCTAAGGGGTGTAAGGAATTGGAGGCTGGCATCTCTCCCTTTTCAGTAAAGGAAGATCCTGACTAAACTTGGGTGTCGTTCAATAAACAGACACAACAGTTCGACACATTTGTGGAAATTCTTTTGTGTGTGTGTGTGTGTGTGTGTTTGTGTGTGTGTGTGTGTGTGTGTGTGTGTAACTGGGGATTGAACTCAGACCCTTGCACTTGCCAGGAAAGCACTTATTCCACTGAGCTATCTCCCCTGCCCCACATTTGTGGAAATTCTTACATAAAATCAATGAAAAGTATTTTGGATTTGGAAACAAAGGGTCGCTGTAGGTCCTTGGTCACCTTCTAGGATTGTTGTTACTAGCAAACAATGAGACAAATTAAGTGAGCACCTTGAAAGGAAAAATGAATGTAACAACTGAAGGGGTGTGTGTGTGTGTGTGTGTGTGTGTGTGTAGATATGGGGGATCCAACCCAGAACCGCCATACTAAGCCATACCCCTGGGCTTTTAATTTTATTTCCAGGCAGGGCTTCTGTAAGTCACTACATTGCCGAGCTGGGCTTGAACTTTCGATACTCTGGCATCAGCTCGATCACAAGTGCACACTGCCACACCGGCTAAGACCTTCCTTTTTAACCTTCAGTAGGAGGAACACAGCACTCGGTCATAAATTTTGTTCACTGGAACGCTACCTGTCAGAATTATGGTGAAACTTCAAGCTGTCTACTAGTCAGTAAGCTATTCCCCACTATCTTGTGTTAGATTCTGACCCTTCTTAATGTCCTTACAATTTCTGTTATTTTTTTCTTTCTT
>NW_004524647.1:10865014-10866061 GCF_000260255.1 Octodon degus | reverse complement strand
AGTGCCTGCTATCTCTCCTTACAGAATGACGCCTGCAGTCCACAGCGCATGGTTTCACCTCTCTCTTTAGCCACAGATAGGAAAAAACCCTGATAAAGGGAACAATCACGCGAATTAGGGCGGCTGCACAGTCTCCTGCTGCCAACAATCCAGGCTCTCCAGGGAGTGTGCTGAGCAGGAGCAGTGTCAGGGCAAGGAGCCACGCAGCCCCCTGGATGACAGCATTGCACATTCTCATGAGAGCAGTGCTGACTGCACCACACAAAGGAATAGAATCCCACGAACATGGAGGGCTGGAGCAAATTCTCTCTCGTCACCACCTTTGCAGTCTTATTCACAGGACAGAAATAGTTCAAAGTCTGCCACCTGAATAACTTAATATCCTGATGGTTTCTTTTCCCCCTGCTCATTTTTAATGGCTTTAAATAATACATACAAATCTAAGTGGAAACATTGTCTAAGTGATTTTTATTCTAAAATATAACTAGTTTTCCTAATATTAAAATTGGTAGCTTTCAGTGTACCCTACTATTAAAATTGGTTTGGTGCTGGATTTTGTTTTCATTTTAAGAGATGTTGCTTTGTGTTTTTGTTGTATGTTCTTTGAAGTATTTGATTTCTAAGTGTCATGGCATTTCATTCTTTTTAGAGGTGCTTACTCAATAATAAAGTTGTATACTTATGCAATTTGACATAGATGAACTACTTACTAGTTATAACTTCAATCATGAGGGAAATATTTCTACACACAACTGTAATTCAATATATTTTAATGCATATCAAATACCACATATATAAGATTAGGCAAAAAAAAATTAGTAGAAGGTAACTTCAAAACATATGGAGGTCAAAATGTTAATATTTTTATAAGAGAGCTCTAACCAGGATATGTAAATGAGAGTATAGATAGAAGATATTGAATAAAAGACATGAACAAAGGAAGCTAGGAAGATAGCTCAGGGGTCTAAGCACCTACCTGGCAAGTGCAAGTACCTGTGTTCGATCCCCAATGCTGCATGCTGTGCTGGCCCCAGAACCCTGGGCATG
>NW_004524647.1:10862862-10863979 GCF_000260255.1 Octodon degus | reverse complement strand
CAATAAAATTATGGAAAAAAATAAAAATAAAAAAGAGTTATTTAGTTAAAAAAATAAAAAAAATAAAGCGCTTGCTTAGGCAGATGCGGGGGTTGGGAGTTTGATCCCCGGCGTGCCATGCTGGCCCCGCCCCTGGGACGAGCTGAGATGGCAATTGAGACTCGTTGTGGTGGTGCACGCCTGTAATCCCAGCACTCGGGAAGCTGTAAACAGTAGGATCACTACTAATCTAATCTACGAAGTGAGACCCTGTACACCCTGTGCACCCTGTCTTAAATACAAAAAAAAAAGAAAAGAAAGACCCAAATAAATAAACTCACACCCAAACCTAACAGTACCATCTTCAACCAGGCTGGTTGGGAGTTGAAAGTGGAAATCAAATGCCGATGCTGGCCCATTTTTAATGCCTAGGTGCCTGTGACCTCTTGTCCTTGCTTCCTCTACAACATGATGCCCTTCTCCTCCTGCCGTCGTTGGGGTGGCTTGCTTGTCCTCCTCATGCTAGCTGTGCTCCCACTGGATCCCACTTGTGTGGATCCCAGTTCTTGGATGACCCCCGTCCTGGCCCACACTCCATTTGGCTGCTCAGTGTGAGAATCTCCATCCGGGTCAGGCCAACTCAGTCTTCTGAAGCTGCCGCAGTCAGCTCTGCAGACCACAAGTGTGGGCTGGGCACTCTGGACATCCAGAAAGTGATTTGTCATAGTGGCTGGTAGGCAGGTGATAGTCCTGCTGTGCTCTCGTGTGGCAGAGAGGCAAGCTCGCAGTTCCTCCTGTAAGGGCTTCCATCCCATCCATCAGGACTGGGTCCTCGCATTCCAATCGCCTCCCAGAGACTGCAGCTCCTGTTGCATCCCACTGGGAGGTTAGACCATCATTTGGAGAACTATGGGGAGTGACAGCATTTAGTGTAACACCAGGCTCAATTCTAACAAGGGCCCCGTTTGAGTCAGATCCAGACCCAGTTCCATCAGAGACATCTGTGCTGGCGTGACACTGGTGCAGAGTAAAGAAGACATGAAGGAGTTGTGGAACGACATGGTGCATAGTCACCTTTTTCAGCTCTAAACTGGTGGAGAAGAGAATCCCTAGAAATGGATTTGGCATATTTATTGTG
>NW_004524647.1:10856036-10862747 GCF_000260255.1 Octodon degus | reverse complement strand
CATAGATTTCATTTTCTAGGTTTTCTGTAATGAGCTAGCATGATAAAAGTAATATGTTTATACATCTTAATAAAAATTATAAGACCATATAGACATTTTAAAGGGAAAAAAGGAAAGAGTTAGGATTATATATTAATACCGATTATCAATATTAACAAGACTTTTTAGCCAGGCAGAAAATATCATAGTGGGTAATATTGGCAATATCTTGCAATAAGTAGAGATATTTTTTCCTAAACTTGGTTATGTTTTTACTTGGTGAACATGGGGAGTAAAAATTAAGAACACTTTTAAACTATAGGAAAATTATCAATATTTGTGAGATATATTTAAACATTTGTATACTTGGTTACTTTATAAAAATAATTACTTCAAAATGATATTTCAAGAGATGCCAACAGCTTCCACTCTTACTCTTTCCTTTCCAGAAAATACATATCAAATAAAGACTCATTTTTCTGGCACTACTTGTTCTTTCTTCCAACATATGGTTTTGGAATCTCTTTTAAAGATCAAATAGATAAATAAGTCTGGAGAAGTTTCTGTGTCTTTAGCTGTATTCCGTTGATCTATATGTCTGTCTTTCTTCTAGTACTGTGCTACTTTTGCCACTATTGCTTTGTAATACAGCTTGAAGTCCAGTATTTCTCTGCCTCCTGATTTACTCTTGTTGCCCAAAATTGTTTTTGATATTCAGGATCTCTTTTGGTTCCATATGAATAATAGGATTATTCTAGGTCTGTAAAGTATACTGTTGATATTTTCATTGGTGCTCCATGGAATACCTGTCTGTAGAAGGATAAAATTAGACCATTATTCTCACCATGTACTGAATTAAAATAAAAAGATCTAAACTTTGAAACAGAAACATTAAGCCTCCTGAAAGACACAAGAGGTAAAACACTTGAAGCCATAGGCGTAGGAAAGGATTTTCTAAACAGAACACCAGATGCAGAGGAAGTAGCAACCAGAATCAACCAATGGGTTAGGTCAGAGTAAAAAGCTTCTGTACAGCAAAAGATTGCTGAAGAGACAACCTCAGAAAATGGGGAAAATACTTCTGCCAGCTAATCTTCCTACAAAAGACTAATAAGTAGAATATTTTTTAAACCACCTAAAATTAAAGACCTAGTCAAGATATGGGCAAGAGAAATGAACAGGCACTTCACAGAGGAGGAAATTCAAATAGCTAACACATATATGAAAAACGCTCAACATCTCTGGTCATTAGAGAAATGCAAACTAAAATAATTCTAAGATTCCATCTTACTCTGGTTAAGAATGACAATCATTAGGAAATCAAACAATAGCAAATGGTGGCAAGGCTGTGGAAAAAAGAAACGCTTATTCATTTTTCTTGTAACACAAACTAGTTCAACCATATGGAAATCAGTATGGAGATGTCTCAAAGAACTAAAATTAGAAATTCCATATTACCCAGCTATCCTCATGCTAGGTATCTCCCCCAAATCATCATGCTAGAGTGGGGCATGCATAGCAATGTTTATAGCAGCACAATTCACAATAGTTAACTCCTAGAAGCAGCCTGTATACATACTGATAGATGACTGGATAAAGAGCATGGTATATGTATATAATGGAATACTACTCAGCTATAAAGAATGGCAAATTTGAGGCATTTGCAGGAAAATGGATGCACCTAGAAAACACATACTGAGTGAGATAAACCAGATACACAACATGAATACTGAATGGCATCCCTCATTTGAGTGAGGCAAAGTATAAGCAATGAAAATGATAAAAGATGGATAGAAAGGGACAAGGGGACAGATCGATCTTGCTCAGTAGAAAAGTAGTCTAAGTGAACAAGGAGAGAGGACAGGGAGGGGAAGGGACATGAAAGGAGTAAAGATATACTATGTACAGGAACCTAATAACCCATGAATGTAAGCCATTATAAGCCATAATGTGCTGAGACAAATAGTATCAACAGGTAAGAAGTAGGTGACTGGGGCACCAGAGGGAGGGACAGAGAAATGGAAGGGGATCAAACACTGCTGTGGTGTGTACATGTAACCACTCCTCAGGATGATTTTAATCTGCATAAATTACAAACATGTACTAATAAAGTGAAAAAAGTACCAACAAACTTAATTTTTTAAAAAGCATTCATTTCTCTAAATAAAGGCAGTGTCCAAAACCAGCATTTAAATTGAGACATATCTGGTCAGGAATATATTTAGGCATGAACACTCTAGGATTAATATTTTTATTTTATTTTTTAAAATTTTTATTTATTTTAATGGGAAAAATAGCAATGAAACACTTTCTAAACAGGTTAGTCGGACAGTTACAATAATTAATACATTGCATATTGTTGTCTTCATAGTAGTTATTCAGAGGACAAGATGCAGACATGACGTCTTTTTTTCTCAAATGAAATTGGTAGGACAGTTTCAATAATTAACACATTGCATACATTCTTAGGATTAATACTTTTATAAGGATATAGAATTTGGCCTCTAGTTCCCTTCATTGAGGACAAAAGATTGGTGGCTTTAAAAGAAAGGAACCTGAGAACTGAATGATTGCCCAGCCATCTCTAGGAAAAAACAGCAGGCAGCTGGCAGGAAACCACTGGGGCAGCCATGGGAGCAAAGGTTTGGAAGCAAACTATGCAAGGTGTTGACTTAGTTCAGAGCTGGACCTGGCTGTCTGCAAGAAGTGATCTTTATCTTTGCATTAATTCTCTGGAGCCTCTGACCCATCTCATTTTAAATAAATCAAGAGCAGTTGGGAGACCTGGAACATGATCCTCAGAGTGGAGAGAATTCGGTGGGTCTGGTTGGAGATTAGCAGCAGGTTCTCTGGCTGCCACTGTGGTATCCCCTAGCCTAGGCCCAGCTGTTACTGCCAACAGTCATAGATCAGCAGCTTTAACCTGTTGCTGTAAGGACTCCACAGTTATTGTTCCTGTAGTGCCTTTAATCCCCAGCTGAGCTCTTCACTAACTAGATTAAGAGGCTGGAGGATAACCTGTCAATGATTGTCTTCTCTGAAAGGCATGCCTGGAACACACCACTCTGATGTGGCTCTGTCTGAGATTTTAAGTTTTGATGTTTGCTTCCTCAGCTGAGCCTAAAGTATTAAAAATATCATTGGAATACTTGCAGTTGCAAAAAAAAAATACATCGCAAAGGATACAATATGATAAGGATTATATCAACAACAAGTATGAGCAAGAATGAGCTCATACTTGCTCTCACGCACTTCCCATCCAGTTGGGATGACAGAGCACGAGTAAAGTGAATTAATTAATCTGAAATCAGTCATAATAAACAGTAAGTAGTATACAAAATTTCTGTGGAAGGAGTACTGAAGTGGTAGTAGAGTATGTACATGGAGGTATAAGCGGGCAGGGTCTGGTTCCATGCAAGAGTTATCATACTAGTGAGATTCCACAGGCTGCAAAGATCTATCAGAGAGCTAGATGGAAGACAGACAAGGATTTTACAAGATTTCAGAGAGAATGAAGTGGGCACATAGAGCAAATCAGGACCCAGCTTGACTCAAGAATTTTGACCATTTGAAGCAGAAGACAAACAAAATAACTCATTAACAAAAAAAAAAAATTCATGGAATTTCTATAAACCAGAAATGACTTAAAGTTTATATGGTTACATGTTTCCTGCATGGAACCCAAGCTACAAGCTACAAAGCTATGGTAATATATGTTTATGAGAGATATTGGTCTATCATTGTCATTTCTTGTAGTGTCTTTATCTTGTTTTGGTATTGTAATAATTCCATCCTCATAAAATGAGTCAGAAAGTATTCCCCCTGGTTCTAACATCTGATAGAGATTGTGCAGAATTGGCATAGTTCTTTATTGAACATTCAGTAGAATTCACTGGTAAACCCACGTAGGCTTAGTGATTTCTCTTTGGGGAGGTTATTAATCACTGATTCAATTTATTTAGTACTATGCAGGTTGAAATATTTTCTGGTGTGAGGTTTGGCAAATTATATATTTAAAGGAATTAATTCAGATTATCAAATTTGTGTGCCTAGAGTTGATCATGATATTCTCCAGTTTCCACCACTCACTGTTAGTCCTTCCCAGGGAAAATCCTTGGCACACTTGCATGGGACATTGTTGCAGGCTCTAGGCCTCCAAGTCACCTTGTGGAAGACATTGCCATGGGCTCTAGGGCTTCAGCTGGACTCATGAAGGACACTCCTGTGGGATCTGAACCCTCACACTGGATTCTTTAGTGTGTGGACAGATCTTCCACATGCTTGTACATTTGACTGTTTGGGTGAATATTATAAAGTAATCCTATAAATTATGTGTCCTGTCTTAAATACATTCCATTGAAAACTCTGACTACAACAGGATTTTATCTTTTATTGTTTTAATATAGTTTATTACATTGAGTAATTTTCATACATTGAATCAACCTACTATTCCTCAAAAATTTCTTTTTCTCATGTACAACTTCCATTTTTCAATGGCTTCCATGGGTGTTGGGGCCACACAACCATTTGCTCAGAAAGTGATGACAACCTTGACTGTGTGATCACTTAATATCTCTTGGCTAGATATTCAGTTTGGACCAGACTAAGAAACATGCCTGAAGAGTTGCTTTGTAAATGATGTATAGGTTTGGGGGAGGCAGATTATATGACCTACTTGGAACTCTATAAGTATGCACAGTAATTCCCCCACAGAGGCTTGTCAGAATTCCATATGGTTTGTTTTCCTACCACATATGACCCTAACACCATGAAATCTTCTGGGGATTACGGTTCATACATCAGGCTATTTGTTCTATAGGCTGGACCTGGTACAAAATCAATTATGCTCCGTCCCCACCCAGAGCTATCAGTCTTCCATGTTTCTGGATTAAAAGGTTGTAGCTGTATTATAAGCAGAAAGAAAGCATTTTCTCATGGACTCTCAATGTATTGTGCTGCTTTCTTAGTAGTGCAAGGTACTAAGTGTTATGTCTTGTTCTTTATTTTAGAGAGGATGTCCTGGATGCCTCACATTACTGGGCTTTTAAAAACATTCCCAATGTGATTATTCCTTGAATCCATTAAGGGGTTGTCTTACTTCTCTGTAGCATAATTTTCCCAAATTATCTAGAGGTTTTTTTTTTTTTTTTTTTTTTTTTTTTACCAGATCCAATTAACACTATGTAACCATCATAGTGAATCCATGTGATGATCCATGAAATGTCTACATAGTCCACTATACTATGCAGGACAGGAAATTATGTTACAGTGGAGCACAGGAAAGTTAACACATGGGAAAAGGCTGCTTGTTTACTGTTATTCATCCTATGTAAATGTGAGCTGCTTTTTGTTCTCTTTATTGATAAATATGTGACAGAATGTATTGGTCAAATTCATAGTGGTCTTTGTTCCGTGTGCCCAGGGCTCTGAAATCTGCTCTAATAAATATATCACATCCACCCAATAGTTGTAACTAGAATTACAGTGTGGCCAAGTCTGTGGTGACAGTTCACTGACATCTCCCAGGATCTGGCCAGCTTGTGTAGAGACCAGACTGGTGTATTAGACGAGACCATGCTGGAAATTATCCTTGCTGAACATCCTTTCCACACATCATTGAGAATGGTATTAATTTGTTATTCTCCTCAGAACATGTTTGGATTTCAAACTAATTAATCAAAGAAATAGCATGATAAATATGTATTCTGTAACATTCTTTCTTCTCTATCACTCACATGCCCCCTTAGAGTCTGAGTGTAAGTGAGCACTCTCTGTCTCCCACAATTACTTAGGTGCTTGTCTCTTCTCTTTTCTTTTCTTCCCTTTTTTTCTTTTTCTTTTTCTTCCTTCCTTTCAGACCATGTGTAATTATAATACAAATATGAAATATGACATCTTCTAAAAATATTACCAGCTGTGGTCATCATCTCCGATGGCAGGATTATGCTTGAATTTCTTCTAAGCTTTTCAAACCTGTCTTTCCTCATCTCTCCCAGAGCACATGCCTCACTGCACCCAACATGAGCCTTAATAGTTTCATAACATGACTACTTTTTCAGTAAGTTTCTCTTACTTCAACTGCATCAATCACTTGTGTCTTTAATGGTCAGAAAACAAGATAAGACTATGAAAAATGTCATAAAATTAAAAATCATCTGTGCAAATTCAGGAAGCAATAACATACTTTTAAAGTCTATGTTAAGCTATAAGTGTGTGTGGTTGATGATGGCAGCCACAGGAGAGTGGACCTCTGCTAGAACCAGAACGCTCCTGGTTGCCAGGCTCTGTGGTTTCTATCACTTTAAACTTCCTGCCGATTGTTTGCTCACTTGATAGTGAACCTAAGAGAAAACCCTGTAAATTAGGTTAAACCTTATTTTTACCAAGCTTCAAAGCTGAACTGATCATGGGATAGCTTGGCTTAAAAGGAAAAATCATTTGGCCTCAACGTGGGAAATGGAAACACAAAAAGCGGTAAGATACTATTTATGGCTATCAGATAAGAAATGAGAGACCCAGAGCGCAGGCCCGGGGAGTGAGTGAGACTACCCGGGGCTGCAGAATCCTGCACAGACCCAGAGCACAGGCCTGGCGAGTGAGTGAGACGACCCAGGGGCCTGCGGGATCCTGAACAGACCCAGAGCGCAGGCCCGGCCAGTGAGTGAGACGACCCGGGCCGCGGATCCTCATTCGACCCAGGCTGCAGGCCCAGCAGGGAACCCTTCAGCAGAA
>NW_004524647.1:10852809-10854101 GCF_000260255.1 Octodon degus | reverse complement strand
TTTCTTTAAAATAAAAATAACTGATGTCAAAAAAATAAAAAATAAAACAGAAAAAAAAAAAGAAATGATACAAAAGTCTGTCAGTGCCCACTGTATCAAGACTCTGGAAACTCATTTGCTACTGCTAGGAGGGGAATGGGTGCCTCAGAAAGCAATTTAGAAATTCCTGTTCGAGTTTATGACTCACATACTCTATAACTTAAATGTGCCCTCCTTTATAGGTATTCTAATGAAACTTCAGATACAGAGCCAACAACACATACAAGAATTTACATAGCAGTAGAGTGTTTTGGAAGGGAGTAATGAGGAATTGGTGAAATAAACAAAAAGGCCTATTGATGTGTTACAGACCAAGCAAAGCAAATTAATTATAATTATATCTAACAACATGGAATCATGAGAGAAAAAGAAAACTCAGGTTACCATTTACTTCCAGTAAAATTTAGCATGTATTTGGTGGCTTGAAATAACAGAAATGGATTCTGTTTAATTCTGGAGGCCAAAAGTCCCAAGTCAGTTTCCCTGGGCCAAAGTTAATGTATTGGAAGGGAGCACGTCTTCCAGAGGCTCTGGGGAAGGACCCACTCCTTGTTTTTTCCCTCTATGGGAGGCCGCCGGTGTTCCATGACTTGTGGCTGCACAGTTCCCAGCTCAGCCTCCTCCTTGATATGAGTAAAATCTCCCTCCACCATCCTTTCAACGGGATATGTATGAACACATTTGCTGTCCAGCAGGACAGTGCAGAGTAATCTTCTCATCTCCAACTCCTTAACCTAATCATATCTGCAAAGACCCCATTTTCTTATTAGGTAACTTTTACAGATTGTAGGACCAACTATCTTTGAGTGGCCATTAGTCAACGTACTAGAACTACCTATGGAGTAATTTAACTTAATGATATTTTAAATTAATGAAATTTAAATTAATTTTAATTTAGTGACATTTTAAAGCTCTGTGGTAGTTAGGGTTTATTATGTACACTTGATTGGCCTGGCAGCCACCTAAAAAATCGGTGGAGTGCTTTTCTGGATGTGTCTGAGTGGGACACGTTGGCGTGACCATGGACAGTCTCTGGCCTCTCCCTCTCTGTGCTGTCCCCCTGCTCTCCTCCTGGCTGCTATGAACTGGGCTCTACCGTGATCCTGCCTGGCAGCTGGTCAGCCATGGACTGAATCTCCTGAAACCATGAGTTACGTGAAGCCGCTCTTCTTGTAAATTGCAGGTGTTAGGAGTTGCACCCCAGTGGCAGGAAAGCTGGCAGACAAGCACACACTATGATTGTGTGTCCTTGG
>NW_004524647.1:10838899-10852174 GCF_000260255.1 Octodon degus | reverse complement strand
TCTCTCTCTCTCTCTCTCTCTCTCTCTCTCTCTCAAATAAATAAATAAAAAATTAAAAAAAAAACAATGTAAAGTAATCATACTATTTTACTAGTATATGTTAATAACAATATTAAAATGTTCAGGGGAATGATAACATCAAACTAAGGAGAGTAGAGCTTGGGGAGATGCAATGTTGAGGAGGATTTGTAGGGTTAGACAGAAGGCTTTGGTTTGTCTGTAAAATGTTTTCATTCTTAAATTCATAGGTGAGGGGCCAACCACATGACTCAGCAAACTAAAGTGCCTGCTCAGGAAAGCTTTCGCAAAGTGCAGGCACCGCGGTTCCACATACTGTCCCTGGGATCCGTCGGACCACATGCTGTGGCAGCCCGGCGCCCAGGGTGAGCTGAACTGGCCAGAGTCTGGGCGTTGTTCCTGTATTCCCAGTGCTGGGGAGGCTGAAAGCAGGAGGATCACCCCAAGTCTGAGCTGCTCAGTGAGACCCTGTAACAACCAAATAAATAAATAAATAAATAAATAAAACTTAAATTCATAGCTGAACTAATAGATGTTTATTTTATTGTTCTCTGTAGTTTTTGGATGTTTGAATTACTCTATTAAAATCTGTAGTAACAATGGAAAGACCAGTAAAATTTATAGATGGGGTGAATGATAAGGTGTTTAGATGAAAAAAGAAGTTGAAGGCCAAAGATATTAATGTGATGAATAATCATAGTCAAAAGGTTACTTGCACTAAGCTTGCTCTGGAACATTCTTTGCTTCTAGGGCTAATGATAAGAATAAATCACTTGTATGAAATTTCTTCCTGGAAGATCAAGTGTTAAAAACTGCCTTAAGGGAAATGTGCTCTAAATCCACATATCCCTACTTTCTCAGGTATTAAAGAATTTTAGGCAAGGAAATCCCTTAAAAGTAAAGGTCAGGAATTTATACGGGGCACTTGGGAGTGTGACCAGGAGTTTTGAGGTTTTTTTGAAATTTAACACTTGTCCTGAATGAGTTTGCAACAGGTCAAGGTTAAGTGCCGAAAAGAAATCATGTTTAAGTCACATTAAAAAGGAGGTGTGCATAAGTCCAAAAATCTCACCATATACATCCTTGAAGCAGGACAGTCCCACAATATTCCTTTTCCTGTCTCTTGCTTTCATTTACCACCCCTTTCTTCTTGAACATCCACCTACCTGAGAGACATCTTAGCAGTAACTGGCATGTCATGACAAGCCGCCCATATTCAGCATACCACAATGACAGGCACTCCCAAACCGTTTGATAATAACAATAAGCTTGTCTTCTGGATGGTTAACAACCTAAGTTTGCAGACCAAAATTAGAGAAAAAGGAGGGCTACAAGGAAAACCAACATTTTGGCCCTAGCCTTCTAAGGTCAATTAAGACTCAGGACATATGAGAACTTGTACTGTAACGTCATGTACCTCGGTAGTGTCCCAAATTTTCTGATCAAGAAGATTATGGGGCCAAAGAGGAAAGTGATTGATGACATAGAGTGTGCCTAAGGAGAGTCACATGGGGAGAAGACACTCTCTCAGGCTTTCACAGAGAGCACATTGGCCAAGCATTGGCCGTGACTCATCCACATGGCTGCCGCTGACAAAGGTTCTACAATCTGAGGTACAGGATCTCAGGATAAATCCTGAGGGCATTTCACTGACCTTCTCAGACCAAAAAGCTACAACTCTTGTTGCACAGGTCCTGCTTTACCTTGGTCTTAACCATCCAGTAGAAAAGTATGAAGACGAAATATAGGAAGTAAAGCCATGTTGTTATGTTGAGCTGTGGGGGACTCAGGTCAATAATTTCTGACATTGCCAGTTAAACAGAAGACCCAGTGCTATTATGGGCTACTGGACTCTTTTAGAATATTTTGCTGGGTTTACACACCTATAATATTCAACAACGGAACTTAAACAAATTGGGATATAACTATGAATGTCCATTTTGTATCTGTGTATTCAAAGTGGTTGGGATAGATATATAGTTGCATTCTCTTAATGAATAGAATGATTTTTTCTAATGGTGTTTGTAAGTAGGATCACAAGTCTGCATCTTGTACAGCAATTAACCACTAAGAAGAATATATGCAGTGTATTATTTGTTGAAACTGTACTTTCGATTTGATTTGAAACTGTCTCATTGCTATATGTTTATCAATAAAACTTTGAAAAGAAAAAAAAAAGGAAAAAAAAAAAAAAGGAGGTGTGTTCTGATAAAAAGACTTGACCCTGTGGTTTGAAGAGGCTGGAACTGGAAGGCTGTGCACTGAAATGGATGCTTCTGAGTTGCGCAAAACACCAGCTGTCTGAATGCTGCCCAGAGCTTGGGTGGTGCAGAAGCGTGTGAGGAGTGTCAGCGTTCTCAGCAGTCTGGCTAGCAGGAACCTCCAGATATCTAGCTTTCATGGTGAGAAATCTACATGTGCTCTTGATGTGCAGGCACCTCAAGGCTTGAGAATACAAATCTCCACCCACTCCAAGTCAGCGCTCTTCAAATGTGGGTTCCCGAAGAAATGTCAGAATGTCCTTGAAATTTCTGTAACACTTTTCTGCATTCACTTGGACAACATTTTGTTTACTTACTTTGCAGATACCCTGGCTGTACAAAGTGAAACAAAGTTTTTAAAATGTAACTTCATGTGATAGACAACATGTTCTAAACTCTAACAAATAACTGTTTTACACAAGTGCTTAACTCAATCCCTCCTGCTAAATCTTCCTTTAGGATGCTGTTAGCTTTTAAAAATTTAAAAGAATCACTACAAATGATCATATATTGAATGAGAGAACAAAAGGATTTAATGAATTAGTTCTTAAGAGGATAAGCCAGGTGTCTTGGTCCATGCCTGACATCCTAGCTCTCTGGGAGGCTAAGACAGGAGGATTGTAAGTTTGAGCTGAGCCTGGGCAAGTTAACAAGACCTTGTGTCAATAAAATAGGATTGGGGATATAACTAACTACAAAAGCCCTGGGTTCAAACCCCAATGCTATAGATAGGTAGGCATAGATAGATGGAAAGATAGATGGATGCATAGATAGATGGAGAGAGAGAGAGAGAGAGAGAGAGAGAGAGAGAGAGATGAGAGAGATGAGAGATAGATATAGATAGATAGATAGATAGATAGATAGATAGATAGATAGATAGATAGATGGGTTGGGGATATAGTTCAATATGAACAGTCTGGTTTTGATCTTAGTGACACAAGACAGGTGGGAATGAGAAATAAATGCTGGAATTTCTCATAAATTCATATCTAAAATGGATTCTTTTATTCATCTATTTTTTATGAGAAGAAAATTGAGGCCCAGAGGTGTGGCATATTTACCCCAAGGTGTACACAGCCTGGGCAAGGACCTGCTGTCCTCTGGGCCTCTGTAGGGCTAACCCTCTTGAGCTAGAACACTACTCTACCCATATCCCACTCATACCTTCATTGGCCCTTCTTTCTTGGGAGGTCACATCCTCTAGAATAATTTCTGAGGAAATCCGTAACCCTATAAAAAACCAGCGAGCACTCTTGAATTCTTATCACTATGCATGCATGTGGGTTATTCACTTTCTGGCCTCACGTCCTAAACCATGAACTCTGCCCAGACAGATCTCACCCTTGATATGAGTTGCAAACACAGTTTTGATACGAATCTACAAACAAATGATTTATTAGAGTCCCTACAATCAGACCTCTCTGCTAACACTCATCTGTAATTTCGGCTACACCACAGCACTAGCATCACTGCCTCAGCTCGACCCTAGGTCACCAGGAGCACAGGATCTAGATTCCTTGCATATGCAGTTTGTAGTAGAGCTTGAGCTACTATGAGAATCCGGTGCTACAGTTGATCTGACAGGTGGTGGAGCTCCGACAGTGATGTGTGCACTGACAGCAGCTCTACAGAGGAAGCTCTTACCCACCCGCTGCCTGCTCCTACTGTGCAGCCCATTCAGTGGCCCAGGGACATCTCAGAGACAGTAGTATGTTGTGTAGTGTTCAGATACCACATGGCCCAAACTGCTACTCAGGGTCATTCCCACCCAGTGGCTCCCTGAGATCTTCGGATAAAACTTTATTTTCTTACTCTGAGGATAAACAGACCATAAATTATTTTAAAATGTTTTTCCAGTTTGTGTTACATTGGAAATCACCAGTTATTTTCTGGCATTTCATCTATATTGGCTGTTTACCCCAAGTTGGACTATAAATGGAAAGACATTTTTCATGAAATATTTGTTATTAAAGATTAGCTTTTCTGTCCTCCTTAGTCTTTAAATATCATTAAGTATATTACTGTGTTTAATCCTTCAGAAAATGTTAGTTTGCCTACTCTGATTTAGCATTACAGCATGAATGAAGAAACTGGAACCCAGGAAGTTTCAGGGAGTAATTGTCTCTCTTGAGCCAACTTTACTAATAGTTCTCTGTACGTCTTCCTGCCACCAGCTTCTCTGCCCCCCCCTGCTAGAACTGGGTGCTCCTTCTACCCAGTTCTAATTGTTGCAAGTGAGCAGCCCACATAGAATACTCCCCCTGACTACATTGATCAGCCGCATGTACAATTACTAACGTCTCAATTTAGATAGCTAATTACTGTTTCCTTTTTTGTTTTGGGGAATTACAGTAATGGGTTGGAATAATCTGCTCCACTTGTTCCAAAACAGTATAAAACCAATCACAAAGACACATTCATCAATGCTTATTCTCTTCACTTCCATTTAATTCACCTGAGTGAATGCCCACTATGTTCAGAACCCTGCAACAGCTCCTTGGAGCTACAAAGAAGATGTCATGGGGATTCGGCACTGATGAAACAGCTGATACACTTTCCCTCTTCGTAAGTTCCTTCTGCCTCTTTGTATGAATTACTATCATTCAGTGAATGCTATAAAGCTAACTTTTCTTCTGGAAGGCAAAGGGAGGTAATCATCAAAATATAAGGCAACACATTGCATCCCAGGGGCCCACCTGGGAGCTGGGTACACCCATCATCTACACTTGCCACAGCCAAGAGGTCCTATGGAAAAGATTTACCAGAGGCGCCTTTTCCCAGGTAAAATAAAACCTTTAAAAACAGTTCTTGGAGTCACATGTTCCATGTGGAGCTAACTCATCCAGCTGGCATCCGAGTCATCAAATCAGTTGGTGACAACTCACTTCATGGTCATGGAGTGGGTCCTTTCAGCTCTGCTCAAAGATCTAAAAGCTCTCAGAAAGTAGGAACTGATAGTAAAATGAGCCCCAAAGGCCCTGTCTGAACTGTGGGAGAGAATGGAGAGCCTGTCAGAGCCTCTGATGATTTCGGGGAATTCAAAGCAGTGACACGTGCACCATACACCCTTGGATGGCCTCTACTGAATGGCAGGTATGTGGCTACATTGTGGAAAACTTAAGCTTGCAACGAAGCAGGTCTCCATAATGAAGTCTAGGTTAGGGCATTGTGAAAGGCTCCCACTTGTCTTGATAAATGTAATGTGATGCAAATGTTTTATGAGGATGTGATGGAGAAAGAGAGACTTCCAGCAACGGGAATGGAACTTCACTGCTCAGCAGCAGCACTGGGCCGTTGTGCAATGGCAGGGTTGATAGCTATAAATACAAGGAAAGTCTGATGTAAGCAAAGGACTGAGATGCAGCAGGCAGCCATTCCAGAAGCCTGGTGTCTGCCCAACCCTCATGAAACCCTGACCTTGGCCACATAGTGACTGTGCAGTAGGGTCAATGAGTGGGTGTCATAGGCTGTGCATTTTCATGTATTTATCTAATAAATATTTATTGAAAGCTTATTATGTCAAGTATTATTCTGAACTCTGGATATTTCAAAGTGGAAAATAGAAAAGCTCTGGTCTCATATAATTTGCTACATAAATAAGAATTCTCTCTGACCTTTGAATATGTTCATCTTCGTGTATCAAGTGGGACTGGGATAGAATAAAGTACAATGTTGATATGGTACTTGGGTTTGTATTCTTTAGACTGGTGGGGTTAATGTACTTCCTAAAATAAACCTAGAGCACCTTGAAAATTCACATTTGCTTCTTGTTAAACAAGAAATTAAGTTACAATACTATTCATACAGCATGATCTGATATTGGTATAATGCATAATGCATAGAACAAAACAAACCACCAAAAATTTATGCACTTAAGCTTTGAAAGCAAGCATGAGATAGTGAGTTCATTTTATTTTCTTCTTTAGGTGTTTCAGTCTTCCAAGCCTCTATACTAGATGTGGTTTACTTTCATAAACTGAAAACACCCTTTAAAACTTTATTAATTAAAAAGTAACATTTACGAATAAGTTTGTGATTATTAATCATTCCTTGAAATTTCCCTGAAATACTAGAAAATTAAGACTATTCTAATTACTAGTTCAGGCGCTAACACTTTAGACAGAATTAGAATTCAAAATTGTAAAGCTCTTAAGCTACATACTTTACTCACTTGGCTATATTTTCCTGACATGAGGGAATTAATGTGGACTTTCATCTCTGCATTCAGCTTCACCCAAAACAGAGCACTGAGAAAGGATCTGGGAGGATTAGTGCCTGAGAAGTGAGCCGAGAAAGCATGGTGAGGGGGTGTTGGACGGATGGGAAGGAAGACACAGTGGGGGAGCCACCACTGGAGCTCAGTCCTCAGGTCCTAGAAAATATAAGCAGAGAGCACCCAACAACTGTTTCCTCAATAGGCAAGAACATTAAGATATTTGCCTCCCAACTTCTACCCCATTAGTTAAGGGCTAAAGTCATCAATGTCTTAGCACCTCTTGCCTGTCC
The DNA here is from genome assembly GCF_000260255.1 of Octodon degus. Lineage (NCBI taxonomy): Eukaryota > Metazoa > Chordata > Mammalia > Rodentia > Octodontidae > Octodon > Octodon degus. The sequence goes on along the minus strand of NW_004524647.1, from coordinate 10,845,389 downwards.
CACATGCAAGATAAGCAATAGGCCTAGTCCAGAGAAAGAGTGAGCCTAGAGAGAGACCCAGACACTGGGTTAGGATGCTACAGAGTCAAGCTGCAGGAGACCTGAAAGGGGATGGAGGTTGGGGCACCCTGAAATATTGGATTCATCTCTATACAAAAGAACTGTAAAGTCTTGGGGGCTTTATACAATAATAGTTCTCTCTCCTCCTCCTCCTCCTCCTCCTCCTCTTCTTCCTCCTCCTCCTCCTCCTCTTCCTCCTTCTCCTCTTTCTCCTCTTTCTCCTTCTCTTCCTATTCCTCCTCCTTCTTTTTCTGCTTGAATAAACTCTTCTGCAGGTCACACGACATTGGCAGGCAGCTCTTCCTCATATCTTGTCTCTCTCCCTTGAAGAGTCAGCCCACCTCAGAGACCCCCGTGTTTCCAACTGCACAGATAGGGAGAGAAGTTGTAAGGGATGAATACAGTGTGAGATTATGGCATGGCCCGGCCTGGGGGCAGAGGATGCCACATGGGCACATACTTCATTTCCCAAACTCATCCATGAATCCCCAGTAAGTGCAAATGAAGGACATTTGGAAATGCAGTTCTCCACAAACTCAAGCAGAGAGTACAGGGGTGGGTAACTGCTAGCAACACTCTGATGAGCTTCTCTTTTCTTGTCTGGGAACACTAATGTTCTCTCAGTATGTAGTACTTAGTGCATAGGCTGTTCCTCAGAAGATGAGCTTGAGTGGAGCATGATGGCACAAGCCTGTGATCCCAGTACTAGAGAGGCAGAGGGATTGCCAGGAGCTCAAGGCCCACCTGGGTTACACTGTGAGTTAAGGCCAGCCTGAGCTAAACAGCAAGACCATACCTAAAAACATAAATAAATAATCAGCTTGAGATCTTTATGTAACTTATTTCAGATGCAACTGAATGTGTGTAATTGCTAATATTGAGTAGATTATTTGACTATTATACATGATTTCATGTGACAAGAATTTTAGATAGATTTAGAACATCCAATAGTCAATTCTAGACCAGCTTTGAACAAGTATGTGGCTTAGGGCATATAGGCTCTTCATCTGGAAAGTAATAAAGTCTGTTTTAAGTACACTCTTCTATGATCATTCAGGTGAAGTAGCTTGCTACATATTTTTTAAAGTTGATATAATCATCCCTTGGTATCTATTGGCTTGTCCTAGGACTTCTCTCATCTGAATGCTCAAGACTCTCATCAAAATGGTGTCTGCGTATAACCTACGCAACTTCCCATATACCTTGAATTATGGGTAAAGTACCCATGATGCCTACCATAACTCTCATACTGCACTTCATCCTAGTGAATTCAGTAACACAGTACAAGATGTGATTCAAATTTCACTTTTCAGAACACTGTAGAAGTGTTCCAAACATTTCACTCTTTGGTTGATTGAATTCACAGAGGTGGAAGCCATAAATATGGAGAACTAAGTATATAATTTTACATTTTTTGCACATATGATACACACACACCACATAGGCATAAAAAGCTGTACATGCATAGCAAGGCCAAGTAGGCACAGCATTGAGGCTGGAATTTTGACTAGGTATCTTGTGCTCACTGAATTATCCTTTCTATTAGTCTTCTTATCCAGTCTCTTCTCTAGGGAGTACATTTCTGCTGGGCTCTTGCCAGCAGGTAGGCATGGGCCCTCAGCAAAAGCAAGTAAATGTTGGAGGCTGCTGTGGGTCACAGAAACAACACAGGTCTTGTTGCAAAATCCAAAGAAACCACAGACCTGTAGTCAATCTCATCTCACCCACAGGGCCACAAGCATTTCTCAGTTCTAAAGTTTCTAGAGTGAGAGGAGCCAAGGGTAGTTATTATACCTTAGGGGCCAGTAAAGCACACACCAATTAAAGGTCTGCATTTTCTAGCTAACGAAACAGTGCCTGGTGTCAAAGGATAAGGAAGACTTATTTTTAGCACAGTTGGCAAAATGGAGAAGAGGGTTGAAGGACCACAGTTTCAGTAAACTCAGCTGAAAGAACAGAATGTTTTAATGTATGAAATGGCTATCTAGAGCCCAGTTTATTTTTAAAAAAATCATTGGGTGATGGTTTCCAATCAGACATATGAACTATACAAGGTTGTTTCAGTGACCCTTCAATTCTTCATTCACTCTTTTGTGCATACTTTTTTATTTATTCTCTTTCCACAGATTTATCATGTGCTTGTCATAAAACAGAATGTGTGCTAGGTTCTGGGTCACTTCCTTTGGTTTCTTCTGCCTGGACAGAGTTCACTAGGTCTGGCTGGCTTCAAGAGTGGCTACTGCGCTTTGACCTGGATTGCTCTCTGAGGAACAGTGGATGAGCCAGTGACCCCCTTCCCTCCTGTCCCAGATGTGCTGGTTCCCAAATTAAAGCAACAGTAGTGAAAATTAAATTTTTGTCTTTCCACATCTACATCACAAATAACTGAAATATCTCTAAGCAACGATTCCCTATAACTTAATGAGTATCTGAGGATAGGGAGGTAGGATGGAGAAGAGCATCGGGGTAGCCTGTGCTAAGTGCTCTTCTGGAGCGTGTTTCACACACAGCTCACTCAGTCCTCCCAAGTCTTTAAGGTAGACACTTCACAGTTTACCTGAGCATCACTCAGGGAATGCTTTTGTTGATGGGCTCACTATTCCAAGTGTCACTCAGGGAGGCATCATTTCAACCAGTTGATTCTTGTACAGTATTGAGTAAAGTTGATAAGATGGTAGTTTGTATACTTTCTGTTACATAATCTTATAAAAATTAACCAAAAATGCATTTTTTGGTCATCTTGTATTTAAATAATTGGACTTGCAAGTGAAGGAGAGGCAGCAGCAACAAAGGAGGAGTCAGAAGTCAAGCCTCCCTCCCTTCCTTATACTGCATCAAAGCTGTCTGCCCCAGGGCAGGTGTAGCACCCATAATCCCAGCAGCACTCACAACCATAATCCCAGCATTAGATCATGAATTAATCACAATCCCATGACTACATGAGACTTTGGGGGGACAAGTAGACACAAACCATAACAAGAGAATAGGCATTTAACTAAAGTATAAGAAAGAAAGAACATTCCAGAAAAGAAGCAACGTGTGCACAAGCTGAAGGCCAGGAAGTTTGTAGCATAGTGCAGACACTGAGAGAACAGTTTAGTAAGATGAATGCCCAATAGAAGTCTGCTGGGAACTGCTGTGAAAGATGGCCGTGGAATGTGTGGCAGAGGCCAGATCAGAAAAGAGGATTGGTGGTCATTTATCTTGTAGAAAGACAACTACAAGAATCATAGAGGGGGGTGTGCATGATCAGATTTGTGTTTCTGATGTGTGCAAGATGGATTTGCAGTGTCAGGCAAATGAAGTAAGGAGCCGTCAGAGTAATTAAACAAGATGTGATGAGGCGCTGAGTGTTGTAGCATATACAGTGCTATGGTTTGTGTCTAGGTGCCCCCGGAAAGCCTCATGCAGTTGTGGAGTGGACTAGAGCTTGTGATTAACTCATGATCCACTGGGAGTATGGGTGTGAGTGCTGCACCCAGCCTGGGGCGGACAGCCTGAATGCAACATAAGGGAGGCAGACTTGCCCTCTGCTGCCATTGTTGCTGCTACTCCTCCCTTGCTCTCTGCTCTTTGCCGCCACCGTACAAGGTTGCTCTCTGCCATGGGCCGCTCTGCCTTGGAGCCAGCTGAGTGTGGGCTGAAACCTCCACTAACTGTGAGCTAAATAAACCTTTCCTTCCTTCATTTTGGGTGTAAGGTATTTGTCCCAGCAACAAGAGAAGAGTAATGGAGGCATACAGTTTAAATGCCTGTATTTTCATTCAATGCGTAATAAGAGTAATGATTAGCTTGGAATTGCTCTTAGCAGGTGAGTGGTATATTTAGTTTCTGGTCTTTTTTTTTTTTTTTTTTTTTTTTTTTTTTTTTTTTTTTTTTTTTTTTTTTTTTTTAAATGTATTTAGTATAGGGTCTACAGGGTCTCACTATGTAGATCAGACTCATAGTGATTGTCCTGTTTTCAGCCTTCCGAGCACTGGGATTACAGGTGCACACCACCATGCCCAGTCCCAATTGCCCTCTCAGTGCGCCCCAAGGGTGAGGCTGGCAGGGCATGCTGGGGATCGAACCCAGTTGCTATGCTCTGCCTAAACAGGTGCTTTAATGCACTGAGCTATTTGGCTAGCCCGTTAGTCTTGATTTTTTGCTTTGTAAAAGAAATGAGAGAGGGCTGGCCAGATAGCTCAGCAGATTAAAGCACCTGCTTAGGCAGATGAAGAGACCAGGGTTTGATCCACAGTGTGGCGTGCCAGCACCCGCCCCCCCACAACCGCATGCTGAGACAGAGATTGAGACTGGGCATGGTGGTGTGTGCCTGTAGTCCCAGCACTTAGGAGACTGAAAACAGGAGAATCACTATGAGTCCGATTTGTGTAGTGAGATCCTGTAGACCTTGTAATATATATATATATATATATATATATATATATATATATATATATAGCAATTATTATGGTTAATCTTGATTGGCAAGTTGATTGGCTTGAGAAATTTTTGGAGATTGGGAAAGCACACTTCTAGGTGTGTTTAGATGGGTCATGGGCGTGACTTTAGGGACTATATCTTGTACCATGTACTGAAACCTCTAAATCTGTAAGCCAAATATACTTTTCCTCTTAATTCAGTTTCAAGTATCAGGTATTTTGCCCCAGCAACAGAAAGCTGACTAATGCAGTTACCTTGATTTTGCCAATTCCAGATGGAAGACAGGGAGTACCTGAGCCTATGCTATCCTAATAGTGAAGGGAACATGGATGATACTATCAGAAGGAATCCATCTGCTGTTTTCATGGTAGAGAAAAGCCAACAAGGATTTCCTATCCAGGGCAGAAAATCTCAGGGTTTTCTGTCTTTTAGGGCAGAATAATACACTATGGAAGCACAGATCACTCAGTTTTTATTTTTCTTTCTTGTTTTGTTGTTGTACTTAGGATTGAAACAAGTATGGGGCCTTCACACTGAGTTATGTCTCTAATCCTTTCTCTTTGCTTGTTTTTTTAAACCAGATCTGGATTAGTCACTACATTGCCCAGATTGAACTCAGACATGTTCTTCTCTTGACACAAGATCCAAGAGTGCTGGCATTACAGGCAGGCATCACCACGTTCAGCTTCTTTCTTACGATGAAAAAAAAGTCTGGTAGCAACATACCCACTGGGGAAACTAGTTGGAGGTATCATTGTAATGGAGAGGACTATAAATGTATATCTCTTGGGCTAAGACATGGAAAATTTGGCTCTTGATTACCAACGTCACATACCCTTAAGTCTGGTTATAGAAAAATTGTAGTCCAAATATTGTTGGTGAAGATATGCTTTGCTATACATAGTAGGTTTAGCAAAATAATCCGTAGTAAGCTAAATTAATAATATTGAATGTAAATAAAATGTAATTTGTAGCTAAAAAACAATAATACCAATCTTTGAAAATTATAACTGAGATAAAATATTCTAAATTGCTTAACATCCATTAACTCTTCCTCTTTCCTAAAAGAGTCCAGAATTTGAGAGATACACTGTCCTGTACAAAACCAAGTGTATTAGGATATCCTGGTCTATTCATAATTCTAGGCAGTAATTTCCAGAGTCCAAATAAGCTTAATTTGCCTTGCTCTGATTGGTTAAAGCATCATCAGGTGACAATACCTCTTCTTGTAGACATCTCCATATCTGAATATGATACCTGACAATGATTTATCTGCTGTACAACCTTGAGAAATGGCAGTGGAAGAAATGGAAGAGGATTTAGAGTGAAGAAAGAGCCAGGATAAAGGCAGAGAAAGGGCATCACAACTTTGGACTTAATGATTGTGTATACAAAAGGAAGGTGTAAGAGCCAAAGGATGGAGGTCTGTTTTACACCAGCTCTTGGCAGAAGATAAAATCTAAGCAACTATTGAAAAGTTGATTACCCTAGAGATAACTGAGGACATACCACCACTGCAGAGTGGCTGATGGGTGATGATTCCTACAGTGAGTTCCAAGTAGTAGCTCCACTGCTGTTTGTGCAAAAAAAGTACAGATAAAAACACTGCTAAATCACAACTGCAAGGGGACAGATTACAAAGCTTCCCATCCATTTATTTTGGCTTAGAATGCACAAACCAATGAAAAGTCCGTTACTGTCCCTTGTTCGAAACTTCTATTATAAACTCTCCCTCACGACAGGACACCTGGCTGCATTCTACATTAAAATATCTGGATTGTCTTATCAAAACCAAAAATCCATTCTCTGATTTTTTAAAATTAACTAATGAGTAGTATTTCATCACCGCCTTGCTTTCTACTGGAAAGTTCATGAATATTTACATCATTTTAGTTAGAAGACAGTGAGTGGAGACCCAGTCCTAGCCCAGGTCCGGTGAGTGTGCGGAGAGCTTCCTGCTACCCTGCGCCGGCGGGACCAGTCCCAGCCCAGGCGCAGAGTGGGC
>NW_004524647.1:10824187-10834799 GCF_000260255.1 Octodon degus | reverse complement strand
AGAATATATGCAGTGTATTATTTGTTGAAACTGTACTTCCGATTGGATTTGAAACTGTCTCATTGCTATCTGTTTATCAATAAAACTTTGAAAAAAAAAAAAAAAGAAGACAGTGAGTGGTCATGTGCAATGAGCAGAAAGTTACCTAGACATTTGGATCCTGGGGAAAAGCTTTGTGTTCTCTGTCATGATTGGTTCTTAGCTGTGCTTTGATGTTACCTGATTAAAAACAGTTAATTAGACATTTAAATAAGTTATAAATTAACATTTATTAATTTTTATGAACATTTAGTAACCACAACCACATTAAATTACCAAAATAGGTGCAAAACCTTCTTGGCCTTACAGAAATTACATTCCACTTTTGCAACATATTTGTGACTGACCCACAGTACTCAAGGAAAAGAAAAAGAACAGCGTCTTCTTATCAGCCAAGGTGCAGCGCTGGCATTAATGGCCCGACAGGAGCTCCAGGGACCAGACATCTTTTTGTGCCTTCAGAATTGGACATCTGTCATTTTTTAATTATGGCTGCTATAGTTGTGCCCTTTTCTTTTATATCTAGTTTGCCCAGATATAGCTCTAAAAGACAATTTCACTATAAACAGAACTATAAAAGATGACATCTTTTTCTTTCAGCATTTTATTCTTCCATTGTCTTTTGGGGTGCCTCATTTCTGATGAAAAGTGTCATCATTTTTACAGATACCTCATTATTCCTTTCATTTATTTATTTTTATTTTTATTTTTTGTCTTTTTGAGACATGGTTTCACAATGCAGTTCAGGCTGTTTTGAACTCACTTCGTAGTCCAGGCTGGCCTCAAACTCACAGCAATCCTCCTACCTTAGTCTCCTGGGTGCTAGAATTATATGCATGCCTACCACATCTGACACTGCTTTCATTTTTAATCTCTTCTCAAACTGTAAATTAATTAGATAATTTCTATTAATCTGTACTTGAGTTTACTAGTACTTTTTCTTGAAGATCCAAACTGTTGCTAACATGCTCCAGTGAATTTTCAGTTGCAAATATTTCATTTTACAGTCTTAGAATTTCTATTTTGTCCTCTACTAGAGTTCTTTTCACCATTTCTGAAACACTTCTGTTCTTCCATTATGTCCACATTTTCCTATGAATTTCTAAAAATGTTTATAGTAATTGTTTAAGCATTCTTTCTGCTGAATTGAAGTACTGAGTTTAACTATGGGTCTGCGTCTAATAACTATGTTTTCTTTTGGTGATTGGTCAGTTCTACTTCTTTTCATGCCAAATAATTTGGTTTGCACCTATAATACATGTATAAAAACATCAAAGATTGAAGTCTGATAATTTTTTTATTTTATTTGCCAGAGAATGCAGAGCCTTTCCCACTATCTGATGAGGTGGAGGACTGTTTATGTAGAATCTTTCTAGAGTTAACTGCTGTGAGTCTGGGGAGAAGCTTTAATGGGCTTGAGCTCACCTACGTTTAAACCAATGCTTTCTTCCTTGCTCCTTGCTCTCTTTTGGTCATTATCAGTACTAGCACTGATGGGAGTCTACCTGAGATATGTTTCCCATACCTTAGCACAGCAAGGAGCTGAAGGACAAGCACTGGGAGGACCTGTGGGTCTTTGTGATTCTGCTGTGCACTTTAATTCACTGTCAATATTGAAGGCAAGGGTGAGATGCCAAAGGTACTGACCCAATTTACTTGTATAGTTGGGGCACTTCTATATTCCAACCTACTCTTCTAGCCCTCACTACCATCTACCGCACAGCTAGCTAAGTTCGCCTCCTGTCAGAAAGTATCTATCTATCTATCTATCTATCTATCTATCTATCTATCTATCTATCATCTATCTATGTCTCTCCACATCAACTCTTACCTTCCCTAGACCAGAAATTCTTGCCAGAAATGGATGCTGTGCTGTGTCTCTATTTACCAATAAAAGGCTCATTTCTCTGAAATTCAATTTGTTAAGTCTTCCTTTGTCCTCTGATCTTTGTTAGCCTTTGGGAAAATACAATTTTTATTTTCTCTGGGATTTTATTTGTGTTACCATGGATACAAAGGTCTTTCATGCCCTTCTGAAGTGGAAATTTCAATCAAATATTTAAATTAAAAAGAAAAATGACTAGAAGAAAATATGGTAGAATTTGTTTTATTATGTTACAGTAGAGAGAACCTTTTCAAAGTGAGGTCTAAACTTTAGTACCTCAGAAGTCATAAGAAGAATAAGTTAATGAATCTCCTTTCTCTCTCTCTCTTCATGTATGTACGTGTGTGTGATCACACATTCATGCATGTATACCCACATCTTAAACTTTAATATAGCAAAATTTAGCAAAAGCACATAGTGAACTAAGAAAAATACTTGTGACACATATGATTCTTTTTAAAGACTAAGATTTTTTTATACATAATAGTAAAGAAACTGGAATAGAACCAGTAGTTAACATAAAAATCATTCTAAGTAGAGTATAAGAAAAGCTTCTCCTGGTCATGATGCTGTATATCTGTGACCTTAGCTACTTCTGATGGTGTCCAGAAGGACTGAGAATTCAAGAGCAATCTGGGCAATTTAGAAAGACACTGTCTCAAAATAACAAATAATGGGCCGGGGAGATGGCTGAGTAGAATAAACACTTCCCTGGCAACCACAAGGGCCTGAGTTCAATCCCCAGTTCTGCAAAAAATAAATAAATAAATAAATAAATAAATAAATAAAATAAAAATATAAAAAGGACTGGGAAGGTAACTCAGCGGTAGAGTACTTACCTAGCGTGAATCTTGAATCTCAGTTCCATCTTATCTAGCATGAACGAGGCTCTCAGTTCCATCAAGTAGCACTCATATGCGCAAAAAGATGTTCAAATTTATTGATAAGTAAGAACTGTGAATTGCACAGACAGTATTTAGCAGCTAACTTGGTAAAGTCCTGCACTAACACATGGACCACAGATGGGAATGTAAACTAACGAAACATCCTTAGGTGTGTTCGCTTAGTATTACTGTAGAGTATTGTTTGGCAATATCTAATAAAATTAGAAAATGAATGCATACCATTTGACATTATAATTTCAATTTTAGGAATTTATGCTAAAAATACTGAAAATGCACATAAAATATTTGTAAAAACATAATCATTGTTTCACTATTTGTCAGAGCAAAAAAAAATGAAAATGACTTTAATATCTATAATAAAGACTTGTTCAAAATTTATAACATATCATCTCAACGGAATTCCCCAAAGAAGGAAAGTAAGAGGTGTGTACTGTTATAGAAAGACTACAAAGGTAAATAGCCACTTGTACAACTCAAGATATCAAATACTTTGTATGTCATTGATAAAGAAAGGATTTGTGTCTCTAAGGCTAATATCTGGAAGGCATACAGAAAACTTCTGAGGAGTAGAATAAAAATATGACACAGGAGGGGAGTTGGCTTTTCAATTTAAGCCATATTTTCATTTGAATTTTTTAATTAAGAAGAATTTTTTTTATAAAAGAAGGAAATAAATTATCATTGTGTTACTGAAGAGGGCATTGCACAATGTCTATTACTAACTGACTTTTAATGACTAATGCGTCAAGGACATGTCATGTTGCCTTTTAAATATTTTTTGTTAGCTGGTTACAAAGCATCTCTCACAGGAAAAGGAATGCATGGATCAATGAACAGATGAAGCTATGAATTTATTGACAATATGTATAAGATAAGCAAGTTACAGAATTTTTTTTTTTTTTTTTTTTTGTGGAACCTGGGATTGAACTCAGACCCTTGTGCTTGCTAGGGAAGCACTTATTCTACTGAGCCATCTCCGGCCCCTCTGTTAACAGAATTTTGATAATCTCAAAATGCTATAAAGTGTAGCAATTCTCATTCTTAAAGTTGAACATGCAATGACTTATGTTTCTGACTTCAGCTAACAAAACCTGGTATTTGTAAAAGCTCTAAAAAAGTGACAACAGAATTTTGCTTTTGTGTGCATCTGAGAAACTAGTCTAGAAAGAATGTCTTGAGCTGGGGAGACAACTCAGCGGCATAAGTGCCTTGCCTAGCAAGTGCAAAGACTGGGGTTCGATTCCTGGTACCAAATGCTGTGCCCACCCGGGAACCCTGGGTGCCCTGCGCTGGCGTGGTAGCCATGCCTATAATCCCAACACTGGGGAGGCTGAGACAGAGGATCACTATGAGTACGAGCTGCGTAGCAAGATGCTGACAAATAAATAAATACATACATAAAAGACTTTTCAAAAATTTAAAGAATGTCTTATGAACCATAACAGCATTATAGAATTGGAAATATATTGTTCTGGGAACCAGAAGTGTGGGTTCATCGTCTTTAGCTCACTACTAAGGAACACACAGCCTTAAATGAGACATTTTTTTTTTTTTTTTCCCTAGGCCTCCTTTGAAAATTGGACTGATGGTTCAGGTTGTTTATCCTTCTAAAGTTGTGTAATCAAAACACAAAAATTGAAAACACAAAACAATGTAAAACAAAGTGAACAATATATTCTGTGCTTTAGGCTTACTAAAATTTCTTTCTTTTTTTTTTTTTTGGTTGGCTCAGGATGCCTTCAGGGCAGGTTTGGTAAAGCTTGAGGATCTGGGGATCCAACCACAGCATCCTGATTGCTTTGTTTAAGTAGTCACTTAAACAACTGAGCTAATGGGCAGGCTCCCTATTTTTGAATGATAATCTTAACGCTAATTCTTTTGCTCATAGAGTCCCAGCAAGCTGGGGATGTGAGTCCTGTTAGTCAGAGCTTGGTTTTGTATCATCTTGGGGATTCCTGGCTCTAAAGCTTGCCTTCTTTCATTTTTGATGATGTATAAGCTCAGAGACATGTATTAAATATATGTTTTTGGCTTCACATATTATCTATGGGTAGGTAGATGAATGTGCCTATTTAATGACACATTTTATCACATTTATTCAGGTGGAGAAATTTTTACCCAATAAGGTCATCCAGGTTGTCATTCAGAATTCCTGAACGTTTGCTAAAAGCTATAATAAAGCCTAGTTCTTTGCCTCAAACCTTCAAACAAGGTTTCCCAATGAGTCCGAGAATGGCCGCACCATTATCCGGAAAGTCATCCCGTATCTGCGGTCGCTGATGTTCTCGCGCGTAGCTACTGACCACAGTTGATTTTCTGGGACTTGCACGGATCGTCTGCTGCACGGAGCCCTGCACTGGGGACTCCGAGGACAAACCGAGGAGCGTTAAAGGGGTGACTTGAGCTGTAACACGGGACAGCAAAAGACCATTTATCAGCAGGTGAAACAGGACTGTGCTGGACCAGAGCCTACGGGAGTTCAATTAGGCAGAGACAAATGGAGGAGAAGGAGGGGACAGCGTCCTGATGAAGCACAAGTACCATCTCCTGAGAAACCACAGCTGCAAGCAGCCGCGGTTCATGCTCTGCTAATCTGTTCCCAGCCTCATCCTGCAGAGAAGCCACCAAGGGACAAAATCAGTGGACCAAGGTCACTCTGTCTGCCCCAGAAGATGAGCTTGCAGTGACATGGGAGGTTTAAGTATATTTCAGGCTAGAAATGCTGAGACTGCTTTCCAGAGAGCAGTTTTGTTTTTCTGGCTTGTTTCTTTGTTTGTCTAATAATAAATATAATTGAAAAAGTCACTTCTTCCATATACAAATCATGTTTTTATTAAATCATCATTCTTTTTCATTGGACCGATAAGTTTTACTAATAGAACTTCTATTAGGGGCCGGGGAGATGGCTCAGTAGAATAAGCTCTTGCCTGCCAAGGGCAAGGGCCTGAGTTCAATCCCCAGTTCTGCACAAAAACAAAAGAGCTTCTATTAAATTAAATGATCTATGTGGGAGGGGGTGAGAACTTTTGGTGACCACTATTTAGAATCCAGAGTCTGAATCTCTCTTACATCCTTGCTCCTGCCATTCTGCCTCCTGCTTGCAATGCCGTGGACTATTTCTTCTCTATCATCCTGTCCTGCCTTGGACCTAGACACCTAGGAACTGAGATCTCCACAAACTCGTTTAACTCGCAGGTGTTGTATGTTTATCCCAGCGACGTGACTGTTAACTAAGATGCTGGCATTTCCTCAGGTAGGCTACAATGGCATCTAGAGCAGCAGAAGTCAGGCCAGGGGCATAGGGCTATTAGCTGAGCTGCAGCTTCTGTTGGCAAGGCCTGGAGGGAGGTCCAAGCATGTCAGAGAGACCCAGGCCACCTTCACAGAGGAGCAACAGGGAGGGTGTGATAGCTGCCATGAATCCTGCCCTTCTTTTCACAGGGAAAAGGGGGAGGGTCAGGACTCATTTTTGTTCTAACTCAGATTGTGAAGCCATGGAATGTGCATGGCTAAAGGGAGCCCTTCTGGAGCTTGTTGCAGTTCAGTGGCATCCACAGTTGTAATCCCAGGGAAAAGTGATTGGAATTCCATTAGGTAATTCCAATCTTCCATTTCCAGTGCAATACATGGCAAGAAGAAGCACATATGTACATATGGGGGAGCCAAGGGGATCCCAAGTCTAGTTAAAACAATGGCTAACAAGAACAAAGGCCTTGGGGCTGGGGGGATAGCTTGGCGGTCTAAGCCCTGCCTGACAAACACAAGGATGTGGGTTCTATCCCTCCCTGGTACTGAATGCCATGCCGATACTGCACTGAGCCGGCCACAGACCAGCACAAACTGGGCTTGGTGGCCCACTCCTGTAATCCCAGGTCTGGGGAGGCTGAGACAGGAAGATTACTATGAGTTTGAACTGTGTATGGAGACCCTTTATATATATATATATATATATATATATATATATATATATATATATATATATATAAAACAAAGGCCTTGATGCAGGACTGAACCTCTGCTTTATTAATTCATGAAGAGGGGAGTGGCTCAGGGATGAGTGACTGTGAGAACAGTGGGAGATACCTGAAAGCTGTGAGCTGAGCTAGGTAGGGGAGGAGAGATGGCACCTCTGCAATATGGAGAGCGAGAGCGAGAGAGAAAGAGAGAGAGAGAGAGAGGTGTTCAGAGAAAGTGATGTGCACAGCACAGTGGGAGGAAGTATCTTGTGTTTTGGGGTCCATGCTTCAGCTTTGATGTGTAGTCTTCATGCACCAAGACCTCAAGGCCTCTTTCTCGAGGCTCAGTACCAGCCAACAGCACAGCAACAGTGTATCTTCCCTGGGAACACTAGTTGGAAGCCCTAGACAGGGCCTCACTGACTTGTCTCATTGTTTTAAAGACTACTCATCAGCACCCCAGCTAGACCCATTTGCACTGCTTAAAGCCAACTGAGGGGATAAAGTGATATCCTAGCCAGCTCTGTACATATTAATACATGGAAGCAGGGCCAGGTTTAGCCAAAATGAAAAGTGTTTTTCTTTCAAGGACGGCTGTCCCAGGTGCAGTCCTCCACACCCAGCCATTGAATGAGCCATGGTCTCCTCGGCAGTCAGTGGTCTCCACGGCATGGTTTAACCTTTCATGTAAATGCAAAATCAGGATCCAGATATTTCCTGCACATGTATGTCCTGGCACTCAAGGCCACTCCAGATTGACACTCACCATGTTGATTTGTTGAACTTGAATCTCATGCTGGGTCCCCTCGCTCAGTGTCCTGGGCTGTTGTTTCCCGTTCCCTACCACCTCTCCTCCTCTACTTCCCAGTGCTAAGCACAGTCCAGGCTGAAAACTAATCAAGCCCTTCAGTGAAAGTTTAATTCACAGAACAGTAAGGAGGGACACCTCTGTTTGCAAATGGAATCCCTTGTTACTGTTAGAGAATCTGAAAATATCGAGCTCAAGTTCCTTCTTAGGCATGAAGACTGAGCAGCAGAATCAGGGCAAAACATAATCAACCACAGAAGCAAATGCCTGTGTACTTGAAGCAAGGCACTGACCCACCAGCTGAAATGTGAGTGGTCCCCAGGGAGGTGGCCTTGACCACACCTAACACACAAGCAGGTGGAGGTAGGTGTTCGAAAGGGCGGATCAAGCGTGAGTCTTCTAAATCTCCTCTAGGGCTTACTGTAGCTGCAGTAGATTGACTGTCCATAGTTGAAGTTATATTTCATTTCCAGTTTATGACATCTTAATGTTTACATGTTATAGGGACTTCTGGAGTGAGTGCTATTTTCAGAGTGCAGAAAAGCCATAGTCAGTCCATAGGAGATGTTTTAGTGGTGTTTGGGGCCTTTGCGTCTAACATATTAAAGTGCCCAGTTAAATGCAGGTAACTGAAATGGTGAGACATTTTATTTTGTTTACTATTTTATTTTGAAGTAGGAAAACTTTTTTTAAAAAATCATGGTTCATTTTAACCATGATCTGCTTCTTCAGGCCCTGAAATGAAGCAAACCTTAAATAGAATAATCTCCAGAAATCCCGTCTTTCCCTTAGGGGTGATCCTGAGAATTATATGAGTTAAGGATGTTGCCCATTCGATTTTAAAGAGAGTCAAAATGGGTGTGGAAATCTTCCCTGCCTTCTCCTCCACTCTCTTTTTATTTATCTATTTTTCTGTGTGTGGTGCTGGGGATTGAGCACAGGACCTTGAGCTTTCCAGGTGGGTAGTTATGCTGCTGAGCTATCTCCCCAGCCCTGCATCCTCCACTCTCTTGAGATGAGTCTATGGCCTGAAAGTGTGAATGCCACTAGTTATGCCCTGGTGAATCATTTCCTAGCAAGGGGTAGGGAAGTTAGGGGGTCTGGCGGAAGGAACCATATCTTCTCCTTTCCCAGTTTCTACTCTAATTTAGCCTTGTTTGCACCTTGCAAGTTCTTCTCTAGCTTTCTTGTCCCAGTTCCCTCCATATTTCGTGGGAGTGCTTTTGGACTACAAAGCTAAACAAGGACACATGTTTATTTATTTTCATTCATTTATATATTTATTTATTTTGCAGAACCGGGGATTGAACTCAGGCCCTTGCGCTTGCCAGGGAAGTGCTTATTCCACTGAGCCATCTCCCCAGCTGACACATGTTTAGAGGACTGAACAAAACACTAAGCAATGCAAAGGGAATGCAGATTTGGGGATGCATGCAAGGGTAGCCTGCTCTGCTCTCATCCTATTGCAGATAGCTACGACAGCTCAGGCACTTAAGAAGTGCGCTCTGTAGTGTTTTGTTGTCCCCACTATGTCTAGTTAGGTTGTTGCCAAGCACTGCAATAACTTTAAAAGATGGTGCTGGCTTGAGAGAAGAATGAGGGTTTCCTGCACACATCACTCTCAGCTTTGAATAGTGAGCTCTGCTGTTCACTGGGGGCAAGTCAGTAGGCCCCTGAGCTTAAATTTTCTGATCACTAAAGTGAGGGTGAGAGAAAAACTAACCTTGTGAGGTCACTTTAAGGACTCGAGAAAGGCAGGTATAGAGTCTCAAAAATAAATAAATAACAACCTACTCCAATGCTCAGACTCATAAACTGGGTTGGGTAAGGAAATAGATATTTTTAAGGGGAGTGAAAAGAGGAAGGAGGAGCTGATAAATTTTTGTATTCATCATTTTGGCCGACAGTTTGAATATCTGAATAACAGATCTTCACATCTTCCAGATCCTTGACCCGAAATGTCACCTATTATAATGTCACCCTTCTTAATGGTTCAGTGTTCACCCAGTGGGGAGACAAAGATCTACATGCTGAAAAATTAACAAATAAAGCCTATGTTCCTTTGCTACTGTAAGGCCCTTACTAGAAGTTCAAGCCACGAAAAAGAGCAAAAACTGCACACATCTTGCCAATGCTTATAAAAACCATAGTAGTTGCAAAAAGTTTTCAAGCAAAAATTTTCTCCATAGCCCAAATTATTTGTGAGGTTTTTTTTTAAAAAAAGAAAATCAACTAGAAAATATGTTCTGTGCTTGAACCAATTTCCGTGTTAAACGTCTGCCTTCATCACTCATTTTTATTACCAGTCTAAACACCGTCTGTTTCAATAGAGGCCATTTACAGCATACAATAAAACAGATTCATTACTCATTTTCCTCTTATTATCTTTTAATTGCTCTAGCTCTCAATACTGCTTAAAGTGGACATTAGGTCCCAGTAGCCAGTACATTAGAGGATGCAATTGATGATAATACTGTACTTAACACCCTCAAGCACATAGACAAGGAGCTGATCTTCCCCAGACTCATGGTTGGTGCTGCTTTTCATCACACTGATTCCATTTTCATCTTATTAAACTTGTCATTTTTCATAGGAACTCCTGCTTCATTGCATGCCATGTATTCTTCAACTTTTGCAGGCCCCCTTTGGTTAGCTTAAACAATTTTCCCTTAAACACACACACACACACACACACACACACACTCACACTGGCTACATTACACACATAATTAAGCATAATTTCTCTAGAAACAAGTTGACAATAACCACTAAAAATTCAGGCAGAGATTGAATTCCAGGACCATGTGTAAAAGATATTCTTTTTGAATGACTGTCAATAGTTATATCACAATCCAAATAGAGGGGCTGGAGAGATGGCTCAGTGGTCTAGAGCACCTACTTGGAACAAGCTTAGCAAAGCACAAGGACCGCGGTTCCGTCCCCCAGCACCACAAGCCAGCCAGCCGCGCCCCCTGGTGGGCTGAGCTGGCCACACACACACACACACACACACACACAC
>NW_004524647.1:10790047-10824087 GCF_000260255.1 Octodon degus | reverse complement strand
CACACACACACACACACACACACACACACACACTAAGTAAATGTTAAAAAAAATTTTTAAAAAAATAACAATCCAAATAGAGATGGCAGCCCCACAACATGCTGGCATTTATGGTGTAGATTATTACCTTTCCCCAGCTCCTTGTGCTCCCCCTGGATGGACTCCGCCATGTTTATCATGGTGTCATGTTCATCCTTTGACATAGCTTACCGAAATTAGAATTAGTGGGTTCCAGGAAAATAAGCTAGGGAGAAAAGTCCACTGACCTTGATAACTAAAATTAATATCACTTCATTTGTAGATAAAAACTTACTTTTTAAACAAGCATGACGGATTTCTCTCTGAAACCCTAAGCCATTTACAAATCTCATGGTTCCTATGGGTTTGCCAAAATGTGGTGGTCTTATGCCAACCAGAGTAGGAATCTACCATCTACCCTTTGCCATCTCTGGGCTCTTGTGTGAGGTATTTAAGTTCTCTGCATGTCCATTTCCCAGTTGGCCAAATGAGCATGATGATATTAGTTTTTCAGTTGTAAAGAATAAGAAAGAATCTGTGTAAAATGCTTACTTCAGTGCTTGGGGCATAACAGAGGCTTCATAGAGACCAGCTTCTGTCTCCATACCCATTAGTTATTAGGTGGCTATTATGTGACACATCTGTATTTCCTTTTTGCCCATGTGTATGGTGCTCAAGATTGAACCCAGGGCCTCATACATACTAAACACATGCTTTACCATTGAGCTGTTGTCACCGTCCCATAATAGGGATTTTTACACGCTATCTTTATCTCTTAACATTGTTTGGTTCATGGTATTGTCACCATTTTGCAGTCTGGAAGACTAGGCAGCTGAAACTACTAATTCATTTCAGAATTCGGTTCAGAGCCTATGCCTCTCATCCTTGATGCCTTGCATTTTCCCAGCACACAGGGTACGTGTGAGGGCCTGGGCTTAGGTTCTGGAAGAGGTCTGTAGTGGACTTGGAAGACGTGCCAAACACCTGGCCACTCCCTCCTTTGTGACATTCCCTAGCCTGGTGAGGTGTAGCTACGCCTTGGAGTTTACTTTTTCCTGAGGCAATGGAAAAAGCTAATCTAATTGGGAACTGTTTATTAGTGGTGACATTAACAAGAAATTTGGTGCTCATTTCTAAGAGAACTACTTTTGTGTCTTGGGTGGTTTACTAGTACTAAAGGTAGGCGGAGAAGGCAATGAAGGCAGAGGCCTATACTGTCACAATGATGCAAATGATTACATGTTTGTGAAAAATAGAGCAAGAAATACGTTAGAGTCACCTTCAGTGGTGTGACTTTGTTCTGCTTTTTCATGATAGAAGCTGAGCCTCAGATAGTGTGGTAAGGTTTCAAAATTATGTAAACACTTATTTCCTCTAAAGTTTGGCTTCCTGAGGTAAAAAGTTAACCTAGCTTTGATTTCTGTTCTTGAATAAATTATTACAAATGAGATCATTTAAAAAAAAACTCAAAATGTGCGCCAATGAACATCGAGTCATTTTGAATAGAAGGGACATCTGGCAATATTTGGATTTAGAACATCCATCTAGAAATATCACTGACTTAATGACTCATCATTCGAAAGCAATGCAGTTGGGTCAGATGGATTGTAGCAACTTTATGAGCAACTGATCTTCTTTATTTAACAGCAGTAGAAAGGGAAAGAAAAGGGGAATTGAAAAAGGAAGAAAGAGTTGGGACAGTCAGCCATAAGCTGCAGGTGTGATTCCTTCACAGTCTTCTGTTGTTCTCTCAGGTGGCCCCACTTTCTTCCTCCACTGGACCTCATCTTTTGGAAAACACCTTGCCACGCGGGTTTGACATGTACAGTGTCTTCTCACCATCACAACAGGCCTTTCTCAGGCTGTTCCACCCTCCCTTCTCTCGCCTCCGTTTCCATTCTCGGTCACCCCACCCCCCCAGCACTCCAGCCAGCTCCTAACCAGGGGCTGCCCAGGATGTGCCACTGTGCAGGACCTTGCAAAACTTTGTAAATGAACAGCTTGGTCCTTCTCCCACTCAATGAGGACAGTGAAGACTGAAACAGTTAAAACAAAACAACAAAGGTCAACAGGATCACATAGTTTGTTTTGAGTCAGAATTTGAATCCTGAATGCATGCATTAGTTAGTTGTACATAATTAAGATATAGATACAAGCCATCCTGATGCTACAATTTCTGCTTTTAAAATTAAACCAACAATGTGCAGAAAACACGTACTAGCTGGATCTGTATAGCAATTCTGGCCAAAGGTGTTTTGAGCTGTAACAGGTACAGAAAAGTTACTTCTGTGACTGATTATGATTAAGATGGTACAGGGCTGAGGAGATAGCTCAGCCACATAAGTACCTGCCAGGCAAGCACAAGGTCCTGAGTCAACCCCTGGTACATAGAAAGAAAGAAACAAAGAAAGAAAGAAAGAAAGAAAGAAAGAAAGAAAGAAAGAAAGAAAGAAAGAAAGAGAAAGAAAAAAAGAAAGAAAGAGAACAAGATGGTATAGTAGCAGTTAGGAGCTACAGTTTGGGAAAACATTTCCAATGACAAATATATAATGATCAAAAACATATTAACAATCAAGAATAAAGAAGGCCCAGGGAGATGGCTCAGTAGAATAAATGCTTCCCTGGCAAGTGCAAGGGTATGAGTTCAATTCCCGGTTCTGCCAAAAGAAAAAAGAAAAAAAAGAACAAAGAAGTGGTACCTGACTTTCAAGTACCTTAAATTAAAAATCTGTGCAGTTCCATATCTGAAGAGAAATAATTAATATTGATCCTGTTCTTATTTTCCAAGCCCTTAAATCCACTTATATGTTGTTAAATTCCAGGGTGGTGGCACATCCTGGGCAGCCCCTGGTTAGGAGCTGGCTGGAGTGGGGGAGGGGAGGGGAATGCAGTGAAACCAAGAATGGAAACTGAGATGAGAGAAGCGAGGGTGGAACAATCTGAGAAAGGCCTGTTATGAAGTTGGGAAGACACTGTTCATATAAAACCCATGTGGCAAGGTGTTTTCGAAAAGATGAGGTCCAGTGGAGGAAGAAAGAGGGCCACCTGGGAGAACAACAGGAGACAGCGTGAAGGAATCGTACCTGCAGGATAATACTCCCTGTTCTTACTTTCCCAGCCCTTAAATCCACTTATATGTTATTAAATTCCAACTAATTGTAAATTGTAAGTAAGTGGAGTCTTTTAGGTTGAGATGATTGTTGATGCTTTTATTCAGCCTGCTTTTCCCCCCTGAAAAATGGGTAGAATCAAGATGGCCATGGCATAGTCAATGAACATCAGGTCAGAGCCTGCACTCTTGGGAGGACTTCTCCACGGGCTGACCCCTGCCACCCGGGGGTGCCCCATCATTCAGCTTTCCCTCACACTTGCTCCTCACAGCCAGTCTTGCCACCTGGGTCTCATAGAAGAATACGCGAATTTAGAGCTTCAGTCTACATGCATGGTTGGCATCTTCTGTGCTCAGGCATATCCTGGGCTTTTCCATCAATAGCATGCAGCTTTATCTTGCAGAGCCTTTTGCTAGTTGTTTGGCCTTGAGCGAATGACGAAACCTCACTCAGTTTGCTTCTTTGACTGTAAAAATGCAAATAGAACTGCCTCCCCATGCTTGAGGAGAAGTGATGTCAGTAAAAGAGGTTTATAGCCATGCTTTGCTTTCACAGACAAGAAGAATACTGTAGATTTTTAATGGTTGCTTCCTTCTGTCAGAATTCAGAGGAGGAGAAACAAATGTTTCCGAATCTCAAAATGAGAACACAGGCTCAAAGCACATAGAGCTTTCCCGTGGAATCATTCAGACAGTGGCATGGTTCCATGAAGTGACCGCTCCAGGACACTTCAGCACCTCCTCTTGTGCCTGACGCACCAAGGAACTTGGAGAGCAGATCGACTTCTGATGATGCTCTGACCAAAGGAGTCCGTGGAAAGCGCAGGTTAGTAGATTTTTCCAAGTGTTACAAGAATATGGAAATAAAACTGGACTATTAGTGAAGTAAAATAAGGGAGAAAAACAGTCAGATTCAGGCCTGCTGGACTTAGAGTTTTAATTTTTTTTTTATGTGCATACTACTTTTTTATTTTCTTGTTGCGGTAAATTACATAGATGAATTCTTTTTTTATATAATTTTATTGATAAATAGCAATGAGACAGTTTCAAATCAAATCACTAGGACAGTTTCAATAATTAACACACTGTAAATTTTATTAACCAAAACATTTTCATAATTGCATAATTCATCTAAGAACTCTGAGAGTTATTTATAAAATGTTCAGCTCCTTTTCTTTAACATAGCGTGGATAAGCCTATAGCATTCCAGTTAGTGAGTGCAACTTTCATGAGATCCATTCGATCCATTGTCACTTCAATGAGAAAGAATTTGTTCTCTTTTCAAACACAAATGTCAGCCTCTGTCTTCATCAGCTTCTCCAAAGAGTGCCACCCTTCTCTCTTTGTTTATGCTAATGTAATAAACTGTCCCTAGAGAGTTCTGCCTAAACATAATATTAAATAGCCAACAATGCAATCAATTATTTTACCAGCAGAAGTGGCTTGTTTACTTAATCTCTCCTTTAAAAACAGTCATTTCTAGAAAAGCATTTAATACCTTATTTTGACAGCATCAGGAAAGTGCATTGTTAATCAGAAGTATGTTAAATCAAACAGACATATTTAAAGGCAACAGCCAAGACTTGTCAGCTGAATTGACTTTTACAGCGTAAAGCTGTAAAAACATTTTATAGGAGGGAAACTGCAGCAACCCTGGAAGCTCACCCTGTGTGACAATCCTAGCTCAGATGAAACCAAAGATAACATTGTGCATTAAATACCCAATTTCATTTTAATATGCTCTTTTTATAGGACAGGAGTCCTTGGAAATTAAACAGCAATGATGGGGAAAGTATTAAGAATTAATGCATGTATAGGAAAGATAAAAAGAAATAGATTTTTGAATCACTAAATGTATTGGTTGATTTATTTTGACAGGTGCAGTTTAGTTTTAATGATTTCAAATAACACTTCATAGTGGGATACTAAAAGTCCTGCTGTGTGTGGTTATGTGTGTGGTAATAAAATCTTGGAGATATGAATTTTACTATAAGTCTTGGTGTTTAAATTTTCATTAAGAATAGACTGTTTCTCGGGTTTGTATATCAGCAAAGTGAAATTACAAAGGTCTGATTTTTTTGATCATTATTATTTACCTCAAGTTTAGAATACAATTTCTTTCTGAAGATAACTTGAGGAATTTTATATACTGGGCAATAATTCAAGCTTTGGTGCCACATTTTTAGCATGAATTCAGTATGTAACTCTTTGCCTCAGTTTCCCAAGGATTCACAAGAGAGGCATTTCCTGGAGACAGAACTGATTAGCATCTGAAAGGAAAGTTAAGATCTCTTTGTACAATAACTCTTCTTCCAAATGGAAAGCAGTAAGCCTCCTGAGCTAAAGCACAAAGACTAGACATTTCAAACATTGTGGAAGTTATTGGAGAATAAAAAAACCAGAGGGTTATAATTATCTTCAGAAAGACATATGTCACCAGACACGGTGATGAAAGAGATATTACCAAGGACATAAAGGAGGTTCATAACAAGGACATCGGGGGCTTCAGGCTCTATGCCATCAGCAAGGCTGCTGAGACTCAGATGGTTAAAACTCAAAATCAGATATGATCCTAGAGACTGTATGAAATGAGAGCAGCTTAATTGCAACCTGAAATGTGGGGTGTCTGGTGATCCCCACAAATCTTCTCATGACTCCTATCTTCATGCCTTTCTTGCCTCTTTGACACACCACAACTGATGCTTAATTACTGACTCAGACAACTGAGTTCTAGCCTTCCTCACAGATTTCAATAGCCAATGACTTGAGGAAGACATGTTGAATTCCTTTCTCCATCATTCCCTCCTTGAAAGTAGAACATTTCATACGTGATTATCTGTGTAAATTCAGTTTTTTTTTTTTAAATTCAGTTTAGATGGAAACTTCTCCCACTTTTGTCCACTTGTGCTTTGGTGACTCTTGCTGACAAAATGCCTTAGCTTTTTGAAAAAAATAGACAATGTGCACAACACATCTAACTTTCATGAAGTATTGGGCAAGTGTCATGTCAAATTACAAAGAACCAAAGCCAAAAGATCTTTCTGAAGAGAATTCTGAAGGTTCTGCTCTGGGTTTTGATTCCAGTTCTGAACTTGATTTCCTACATGGTGGCCACGTATCCTTCATGTAAACACAAGTAGTGATCCACTAGAGAATTTCATGTTTGGGTGAATCCGTGTGGTCCTGGAAATGCCTCAGGTTTTGCCTTCCCCCAGTAGAGCCAATCATCATTAGCCACTACAAATCAGAAGTTTTCATACAGCAAGTCCTTTGAGCATGAAAAAAAAAGTTTCTTTGAAATAAATATCAAATGATGATAATCAAATTTAGAAACTGGAAACTCATGGCCAATTCAAGAAGTAAAGGACAGCCAAATGCTGTGACTCACAACTGTAACCTAGCATGAGGGGGGGTGGTGAGGCCAAAAAAATCACAAATTTGAGCCTGAATTGGGCAACTTAGTGACTTAGACTCTATCTCAAAATAAAAACTAGAGAAAAGACTGCGGATGTAGCTTAGGCAAATGTTCTGAGTTCAATTTTAAGTGCTGGGGGTGGAAGGAAGGGGAAGAAAAGAAAGAAAAAGAAGTAAGTACTACTGGCTCTCAAGTGAGTGTGTGAGTGGAGGTGGACGTGCTACACACATACGAAGGGATCAGAAAACACTGGTTGGACCTTTCGCAAGGCAGAAATGTGCTGGGAAAGATACTCACACATGTTGTTACACTCTGTGGGCGACTCAGGAGGATTCCCTTCCAGGATCAGGATATGAATTTGAGTTAGTAGAATTTTAGTACAATTTTTAAAAACATTCAGCCTTGATATAACTGCTACTAAATATTACAATTGTCAGGCTAATTATTATACAGTGCTACTGTCTCTAAGCATCAATAGCTTTCTAAAATCTGTTCTTAAATACAAATTAATCATTGGCCTGTCTGAAGACTTTAGGCTTGAGACCAGTCATGTTTAAGTAATGCTTGATCTCTCCCCTGATTGGAACTATAAACGTTTCTTTCTTTCAAAAGGCAAAAGAAAAAAAATTCTAATAAATACCTGCTTGATTTGAAATAGTTTCTCAATCAATTGAGAAATTGAAATGATGGATAATCATAGTGTACAGCTAAGATATTGCATTTAACACTCATATTTTTAGAAGAGGATTACATCTTAAATATGGAAATAATTATCATATCATGGAGAAGACATTCTAAAGATTTTTCTTGTAGTTGCACCTGAGGCTTGGGAGTATGCTAAGAGGCTGATGTGAGGAAAATTCTCCCAGCTAAAGAAATGTGTACTGCCTAAGAAATAGTAAAGAGTCTATAAGGATCATCTGGCTAATTACACAGTTCAGTTGGTCACATAGAATCTAAAATTATCATTTCAACATCCCCTGTAGCTTCTACTTAAAGCCACAAAGTCAGAGGTCAGTGTATAGCCAAATATGTAAAACAGTACTATATTTGTCCACTTGCTTTCCCATCTAGATTTTCATCTTGTGTGTATGAAACTGCATAAATTTAGTTCCTTTCCTGCATTAACTTTTTTCACTTGTCAAACAAAGGAATTAAATTGGAACAGTATTTCTCAAACTCTAACTTAAATTTGAACCATCAACCATCTGGAATCTTGTTACAATGTGGGTTCGAATTCAGGAGGCCACAGGTTCGAGGCCTGAGGATCAGCATTTCTGTTGGGCTCTAGAATAAGGTCAATGGTGATGGCCTGAGAACTACTTTTTGGAAAAAGCAACTGACACATTTCCTTTGATCTCTGTGGGAGATGTCTTTACATACCCAAGGAGTCCTGCTTTCATCACACATTACTTGAATTGTTCAGGGGGATTAGACCACAACTTCTTAATCCCAACTTCCTTCATCACCTTGAAAAAGGCCCAGTTTAGGTTTTGCTGTTAGTTATGTACAGTGTCTCCTTGGAATGCCTATCCAATGCTAGGCATAGTTGACATTTAATAAAATACAAGCTTGGGAAAGAATAAATTCACTCCACCTCATTTGCACACTACAGACCCAGCCATTTATACAGTGACCTCAATCTCCAGCCATGTTCCCTGTGATACCTTCTAACAGCCTTCTAATACTCACCTAACACCCCATTAAATGACTGATATTTCCTATATTTCCTTTCCTTTTCTTGACTGTCCCTTGTCACCTGCAAATGAAGCAGCTCTTACAGAGTTCAGGTGATGGAGTGTGGTAGACACAGCCAGTGGGAGAGCTGAGAGCTGGGGCACTGGTATCTGCTGGTGGTGCTAAGATAATTACCTTTGTCACAAACATGACAGTGGCATTCCATGCCTTATTAAAACAATGACTTTATGTTTATTCATCTGTGGTGAAATACTCAGTTGAAAAGCACTGGTTTACTAACACACAAGAAGCAGCTCTGGGCCACAAGCCTGGCTCCGTCCTCATGTCATATGATGGTCTTGGGCAAGTGAAGAATATAAAACCACTCTCATCACATCGGGAAACAGCTTTGTCACACAGGGAATACAATGCAAGGGTTTCCTGACGTTACTGCTAGAGAGCCAACTTATCCGTCTTGTTTCGGACTGGATTCACTTATTTATTTACAGAACACATGTATTTCCTGCTTTGTGTTTAAACTTTATTTAGCAGTCATGATAATCTCTAGTATTACCAAACCTTGCAATTTATAGAATCATGATAAATTATAGGTATTAAAATTAAAATATTTTAATATATGTGTTTCACGTAGGCACTGTGGAAAACACAAAATTGTTTGGCACCAATTCTGTGCTCAGAAAATATGCAGTCTTAGGGTAAAGAAAAAGATGTATTTAAATGAATGCAATGTAATAAAGAAGGCTGATTACTTACTATGAGGGTGGGTATATCTAGGATACCTCTGCCTGCTGCTCTAAGGCTAAACAAAGAAGAAAATCCACCTAAGCGTAACACTGCTTCAATTCCTACATTTTGTTTAATTCCTAACCTTAATTTTAATCTTCATGAAATTATTTTTTTTCAATATGAAGCTGATGTTATTGTTTTTCTGATTATAAAAGTAATACATGGAAAAGCAGAGTTTATTATGGAGGTTAAGGAAGACAGAGGTAATAACATTTACCTTTTGGAAGGAACTGTATAAGAGGAACGTTGATTATTATTGTTTACTGTTTCATACCCTTCAAATTTTGAACCTTGTGGAAGTATTATCTATATTATACCCTAAGGTTATAAAGTAGAAAGTGAAATTACTCATTATGCTTCCATACATTGAGCATTTTTATGCTTCCTGATTCTATCAGAATCAATGTTCCAGGCATATACACAAATAATCTTTTTTTTTTTTTTTTTTTTTTACAAAAAAGAGATCATGATGTATACAATGTTTTAAAAAACATTTTTCATGTCAAAGTCTAAGACATTAATTTAAATTTTTTTTCAATGTATTTAGTACAGGGTCTACAGGGTCTACAGGATCTCACTACGTAGATATGACTCATAGTGATTCTCCTCTTTTCATCCTCCCAGACTCCGGGATTATAGGCACCCCACCAGGCCCAGTCTCAAACCACCACGCCCAGTCTCAGTCACTAACTCAGTGTGCCCCAGGAGCGAGGCTACGACATAATTTTTAATGTCTTTATTGTATTCTATATTCTGTATGATTTTAGTCGACTTAATATCCATAGTTGAGTGTTTTCAAGAGTTCTGTGATGCCTTCCTTGACACGTGCATATTTATGCACTTATCTTCTTTTTCCAGCCTATGAGCAGTATCATACTCCTTCCTGTCTCAACATCTCGGCTCTTCCTGAAGCAGTAGATTAGATCACAGCAGCCTGGCTCGGTCCACCTGTAAATCGCAAAGCTCCAGGACGAAGGCACCGGACCCTTCCTAAAGTCCGCTCACATGAATTTCGCGTGAGAACCCGAGGACTGTTGGACAGGATGATACAGACCTGATGATGACCTAAGGACTGGAGGACGCAAGAAGACAGCGACCACTGACTGCAGGGCCCGTACCGTGCACGCACACGCACACGCACAGTCCTACTTGTGCCTGTTCCTACTTTACCTCTCTCTGCAGATCCTATTTGTTTTCCTACCTTTAATAAATGTAAAATCATGCTAAAGAGAAAGAGAGAGAGAGAGAGAGACAGAGAGAGAGAGAGAGAGAGAGAGAGAGCGCAGTTCAACTGCTGGGCAGAGATACGAGGTAAAGCCAAGATTTAATCGAGGCACAGTGCGAATGAAGAAATAAGGCCCCAGCTGGGGAGAGAAGGGCATTTGTCCGCCTGTTGGAACAAACGCAGAGTTGTGCCTTCTTCCCCAAGGTTGGAAAGGGTGTCAGTTGTTATCTCTACCGCTGGTCAAGATCGTCACACTGTCAGGAAGCAAAACGGAAGGAAGAGAAGTGGAGTCTCCATGATGAACTGTGAAAGAACAGTCTTGATTCGATTTTGGTTTTGTTTCTCTGCTCTCCAAAGGGAAATTCCTTGCTTGGTCTTTGTAACGGCTTCAGAGTTACATCTGCTAATGGGTTTGTAACCAGTAAAAGCTAATGTAATTAATATGTATTTTAATGGTAAGTGGGTAGAATCTGAAAGAGATCAGAACAGCTCTTTAGATTTCTAAGGCTGGATGACAGCTTGCGCCTAAGGGGAGAGAGAAATGAAAAGTAGGAGACTTGCAAGATGCGATGGCCATGTTAATCAATTTCTTCCTTTCCTCTCTTTTTTAACATAAGGACACTTAGAATGAATGAAGTTAAATTACTCACTCAAGATCAGGTGAAAGCCTGAGCCGGCTGTAGAATGTAAACCTACGCTGCGGTTGAGTGCTTCTTGCATTGTACTGGGCAGGTTCGATTTATCGTTATGCTGAATTACTGAAGACAATCATCAGATCACAGAGAGGTTTTCATTATTACACTTTGCTAATCTGGTTAGCAGTTACCTTTGGGGTAGTCCGTGCTTCCGTTTCCCTTTAAGTATGCTTACCTAAAAAATAAGAGAAAGAACACTGCTTTCACAGGAGCCCAGTACGGAGGTGCACGCGAGGCACTGGCATCTGAATGGAACAGGAAGCCTCTTTCTTGCTGTTTACATTTGCAGTGGTTTTTTTTTTTTCCAGTTAGGATTTTGCTTTACAAAATGGTTCAGTAATTGGAATGCTTCCTGCCGCTGAGCTGAGCTGTGGCAGAACTTGAAAGGGATCAGAATAGCTCATGAGATGTCCAAGCTGAGATATCAGCCTGCACCTATCTGTGCAGAGTTGCTAGCGAGGGCTGAGCACACACTCAGCAACCACCTCAGCACTTCCAACCTCCCGCAGCTGTCAATGCTAAACCCAAGGAGACCGACTCTGTTCAAGTGCTGGAGTGTAAATGGGGCATTCTAAGCAGAAAGGACTATGAAATTAACTAATGAGATAAAGCTTGGATAATGCCTGCAATCTACTTGGAAATATGTTTTCAAAAAGAACAAGAAAAAGTTTGTGGAAAGAAAGTGCTTTAAAGATTTTTTTGGGCGTGGAAAAAAAATCCCATTTTTTGAGGAAATGGGAAGACAATTTGGAGTTGTGGCCTCCAGTACTTTCTGGCATCAGTGGCAAAGTGTGGGTCATTTCTTCCTAGGATGAAGTGGTGAGTGACAAGGGAGCTGTTAAGCTCTATGTTTGCAATGGTTTGTGCAAGAAACCTTTTAAACTCTAATGAACACCTTTCTATTCTCACTTGCACCTTCAGAAGATGTGTTTCATTGGACCCTGTTTGTTCCTCCTTTATGTACAAGTACAGCTCTCATGAAATCTGTGATTGACATAAAACATGTTCCTTTCAGTTTTATTCAGAGACATTTATTTATAGAATTTCTTTCATCTTTTATTCAACAAATATTTAGTAAGAACTCCCTGTATGACAGATTGTTTTTAGGGTTGCTTTCATTAGTTGTCTTACTGTTGAAGCAAAATACCTGACAAAGTTAAAGGAGGAAAGGTTTACTCTAGCCCTCTGTAGAGCTTTGGGTCTGTAGTTAGCTGGCTCCACGGCAGGGTGTCATGGTAGAGGCACAATGCAGAGAAGGAGCCCAAGGCATGGGAAGGTGGGAAGAAGGAGGCAGAGCAGTAAGGTGGCAGAAATGACAGCAGCCACCCTCTTTTTGTCTCTTATATTCCACTCAGAGTGCTTGTCCTCAAGCACCCTTAATCTCATCATGAAATCCTTAATCCCAGCATCACATGTCCTAGATCCAGTCAGCTCTGAAAGCCTCACCTAGGAGTGCATGAGCCTTTGGGGGTTCATCTACACTTAAGTCATATCATTCCAATCCTGTTCCCTACAGACTCTTGTGCATCCCTTTATGCAAAAGATGTTTAGTCCATCTCCAAGGTTGCCGAAGTCCTAACAGTTTCAGGATTGCTGAAAGACACAAGTCCAAAGTCTGCTCTGAGATTTAAGGGAAACTCTTAGCTGTGAGCTGCTGTAAAAATGAAAAGACAAGTGAACACCTCACAGGTAAACATTACTATTTCAAAAGGTACAAATGGGGGATTCAAAGGAGCAGATTCAAGGCAACTCTGCAGTTCAGCAGAGTAAACATCAAGTCCTGTAGTTTCTTGTCCAGCACTGCCAATTGCACCTCTCAGAGTACCTGTTGGGCTGAGTTTCTTCACCCCTTGCAGCTTTCTTTAGACAATCCATGTTCCTGGCTTTTCCACCATTGGAGTCTCTACTACTCTGCTGGCTTCACACTCAGAGGTTCACAGACTGCCCTCTCAGGAGCACACTGCCTGGTTCCCAGGCCTTTCTCTGACCCCCACAACTCTTATATCTGAATATACCCCAAATCAGCACTGTATGGATAACACCAAGGTCTCCAACAACTAGAGCAATAACCAGGCTTCCCTCTCTTGTCTGTAGGGGTGAAGTGCCTATAAACTAAATCCTGAGGAAAAACTTCCCTAGCTGACTGCCATTCTGAAACATAGTGCTCTGGGGCTCTCTTCACTAAGCACAGTCTTTCACTTGTACTTTTGAGGTGGCAAAAGCTGGAGTCCTGCTAGTTCTTATAATATCTTATGAGTACATGAGGCTTTGGAGCACATTTAGATACAAAATGTAACAAGGGGATATTTATGGAGGAAATCAAATTCCATTTCTCACAGTGCCACTATAGTAGAAGAGACAGAGCTCATAAGGAAAGAATAATACAGTACTGATAATGATAAGTACTGAGAAGAAAAATACACCATGGTAAAGGGTTCTGGAGCATAGAGTTGTTTTTTTTTATTTTTCCATCATATAGAAAGTAGAAATCTGAAGGAAATAAAGTATGCCAGTATTTTGAGCAAGAGTGTTCCAGGCAGAGGAGACAGCAGATGAAAAAGCTATGCTCAGCCTGTCCAAGGAGCCATAACAGACTGAAAAGGTGAAGAGAGGGAGCTGGATAGACGGAGCACCTGGCCGGGGGCAGGAAGGGGAAGCAGACAGACCGCTGAGTGCGCTGGCTCAACCTGACCTGAATGGGAAGTCAGTGAAGAGAATGGAGCAGGGTGATGGGGCCTGATGGAGTTTTTAAGAGCTTGTGCCTCTGCTGTTGTTTGAAAAGTAGAGAATGGGCATAAGAATAGACTGAGGCTAGTTGGGGTGCAGGCTGGGAGCTTACCTAGAGTCATGATGTGCTGGATGGCTTGGGCCAGGGAGGAGCAATGCGAAAAGGTTGAAACTGAAGTTATATTTTTGGAGATGAGGCTGAAAACACCGCAGCATCTACTGAGTAGGGCATCACACTCTGTTTATTGAAGCCAGACTAAAATGTGCTATGTAAAGTAGGAAATTGCTACTACAGTGTAACTGTCACAGATGTAGCACTGTGTAAAACTGCTAGTATGTGACCATGTATGTATACGGTGTATGCACACATGTTTAGTGATTAATGATATGATAAGGTGACATGTTACAAAGAAGCACCAGAGCAGAAAACTGGAATGCTGTGGACTGTAAACCATCCCAGAAGGTGGCTCTGTTCAGTGGCGTTAGCCCCAGAAAAGTTCATGATGACACTTGGCCAAGGATTGGCCCCTTATGGTGGTGGCAGCCTGAGGTCTATGTCACTGGATCCGAGTCATTTCAGCTCTTCCTGGCTTTTGCTTTATTCCTGGGGCTCCTTCTATGATGCAGAAGAAGCAAGCACCGAGTGGAGTGGGCCTGGAGTGGGGCAGACAGGCGGGCAAGCAGCAGGGTACAGGCATGGAAGAACCAGAAGATGATTATCTTCTACAACTATCTGTATTAGGCCAAGGAGATAGCTCAACCAGGGCTTAAGTGCCTGCCTAGCAAGTGCAAGGCCCTGAGTTTGATCCCCAGGACTACAAAACAAAAACCCATAACATACAACTGTCTGTATTAGGGCCCTGTGGAGAAATAGTTAACGTGTATGTGTGTGTGTGCGCGTCTGTGTGTCACTGGCTCAGCACTGTTCTAAGTACTGCTTTTCAAACAAATTTCGTTGAAGTGCTGGCAACAGCCTGCGCTAGGCAAGGGCTCTGCCCCTGAGCCACACTGCAGCACTCTTCCTTATGGAACTCCGCTAGTTCGGTGAAAGTCTGTAGCGCAGCCAGCAAGTTAGCAGCTAGTGAGGAGTTCCGGCTCATCCGGGGATTGAACTCAGGCCCTTGCTCTTGCCAGGAAAGCGCTTATTCTACTGAGCTATTTCCCCAGCCCTTATCCCTCACTTCTGCTGGCAAAATTATTTCTTGTTTGAGGGTGATCAGCCTTTGTTCTGTCAAAGCTCTCATCTGATTGGAGAAGCTGCCCACATTCAGCAGGTTGATCTGCAATGGTTAAAGTCCCCTGGTTTTAAATATTAATTTCATTCAAAAAACGTTCATGGAAGGGTCAAAATTAGTTTCACCAAATATCTGGACATTAAATACCAGCCAGGTTGACATGTGAAAGTCACCCTGAAAGTGCCCAGGCCCTGGGCGCCCTGGCTAGAGCGGGAAGAATGCAGTGGTAGGCTTACCACAGCCACGCTGGGCCCATCTATCTGCTCCTTATTTCACCCCAAGAAAGGGCCTAAGAGCATAGCTTTGTTTAAGGAATGAATGAGTGAACTTGTGGACTGTCCCTAAAGTAAACAGACTGTAAAGTTCATCTCTCCTCCCACTCCAGTCCTGACCGCAGGTGCCCTGTTTGTCATTAAAATTCTTGGCATGTGGCCATCACACAGAAGATCGGAAGATGGGGTGAGAGTTAAAGAATCCCACAATTAAAAAAAAAAAAAAACATGAGAAAGTAAAGGAAAAGTTTTTTCCTCTTCTCCCACTCTAGGAATGACATGGTGCTACATGTTATATTTTTGTGTAATAGAGAGTCCGTGGTGCTGGGGAGATGTGTGCTGCCCCCAGAAGAGTGGACAGGTGTGGCAAGCAGGTAAGCGGTTTACCTTTCAAAGTGGCACACTGTAACAATAAGCTTGTCTTCTGGATGGTTAACAACCTAAGTTTGCAGACCAAAATTAGAGAAAAAGGAGGGCTACAAGAAAGCCAACATTTTGGCCCTAACCTTCTAAGGTCAATTAAGACTCAGGACATATGAGAACTTGTACTGTAACGTCATGTACCTCGGTAGTGTCCCAAATTTTCTGATCAAGAAGATTATGGGGCCAAAGAGGAAAGTGATCGATGACATAGAGTGGGCCTAAGGAGAGTCACATGGGGAGAAGACACTCTCTCAGGCTTTCACAGAGAGCACATTGGCCAAGCAAAGGCCGTGACTCATCCACATGGCTGCACTGACAAAGGTTCTACACTCTGAGGTACAGGATCTCAGGATAAATCCTGAGGGCATTTCACTGACCTTCTCAGACCAAAAAGCTACAACTCTTGTTGCACAGGTCCTGCTTTACCTTGGTCTTAACCATCCAGCAGAAAAGTATGAAGACAAAATATAGGAAGTAAAGCCATGTTGTTATGTTGGGCTGTGGGGGACTCAGGTCAATAATTTCTGACATTGCCAGTTAAACAGAAGACCCAATGCTATTATGGGCTACTGGACTCTTTTAGAATATTTTGCTGAGTTTACACACCTATAATATTCAATAACGGAACTTAGAAAAATGGGGTATACCGATGAATGTCCATTTTGTATCTGTGTATTCAAACTGGTTAGGATAGATATATAGTTGCATTCTGTTAATGAATAGAATGATTTGTTCTAATGGTGTTTGTAATAGGATCTCAAGTCCGCATCTTGTACAGCAATTAACCACTAAGAAGAATATATGCAGTGTATTATTTGTTGAAACTGTACTTCCGATTTGATTTGAAACTGTCTCATTGCTGTTTATCAATAAAATTTTGAAAAAAAAGAAATGATACAAAATTTTATTAAACAAAGTAATAGGAATTGAAAAAAAATTAAAAAATAAAGTTTAAAGGCATGTGGTCAAAAAAAAAAAAAAGTGGCACACTGGGGATGCTTTGTGATGCAGCTGCTGGTGCATCAGAGTCATTCAAGCCCAAAACTCACTCCTCAAGGCTGAGGCAGGAGGACTGCAAGTTTCAGCCAAGCATGGCAGAGTAGCAACTTAGTGAGACTCTATCTTAAAAGAAAATATAAAAAGGCTCAAGTGGTAGCTCAGTGTAAAAACCCTGGGTTCAGATCCCAGGAGAGAAAGTGGGGGAAGGGAGGGAAGTAGGAAGGAAGGGGTAGCAGAGGTCAGAGACAAAGTGGGGGGTGGCGAGGGGACAGAGAGAGAGAGAGAGAGAGAGAGAGAGAGGCAGGCAGGCACAGACAGGGGACACAGCATGAAGAATGGCCCAAATGGAAATTACTGAAGCTGGCTAAGGGCCACTGAGCAGCTGGTTGTGAGAAGGACCTTGGCCTTTCTGCTCGTTCCTGGGAATCTCCTGTGTGATAACACTGCTCAGCCATTTTTTTTTTAAATAATTTTATTGAGAAATAGCAATGAGACAGTTTCGAAACCAATTAGCAAGGCAGTTTCAATAATTAATACATTGCATATTGTTGTCTTAGTGGTTATTCATTATATAAGATGCAGACATGATATCCTGTCCACAAACACTATTAGAACAAATCTTTCTATTCACTGAATTAAGAGAATGTAGCTGTATATCTATCCTATTTTGAATGTACAGATAAAAATGGTCATTCATTTATATCCCCTTTTTTTTGGGCCGCCTCAGTACCGCTCAGACTATGATGTCATTAAAATTCAATGGAAGGGCCGGCCAAATAGCTCAGTGGACTAACGCAGCTGCAAGCAGACACAAGGGTGTAGGGTTCGATCCCCAGGCTTGCCGTGCTGTCTCTGTCCCGGGAACGCACTGAGATGGCAATTGAGACTCAGCATGGTGGTGCGCTGTAATCCCAGCTCTTGGGAGGCTGTAAACAGGCGGATCATTATGAGTTCGATCTAGGAGTGAGACCCTGAACACCCTGTAGACCCTTCCCTAAAATACAAAATAAATAAATAAAATAAAATAAAATTCAGTTGATAAAAATAGTTTTTTCTGAACTGCATCAGCAGCCCATGGCTGGCACTTCTCCAGGCAGGCATGATCTCTACCCCACAGTGATGTAACACAAAGCAAATAAACCCTAGAGTTCAAAGAGGGGGTGTGTGGAGCCCACAGGTCACTCAGAAGCTATGTAAATAACCTTTGTTTTCAAAAAACAAAATCTGCTTTGTCACTCTCCTTCCCAGAAGCTGGAAACATGCATAGAACTGTAGGGACATTTAAACAATCTTTCCCAAAGTATACACACGATCATATCACACTTATTACGGAGGCGGTGAGGGCGGTATCAGGATACAGTTTACATTGCAGTCAATGCCAAAGCCGGGACTGATCCTGCGGACATTCATTGAATTCGCTCTCTGAACAAATTAATATGGTCTATTTTGTATTTTATTTTATTTACTTTGTTCAGATTCTGTTTTTTAGATATATATTATCTTTACTCTTAAAAAATGTGTAAAAAGCTGGGTATGGTGGAACATGTCTGCAGTCCCAGTTACTTGGGAGGCTATGTCAGGAGATCACAAGTTCAAGGTCCCTGGGCAACTTAAGGAGACTCTACCTCTTGTCCCCGTACATAAAAAAAAAAAAAAAAGACCATGTCTCACAAATTGAAAATAGGAAGCTCTGGAGGTGCAGCTCAGCAGTAAAGCACTGGTCTAGTCTAGTCTATGCAAGGCCTTATGTTCAATCCCAGCATTTCAAGAAAAAAAAAAAAATCAAAACACACACATTCGCTAAACATTTTCTCTAAACTGACAAGAGAAATAAAGAAAAAGCATCCGATATTTTTCAATCTCTTTTTTTTTTGATATATTTTTTTTAACCTGGAAAATATTGGCTCATTCAACATTAAGACTTGCATTGCTTAGAATCGAGAGTAAAAAAAATCATAAAGATGTTTCTGTCTCAAGGAATTCTCTGGGTTTACAATGCTTCCATTCTCTTTCTCCTCCTCCTGCCTTTTCTTTTTCAGCAGTTAGAACTGCACCTCCACGACTCTGGAGCTACGCCAGCCATAGCTTGGTTCTGTCTAAGAGCTCAGAGCAATTTGACACAAGAGCACAAACATGAAAGTAAATGGTGGCTGACACAATAACTGGAATAAAGCTGACAAAATCTCACAAAGCCCTGGATTATAGCATTGCCTTGCAGCATGCCAGATGTAGGAAGAGACAAGGGTAACCATCTTTTTTTAATTTCTTTTGGTACTGGGGATTGAACTCAGGACCTTGTGCTTGCCATGCAGGTGTTTATGCCACTGAGCTCTATCTCCAGCCCTTTTTTTTTTTTTAACTAAAAAAATTTTTTTTCAGGGTAATCATTTTTGTTAGTGTCACTTTGTTCAGAACTCTCAGGAAAAAAAAATTATTTACCAAAAATCACGTGAGTCAAAATTAAATTTGATTCTTGGAACATTCATTAGCCTGTTCCATTTCTGAATTCCAAGATAATCTGCTTCTATAGTTTTCTTTGACTCTAGTATGGGCTTGAATTGAAAATGTAGTTTATTGTAAAACCAAAAAGAGAGAGTAAAGAAGATGTTTTTGAAGTGTGTACATCAAATTATGGCACCAGTGCCTAGGCACTTCCTAGCTCCTTAATCCTTCTCAGTCCCATAAAGTAAGAGATATTATGTGTCTTTCACGAGAGGTTCATTGATTTAGGCTCACCTCTGGGATTTGAATACAAGTCTTTTTGTTCTTTACTTTTTCTACTTCATACTGCATTATTCTATGGCTATCCAGCTCATGTGGATTTAAAACAATGTGTCTAAGAATGTGTTATTAGTGCCAATGTCTGCTTTTCCAGTTGGACATTCCAATTACACTTTTAGGGACTGAGGAAGACGAAGTTTCACAGGAACAGGGCATGGAATTGGTATTCATGGGATGTTTGTTTTCAATGAATAGAATATAACCAGAGGTCCTCTAATGTACTAGGAGTCAGTTGCTAGCTGCATTTTTGTTTTGGAATATTTTATTTGGATTTTCAGGAAGATTGGGTGAAAATACAAGAAAAAGATGAAAAGAGAGTAAAAAGGAACAAGATCGCTGTAGGAAGCACATCTGGTTCAGACCATGGCAATGTAGAAAAGAAACTCATGACATAATCTGATGAAATTATTCAATGTATAATTATTAAGCATGAATTCAAAAGTATAAGCTTACACTGAAATTTGTGAGTAGTGTTTCTTTGAGCCTGTACAGATGTGCAGTGGGGGAAGTTGGAGCAGGTTATTACCTATTTTTAAATCTGTTATATGCTGTTCTTGTTATGTCTTTGAAAAAGAAATGTAATTTGCCCAGTTACTCAGGATGGGATTGAGAGGACTAGGTCTTTTTAGTTTCATTTTTCCTTTGGGGAAACTGAGGAAAGGGGGACTGAGGAAGAGGAAAAGAGCGTGAGATTAATGATGCGAAAGCTGAACTTAAGCGTGTGCCCTTCTGACCCCTACACAAAGGTTCTTGCCACTCGAGTGCAGTCTGTGGGGCTGCTGTGGAGTCAGCAGGGCCAAGGACTTTTATCAAGGCTTCTGGTGAATTTGGCCAAAAGATGGTTGCTGGCTTTTAGCAGTGCCTCAGTGTAGGCAAGAGTTCAATCAGCACAAACCACTTTGGCTCTAGGCAACACAACTACTAGAATATACATGTGGCATATAAGGTAATGGATCTGTCACCTGGTAGTAGCTGGATGTTCTAAGCGATTCCTTAACTTCTCAAAATTGTGGTTTCCTTATCTGTAAAACGGATTTGACAGTAACTACTTCAAAGTTTTTCCTAAAGTTTGATTGAGACAAGTGTGTGTCAACTCTTGGTGCTGAGACTGGCATCATGGGTGAAAGCATGAGGTGTCAGCTTTTCATTGCTGTTGCCATTGTTCCTATGCCAAGTATCGGCATCGCTTTGCTATCGGAGTTTATTAACATTATGGTCACGATTGAATCGATTTTCAGTTCCTAAAAAACTTGCTTTGTTGATGTCCATAAGCTTGACCCTGGCCCTTCTGTTCATTTTAGCCTTTCTTCTATATTTAAATGAACCAGGCTCCTGTACTCTTTCATTCCATACACTATCTTTGGTCTCTGGGGTCCCTAACCTCATAAATAATGAGAACACAGTTTAAAGAAGACAAGCCTAGGATCTAGAATCAGACTGCCTGAGTCCAAATTCTGCCTCCAGCAATTACTGACTATGCTGGTTGGTTCTTTTTCCATGAAATAGAAACAATAATAAATACTGTTCACACTTGGACTTCTTGTGGGGTTAGATTTTAATATTTGTGTATCTAGTACACTTGGAAGAATGTTTCCCACAGAATATATGCTCAGTAAACGTGAACTGTTTTATTAACTCAGGAAATTTGCTTTGAGTAAGTCACCGTATTGTATATTGTTTACTTGGATGTGTTTATAACTGTTTTCTAGATGCTTTGAAAGATGGAGCCAAGATGCTCTGAAGGCCTTTGTACTTCCCGATCTCTCTGTGGTGTGTGAGCACTTTATTCGAATGTCATTCCCAGACCCCTCCCATGTAAATTTCATTGTTCCTTTCTCTTCTCACAGTCACTTCCCATGCCTTCTCCTACTGTACTCCTTTCTACTGTATTAATCTCGACATGACATAGTGTACATTCCTGTGTGCATCACTGACCTTTCCTCAATGACACATAGGCATTAAGCACGGCTTTCTTTTGTTCACTGAGGTCTTAGCACCAATTGTGTCACATAAAGTTCCTCGATGAGAAGATCCTGAATAAATAATTGAAGCTAAGATTTGTTTTTAGTTCTCATTAGTTCATTTTCTGCTGTAAATTTTTTTTCGGAATCGGGGATTGAACTCAGGCCCTTGCGCTTGCCAAGGAAGCACTTATTCTGCTGAGCCATCTCCCGGCCCCTCTTCTGTAATTATTTTAAAATATTTATCTTTTCAAGAATTTGCTTTGATCATGAATAAAAAATGAAGGTAATTGGTCTGGGGAAACTTAAAAAATCTTTTGAGGTTTTCCCCTCCAAAGTATGAAAACAAAGTTAAACCCTCCAAAAATTTATTATGATATTTGTGTGAGAGGCCTTTGCAAATGGAAACAAAAAAATCAATCTTTAAGGGAATAAAGAAGAAAATCGTGGCAGTCTATGAAAAAGTTAGTTTAATTAATTAATCAATGTAATTATTTTTTTCTTTTTTTGTAGTACTGGGGATCAAACTCAGGACTTTGCCCTTGCAAAGCAGGTGCTTATGCCACTGAGCTATCTCCCTGGTCCTAAATAATTAATTTAATATGGAAGCAATTTTACTTACCAAAGAAATATGGACTGTCTCAATGTGTCTAACATTAAAAGGGTGGATGATTAAATAGGAATGTATTCCGTTTTTGTGTAATGAGAGCTTCCAAGGCATTATCTGCAACAAAATACAATAAGAATATAACTTTTCCTTTGGATTCTCCAATATTCTCTCCATGAAAAACATAACAAAACCTAAAAAGCACTTGAAAGCAAGTCAATATTTGATTCCAGTAGATGGCACTGCAAAGCAATCATTAATGATCCAGTAACATTTTTTTGATCACTACAATATTTATTCTATAGTAAGCTATTTAAAGTGGCATGCAGTGAAAACACATAGGTTGAAGATTTTGAAACTACTACAAAGCTGGACTTGTATGGTGCCTCAAAACTGAATTTTCCTTTATGTTTTAGTTGGGGAGTTACTAAGATATGGGTGCATATAACACAGATTGACCGTGCTTACAACAGGAAAATCACTTTTTAATATAGGAATTTTTGTTGTAATTTGATGTCTATTGTATGAGTCCAATGAGGCTCATACTTTTACATCGTGCTAAATTTAATACCATTCAGGCCAGTTACCATAGCCAGAAGAAGTATTGTTCTAGGGTCACTAGCCATATGCCTGACCTATATGTGTGTGTGTGTGTGTGTGTGTGTGTGTGTGTGTGTATGTGTGTGTGTATGTGTGCAGTTTTGCCAGTAGATACCATTGGTCATAAAGGAGTTGGATTAGATAATGCACATGACTGTAGATAATACAACTGCACAAGAAAAACATGGTACTACAACAGAAATTCTAGAAACAGTAAGAGTGCTTCAGAACTCAGATTTTTCTTTTGGTACTAGGAATTTGTCTTAGTTATTTTCCGCAGTTGCTGAAACAAAATACCTGACACCCAAAGTTGAACAGGGAAAGGCTTATTTAAGTCAAGGTTTGTAGAAGTTTCAGTGCATAGTCAACTGAGTTCAAGGAAGGGTGACTTGGCAGAGAGGCATCAAAGAGGAGAGACTTCATGGCAGCAGAAGTCAGCAAAAGCAACAAGAGAGAGTTAGACAAACCTTTTTATGTCCCTTATGCTGTATCCAGGCCCTTGGGATTAGGGTGGTTCCAATTCAATCAGTGGACTGATCCAGCAATCACCCACCCTTAATCCTAGCTCCCTTAATCCTAGCATTGCACTATAAATCAATCACACACTTTAGATTCAGCCATCTCCAAAAAAATCCCTCTGACAGCACAAGGCTTCGGCAGGGCAGCTAGACACAAACCATGACAGGATTGAATCCAGGGCCTTTGCAGTAATCTAAATCCCCAGTCTTTTCTAATTTTATATTTTGAGACAAGATCTTATCAAGTTACTCAAGTTTTCCAGGCTGAGCTCGAATTCATGATCCTCTTGCTTCAGCCTCCCAGAGTGCTGAGATTATAAGAGTGTGCTACCAGAGGATTGGCTATAAGACTGTAGGATACACAGTATTATACCTTATATAAAGTTAAAAGTGAGGTATGTGTCACTGTATAGCCAGATGTACAAGCCAGTAACCATAGGAGCTGGGTGTCATTTTTGTCAGGCTTGTCATTTTTGTTTCTCTTTTGTGGAGCAAGAAGTCATTAGTCAGAACTGGTTCACCTCCAAGCAAACCACCTCAGCTTTTTCTATAAATGTCCTAGGACAGTTCAGACATAATACATTTTTATATGCCCTGTATTTTCCGTTGTCATTTTTTCCTGTTACTGTCAAGGAAGGTTGAAAAGTGTTTCAAAGTATATGAGAAGTGAGAGTAATAGAAATTTCTAAAATTTCTAGGAGTGTATGAAAGTGCTCTACAAGATGAATGTGTTTGTGGACAACCACATGTCACCATTGTACACTCACTAAGAACCTTTTAACCATAGCAACAAGTCATGTCTCCCCAGACTTTTCTCATGACTCTCTTAGATACCGTCATGACAGCCTTGGACACTCATGCACAAGCTAAAACCTATGCAACACATGCAGAAACACACCAGTAATCTAAATAAGGGACAGATATGACCTTAACAATACTTTTCCTACAGGCAATAGGGCAAAAAGACACTAACAACTTTCCTCTATGGGCCTGGTTAATTTTGCTTTCTTTGT
The DNA here is from genome assembly GCF_000260255.1 of Octodon degus. Classification (NCBI taxonomy): domain Eukaryota; kingdom Metazoa; phylum Chordata; class Mammalia; order Rodentia; family Octodontidae; genus Octodon; species Octodon degus. The sequence continues at coordinate 10,800,005 of NW_004524647.1, read as the reverse complement.
GACTCTCTAGTGTATGCTTCTGCAACACCAAACTGACAGAGATGGTGCTAGAATATTCTAGAAAGCTATTTGTGCCTTTGGGGTGGAGTGGATTGCTAAGCATGCTTTAGAGTGAAGATCTTACAGAAAACCTAGTTTTAGCCCTTCATTTTATCCAGTGGCAAAAAGAGTCTGAAAGGCCATCGGACTTACAGAGGTCACATAGCAACTACTGAAATCATTTGAGTCCCTAATTCATTGTCCAAGTGCTTTAATTGAGAGTAAGGGATAAGAGAAGGCCAAAAAGAGATTTACTCCTAGTTACCTTAGGAAGAGTGATGAAAAAAATACTCTTACGCAGCCTTGGAAAAACAAATTTTGGTTTGCAGCCTCCAGTAAAGAGAAGATTGTTCAAATTCATCAAATATTTGGTTCTGAGCTCTCTGTCTTCTTGTTTTCTGTGAAGAAACTATGTTTAATACCTCATGAGAAAGTCTGCATATTACAAAGAATGTTTTTTATAATGGTCGTCCTGAGGAAGCTCCTTTTTTTCAGTGGGAAGTGATAATTTAAACATGAATTAAGTATGACAACATTAAACATTTTTTTCTTGGTATGGAGTCAATAAAATTTAAGTAGCCCTATGTCTTTAACATAAACAAAACAGTATATATACAATTTCTTTTCAACTTTTATTTGCAAGTTTTCATGAATATTAGGGATGCACAGAATATGAAAGAAATTTTTCAACTGTTAAGTTCCTAATTTGCTCTGTATCATCAAATGGCAGAGCAAGTGAGTATTTTATAAGAATAATTTAGCATTTTGTGTAATTCAGCCTTAATTAATTAATTAATTTTTGCTGTACTGGGGGTTGAACTCAGGACCCTGTGCTTGCCAGGCAAGCACTTACTCTACTGAGCTATCTCCCCAGCCCTCAGCCTTAATTTATCTAAAAAAGAAAAAAAAAAAAAATTCAAAGTTCCTTTGAAGGTATAACCCAGTTCTGTAGCTGCCGTAAAAAGTGACGAAATCCATGCCTTACCCACAGGTTAGTAATGCAGTAACGTCCCTAGTTAATTGACACGATCAAGGGCTTATTGGGGAGGGGACATTTTTAGTAAATATTAACAACACAGAAATCTTGGATTAACCATGGGACTTACATGGCTTTCTCTGATTTGAAGTGAAAAGTGCCTACTTTACTTTGAATAAATACTCTGTTTTTACCAGTGCTTTTGTCCTGGGAAGACTAAGCTGTTGTCCCCCCCGGCCCCCCCTCCCCCAACTTTAATTGATCTCGGGTGGATCCCACATCCACATCTAGACACTTGTATCTCTAAAGGGTCTGGTTCTGGAAGAAAAACGAAAGGTGGGAGGTGTTGGAGTGGGATGAGGAGGCCACTTTAATTGCCACTGGGAATCCCCTCACCAAGTTTCCTTTGGCTCCTGGGCGTCCTTGGGTAAAGGAGAATGGAGAGAGGTCGAGGGAAAAAAAATGCCAAGGAATGTTTAAAAAGTCACGTGCAAAAAGCAAGCCAAAAGTGGAGGAGAGCTGAACTCTGAGAGGTTTCACAATAGACTAGATTAAGTTTCTTTATGGTAACAATGTGAACATTCGGTTCGTGATTTTATTTCCTAATCACGATAAGCAGAAATACAAACGCCGTGCCCCACAGCCCTTCCCAGATCCCAGAGCCACAGTTCGGAGATGCCAAAGTACCAGCCACATACTGCACCACTCTACACTGAGTCGATCGGGTTAGATGATGTATATATACACAATCGTGGTGTTGGAGATCAGTGGGAGTTCTCTTTTTCATTTGTTTTTATTTCGATGATATAACTCTTGGTGCATAATAATGACTTAAAACTATAAAGATTGGCCATCGCAAAATGGCTGTTTGCAGCGCACGTCGCACCGCTGGAAGAGACGGAAAACGCGATCTTGCTCCAAACAAGGGCTGCCCGGAAGTCCTGAAGGGTGCAGGGAGACGGCCGCCAGTGGCACTGGGACGCGAGCAGGAGTGGCGCAGCCCCGGCAGCGCAGACTGGCGATCCCGGGAGGTGGAGGAGGGGTCTATACACCGGCGCTTCCTTCGCGGCGCGCTCTGGCTTCCGCGGTGCAGAAGCCGGTGACCTCCGTCTCCCGGGCGAGCGCGCCAGCTGGGTCTCCCAAGCTGTTAAGTCCTGCAAGGATGGGACTCTGTCTCCCTCTCTTGTTGTTGGCCCACTGTGTGTTGCACGGACAAGAATAGGTGACGGGTGCTTGAGACCTGGGGCTAGAACCAGCAGTTTCTGGAGTCCACTCTGGATTCCTGCCAGCGAAGCTGTCCACGAGGCTAACCTGGAATCTCTTCGGGGTCTGGAGGAGGAGGATCTAGGGCGCAGGTGGGAGGGTTAATGTGCTGGGGCCGGATGCAGTTGGTTTCAGGGCACAGAGTTCCAGTCTGCGGTTTGGTGACCCTACGAGTTGGAGCTGGGGAGCTGCAAGGGGTCGCAGACGTGGGCTGGAGTTTAAATTGTGAAGTCACTGTAGTTTGGCTTTTCTGATATCAAAGTAGCTCCCCTGTCTTGTGGAGGAAGGACAGGCCTTGGGGACGGAGCTTCAAGCCCTCGCAAAGCATCCTCTAAGACAGAGACTTCTTAGGCCGTGCGCGATGGCCGTCCTAGATCTCCGAGACCCGCCGATTGGCGTATCTTTTCGGTGGTGGAGTCCTCCTCAGCTCGCCGTGCGGCTGGAGCCGTCGCAAGCTTGTCCCTGGGCAATTCTTTTAGACCAGTCAACCTCTTATTTCTCGAGGTCATTTTTTGGACCGGTCTTTCCATTGGCCGATCCCCCCTCCCCCCAACACGCACTTCTCCTTTGGGGGTTCCACTTGAAGGGCAAGGCGGAGCAAGGGAGGGGTGGTAATTCGCAGGAGCCTCAGAAACGCCTGGGTCCGGGGGAGGTTGTGGTTAGGGCGAGAGGTGTTAAAGAGAAAGGAGTACACACAAAATTTGGAAACTTGGGGAATTGTATCCCCGATGGCAACACAGCAGAAAAGCTAAAGCAAACACGTCCGTGCGGTATCCCCAGGACAATCCAGCAGCACCAGCTGTTTCTTAGGAAAGGCGAAGCCTTTGTAAGCTGTCTTGGCGTTGCGGCTTTTCTGCACGAGGACGTTTGGCTCTGGCGCTGCCCAGCCCTTGAGCCCAAGCCTCCGGGAGCTCTTCGGCCCTCTGGCCCCCACGCCTGGGACAGAGTACCTTCGGGCTTCGCAGACGGCAGGCCAGCTCTGGGCTGCGCCGCCTCTGGTGTACTCGGTAATCGCCACGTTTTCCTCCTTCTGGGTCAGGGATTCTTTTCCTGTCGGACCAGAACCAGTCCCGGCCAGGTGCTCCACGACACGCGTGGTGCTCCTTGTTACCAAAAGCTGACCGATTTCCAGGGCAGCCTAAACCTAATTTCCTTTCTGTACGAATCCTCTTCCGGACCCCCTGGGTCCTCCCCAGTGGGCAGGGAAACATTCGAATCTCTGAGAACAGGCTCAATTTAAGAGCAGGGTAGGGCGGGGCGGAGCGGGCGGGGCCGAGGTTGTTCTTTGGGATTGAATTTCTCGCCAAGCCACTTGGAAGAATTTCGAGCGGATAAAGCGCAAGTTTGTGCACTTGGTCCACAGAACGATTGCAAACCGAGAAAACAAACAGCTACTGAGAAAATAGGGACTTTGTCCTGCAGTCGCTGCTGACGGGTGTGCGAAACGCTTGGGATGTGAACTTTCTGCAGATCGTGTATGGAGGGGGCTAAAGGAAAGGAGGGAGGGAAGCGGGTCAGAGGGGGCCGCGTGGCTCAGATTTGGGGCTTTCTCTGCGCCCAGGAACTGAGGTGGGATGCCGCGACTAGGACAGAGGGAAAGAGTAGACCACGAACTGCGGACTAATTAGCTTAAGGCATTTTGCAACCTCGGGAAAAGGTCGTTGAAGGAGTTAGCTGTGCAGAAAAAAAAAAATCTTAAAAAAGAGTGCTGGGCATGCGCACAGAGAGGATGCCATATTGGAATGAGGCTGTAGTGGGAGCTGGAGGACCGGAGTGGGCGCGTGAGGGAGGCGGCGGGCGAAAAGCGAGGAGCGAGGAGCTAGGAGCGAGGGCGGGCGGGCGAGCGAGCGAGGCCGGCGTCCTCTCTGGAGACGCCCGGGGCCGGGGTCCAAGCTGAGGCGGGACCAACTTCATCAGGTAGGACGCGGCGCCAGCCACGGTCCCCGGCTGTGGACAGACCTCCGGCCCACAGGTTGAGCGCGTGGGTCAGCGTCTTTTTTTTCCGGCTTAGGAAAAAAAAAAAAAAAAAAAGGAAGCCGGATCTACCCCTGGGGTGGCGGTGGGGGGTGGGGAGGGAAAGAGCAGCGGAACCCGAGAGAAGGGCTGGGGAAGAAAGCGCCAGCACTTGAGCGAAACCCCAAACTCCTCTCTATGCTCTGGGCTGTCATTTTTGCTGCCTTGGTCCCCCTTCCCCGAGTCTTTTGCGTCTGCAAAGCCCCTCCGTGCCGGAGTCCGTCTGGAGTTGCAAAGTGTCCTCCTCCCCCGGGTGCGGCCGGTCCTTCCCTCGAGTGTGCACTCGTTTCAGCCGTGCAGCGACCTCTCCTGCGCTCCCGCATCTCCTCCGCACCGAGATTTCCTTTGGGGGTGCATTTGGAGTGGGGGGTGGGGAGAAGGCGGTGGGGAGGGGGCTTGGAGACCCGTGAGAGGGTCGGAAACCTCGGAGACGTTTGCTGTTGCTCCCTTGAAAATACTGGCTGTGCAGCTGAAATGAGATAGGCAGTAGTAGTTTCGGAGCGTGCTCCAGTAAAGATGATCTTTTTGTTCTTTTTAAAAATCCCCCTCAAAGTAATATCCTGTCATTTGGGGCTTTCCTGTTGTCTCCTCGCCTCCGACTTCCTTTCTAGATGACTAACCTGCTCCGGCTTTAGAGTTTATTTTTCAGTGTGTGCGCGCGCGCGAGCGTGTGTGTTGCTGAAATCCCCCCAAAAAGCAACTGTAGGAACTGCAGGGTATCTTTATTGATTTTTGACCGGGGACAGCTGGATGGGATTAGCCGGGGAAGGGGGATCCCTGGGAATGGGAAGTGGCCGCTTCTCGGCCGCCGGACGCGCGTCCAGAGCCCCATCCGCACTTGCGTTTTCTTCGAAGCGCTACCCCGGGCGGGGAAGGAGTCTTCCGACACCGTGCCAGTTTCAATATGGCGGGCTAGGTGGCTTTTAAGAACTGAAAATAAAGGTTTTGTGGTGGGAAAAACCCCAACCGAAGTAGCCACACCTTACTTTCAGCTCTCTTTAGTTACCCCGGGAATCGCTTTAGCGAATTAAGTGAGAAAAAAGAAAGGGAACTTGCCGCCCTAGTTTTTTCCGAGGTTAGAGTCGGTGTCAAGTCCATTGCTAGAGGGTGACGGGTGGACGGCTGCTCCGGCAGGGACTAGAACCTGGGGGCGCGCTGGCCCGGTGTGCCTGTGCGTCTGTGTACGGTACACGCTTGCGTGTGCATTTGCGGGGTGGAGGCGCGCCCAAAGAGATCCGCCCCGAATGTGTGTGCGTCGCGGAACCAACACCTTGCCAGGATTTGACGCGACAAACTGCTGACACGTGGTGCCAAAATACAAGAGAGCAGAGGGAATGCTTTATTTCGGCTTTCTAGGTGAGCTCTTTTTCCGTGTGCCGGATCCTGTGCAGTAAAGCCCCGAATAAGTGGAGCGAGGAGGTACTTATTAAAGGGACTACAAAAGGGACTTATTAAAGGCCAAGGTTTTGGGTGCAGTCGAATTGCAGACCTCAGTGGGATTTTGTGTGTGCTGGATTTAGTGGGCTTTTGCTTCCCTTCACGCCACGCTAGGGTGGAAGGTTGAGGTCCAAACCAAAGCGCTGGGAGGATGAAAGCACGGGGGCAGAAAGATAGGGGCGCTCAGAGCTCAGCCGAAAGATTTGCAGGGTCCAGGTGGGGAGCTGCTTTTGTTGCTTTCGGGTTTCTCGGAGTCGGGGTTTGGGGAAAGCACTGGGGTGTGGAGGGGCTGCCCCTTGCTCGGGTAGAGAACCAAAGGGCTGTGAGTGAGGCGTCTTCCTCGGGCCTTGGCGGGCGTGCACGCGGCACTGCGGCCTTGGAGAGTAGTGGGAGGCGAAATGTCTAGGGAGGGGCCCGTTTTGGGGCCTGGGGGTGGAATTTGGAGACAAAAATCGGTACTCGTAAGGAGAGCCTTAGGGAAAATACGCAAACGCTAGTACAGAGAAGAGCCTTCCGGAATGCGGGAACGTGCCTTAGCTGGGAACTGGGGTCCCCGACAGGGGTCGCCCGTGTCCAGGACGCAGCCGCCCAGCTGAGAACGCTCGGCCGTGCTAGCCGGAAAGACCCTAAGAGGGGACCGGGGCCACGCGGCAGTCGTGAGCGTGCCCCAGGTCTAGCTAGGGCAAGTCCAGGTGACTTTTCCCGGGGTCGCGAACCTGACCGCATAGTGGCCAGAAGCTGGGAGACATTTTTAAAAAGACAATTAAAAAAATAGGGCTACCCAGGTTGGTAGTTACCACAGTAACGTGGTTTCCAGCGTTTGTAGGGGCCCAGTGGAGGTTCTATATGCTTAGACTACTGCCTAGCTGTTGGAGGGGCGGTCCCCTCGCGGAGTCGGGTGGGCGGGGGCCAGAGTGGCACCTCGATTGGAGACATAGCGACAGGTTTTTCCTCCCACCCGAGCAGCGAGGCAGAGCGATCGGAGACGCGCGCAGATCGACGCGCGTTTCGCCCCTGGGTGCAGAGCGCGCCGCCTCCCAGCCCTTCCCGCCTGGCTCCGGCCTGTCCTCCGAGGCCGGCTCTTCGGAAGGCTCCGCGGAGGTGCCGATCAGCCTAAAATGGCTCTGTGCTGGTAAATTGCAGTTTCAGCTGTGAACCCCTCCCCTCGCCCTCCTGACGTCGATGCTGACAAAGGTACAATTCACTCCAGAGCACTGAAACCCACGATTTTGCACCGTGGAAACCGGGAGGACTGAATACAGGTTATTACAAAGGACATTGTACAGGATTCTCACAGGGCCTAAGTTTTTCTTGGAATTGATACAGCTCTGGAGCTCAGCTGACCACCGTCCCAGTACCGAAGGCTTCTAGGGTGCTCCAGCGGCAGGGGAGAATGTGGGGATTTTAAGTGCAAAAAAAACCTGAACGAGGTCCCAGGACACTCAGATGGGTGTACGGAGCGATGGCCACAGCACCAGTGCGCGTCCTTGATGGCATTTGCAGTGTTCTGCAGTCCTGAGTGGGGGAGTCTGGGAGTCTGGGAGACCGTTCCCAAACTCTTGAGACTTGCTCGTGGTTTCGCTTTCGGAATTTTTAGGATCTTTTTTCTGGAGTTTAGTGGGATTCCGGGAAGGGCGCGGAGGCGCTCGGACCCCGTCGTGCGGTGGCCGACTGCCCGCCCACCTCGGGATCTCTAGCCGTTGCCACGCTGTATTGTTGCAACGCTGTGAGGGGTCTGGGGCTCCCGGGGGCAGTGCGCTATCTCCGCGCTGCATCTGGAGGCTCGAGTGGAGCTGTCGCGACCGATTGGAAGTGGAGCGCCGGGAAGCAGTTTTCTAGGAGGGTCCACCACACTTGGATCCTGAACCATCTCCGCTGTCCCGTCCTCTCTCCAACCCCTCCACCCCTGCACTGTAACCAAGGAATTTGGGCGACAGATTGGCGTGACTAGATTGAGCAAATGGATCCAGGTTCAACCAGGTGGGACAAAAAGCGAAAACGCTGAAATTCAGCCTCATTTTCTGGGAAGACGATTGGAGGTGGGGAAGGAGATAGGCCATATGCGGAGTGAAGAGGAAGGAAGGAATTGTTGGCTGGGTTGACCTTTGAGATAGGAGATCTGCTACCTTTTCCTTACTAAGCGTTATATTTGCACCCCATTTGCCTCTTTCCAGCCATGAGTAAATACCGTTTCAGATCTTTATTTTAGCTTGATGCTGGTCTGCAGCTGGGGAGGCAGAGAAATGCATGGAGGTCCCAAAGCTTCCAGACTCCCACCCAAGCTTTTACTGCCTGAGGGGTCCATTTCAGGGCTAGGCGGGGACAGGGGAATCTTGGCAGTTCCCATCACAGAGAAGCTTGGTCTGGATGGGTGTTGTTGCATAGATGAGGCCAGACCTGCTGAGGGAGGAGTGGAGCAACTTGCCTGTTAGGATGTGGTACCTTGAATCTCAGTCTCACCTAGAGGTGCATTTCACTAATGATGGGGTTATTGATCATGGAGTCTTCCCTCTTCAACGTGTGTTCTACAGGAATTGTAGACCAATTAGAAAAAAAAAACAAAAAAAAAAAAACAACAAAAAACCAAACCCAAAACTTGCTAGATATAAATGGCCAGTTCCTTGATTCTTGGAATGAATAAAATAAAGCCGGAATAGGTTCCTGACACCCCTCTTCCTTTTTATTCATAGGCTTTCCTGGGACTATGGAACTTTGACCACAACCCCTTTGAATCCACTTTAGCTGAGACAACATTTTCTACTTTTTTTTTCTTGCCAGTGGCATCAGAGGACTTAGAAGACCTAGTGATGATAGCGTATGTGTATGGGATTCTGTTAGTGGATATAGGATCCTCTAGGGTCTAAGAAGCTTGTATAATGTGAAGTCAAACTTTCCAGCCCCTACACTTCCGTGTAAAATATTTTTGTGAGTATATCAAATAAGAGTTTTTGTCTATTTTTCTTTTTAATTAATTTGAACAAAGAAACACTTCCTGTAGAATTTTCACAACCTTCAATTCTGATGCAATGGGTTTTGGCAACATCGCTCTTTGCATTTTACTATTTAGAATTTTTATAGTTCATGTAAAGTGTAGGGGTAATAAGGAATTTCGATCCTTCTGTAGATTTGGAACTCAAGGAGTTGTATCAGAGTGGTATTGAGATCTATAATTTAAGATTTTATTTTGGTGGCTCTAACAGTGCCTCAGCAGCACTTTACTACCCCTGTTCCACACAAAACAGTAATTAAGAGAGACAGGACTTGGTGGTTCACGCCCACAGTCCCAGCATTTGGGAGGCTGAGACAGGAAAAGTGCTGTGAGTCTGAAACCAGCCTGAGCTACAAAGTGAGTTCAAGTCCAGCCTGGACTCATACAAAATGAGACCCTGTCTCAAACAAACATACAAAAAACATTGTTTTTAGGCAAAGTATACTTGTTAAATCAAATCTGAAAGTCAGCCTTGCATTCACAGGGATCTGTTGACCCTGGCTTGTATGGACAATTCATCATGGGACTGGGGTGGAGAATTATGGCCTGTCTTCTAGTTTTGGAGATGGTTCTGTGCAGCTATGTGACCCGCGATGGGTATTTCCATCTTCTTGAGTCTCTGTTTTTCTAACTACAAAAGAAGGGCATTGAACTGGAATCTCAGTGATGTCCATGCTTCCATATTGGAACAAAAACACCCCAAACTCTGTGTCTCAGGACATCTGTGCTGATGTGCCCAAGTGATTCATCTTCTGACTCAAGTCCCCGAAGTACAGTAAGAGCACTTCTCACATTAAGTGACAGTTGTGTGAGGTCAAGGCTGCACAAGTTGCTGGCGAGTTGTAGCTCACTGTGCAGAAGTAGAGTTCTGAGATGGTTAGGTCATGCTTTCATCTGTACTTGGGCCCAGGTGCCAAACAGAACCCAGGAATGGCACAACTGGGCTTGATGAGCAATGCCTGGCTTGATTTCACTCTTCTAATTTCTAGGTCTTTAGAAGGACCATTATAGGTAGAAATCTGAGCCCATTGCTGGCTAATGTTGTAGTATACAGTTGGATGACTGTACCTTGCTGATAACTGGAGAGAAAATGTTCACTGAAGTCTAGGACTTCCTGTTCTTAATCTTAGGGTTTGGCCACATGGCAAAACTTACTTTCTTGGGGCTGGAGAGATGGCTCAGTGGTCTAAAGCACCTACTTGAAACAAGCTTGGCAAAGCACAGGGACCGCAGTTCGATCC
>NW_004524647.1:10770246-10789947 GCF_000260255.1 Octodon degus | reverse complement strand
GGTGGGCTGAGCTGGCCACACACACACAATAAATAAAAATGTAATAAATAAAAATAAATAAATAAATAAATAAAACAAAACCTTACTTTCTTTGTAAGACTAAAAATTTGGTGGGGCAGCTCTTAGGAAAAAAATTCTGTTGCCTGCATCGTGTGTACGCTGTGTTTAAGCCAATGTACATAAGTTGTTTAACTGTCAGGACTCTTACAATAAGTACTCGTGTTAGAACTTTCAGTATGACATGGATGATTGCATGATTCTTTTTTTTTTTTTGTGGCCAGCTCAGCCCACCTGGGGGGGCTGACATGGCATGTGGTGCCAGGATGAACCACGGTCCCTGTGTGCCTGCCTAAGGTTGCCTAAGCGGGCACTTTAGACCACTGAGCTATCTTGCCAGCCACAGTTGCATGATTCTTAATAAGGTTATCAAGCAAAATCCTTAGGGATTGGTTTACACTGTCAGTTTAGCAGTGTTCCAATGAGAAGCTGCCACTAAGGTGTGCATCTGGTTGGCCTGTAACTAGCAGTGGTAGTGAACCTATGGCATGTATGTTGTTTTTCTTTTAAGACAAAAGATGTTGATGTATGAATTGTTTTTTCTAGACTTCAGTATTAAGGTTTAGTTGCAGTGTTGGCATTTGATGATAAATAAATGGGTTTTGGGTTGCAGTTTGGGCACTCCATCTCTTAGAGTTTTGGCTTCCCTGGTCTGTACAGTTTTAGGAAGTGATCATACTTTCCTGTACACTGATGCTGAAGTTCCTTGTGTTACCCATAGAGTGATACCTGTAGGCTTCAATGCATGTGATAAGATAGGCAAATATTTTTCACACTAGAGAAAGAATCCATTGTGCTTTTCTGTTTCTTATTTTCCTGGAAAAAAAAACAAACATGGAAATGACACATCTTGCTAGATACAGGGCTTGCTGTTAAAGCATTTGCTGAGTTCTATAAAGTAGGACAAATAATATCAGCACTGAGATTAGGCAAGAGTCGCTTGGATCCTGTGAGTTTTGCTCTGCAGTTTTATTTGCCAGCCACACTTAGTGCTTTATCTTTGTTTTTCATACTTTTAATGAAAGATTTATCATTCCCATTTTGCAAAGGAAATACTGAGGCCCTAGGGAGTCAGAGGAGCTTGCCCATAATGACAGAGCTATTAAGAAAGGGCTAGGATTGAATTCTGGTACTGTATTGCCTTGAGATGGCAAGGCAAGGTTGATTGATGGTTCATTATGTGTGAGACACTGCCTATTGCTTGAATGCATTCGAGCGTTTAATCTTTCTAGGTGAGTACTAGTCTACCTGGAAATCAATATTTTATTGAAAATAAATTAGTATTTGAAATTAATCAATGTCATTTTGATAAGTCAGTATTTTATTGATAAGGAAATAGAGTCTTTTGGTCATACAAATATGGTTAATTTTTAGCATTTAATTTTGAAGGAAAGTAAATTAATGAAGTACATTTTCTTTTTACATTTAGTTTAGATTATCATGGGAGAGAGGAGCTTTTAAATAAAGCATAAATCACTGTTGTTAAGGCCGTGTCCCTGGGTTAGGATAGTCTGTCATTTATTGTCATATAAATTGACCATTAAAGATTTGAAGAATGTTGAATTTCTGAAATTTCGTCTTGGGGAAATAGTACTATTATAGATCAATTTCTTTGTCCACTAATGTTGGAAAGAATGAGTTTCTGGGGAGAAATGGAAAGACTGCAAGTTGAGGGAGGAGATCTTGAATTTTTTTTTTTTTTTTTTTTTTTTTTTGTCTAAATAACACTGCCATAGATGTTGGGCTCTTAGCTCCAACCGGTGTCTGGTCTTTTACTGGATTATTTCTATCTAATGTTGTAAACTGAAAACAAAAGCTGCTTGCTGTTCTTTAAGTGAACATAACACAGTCATGCGCCTGTTTTGGGGTGTCTCATGGCTGGTTTTGTACCCCTTCCCTGGTAGTCACCCTCAGGCTATGAAGTTAGTGAATCAAAGAGTCTTTATGTGAGTGGAAATTTTCCTTCTTTTAACCATGGAAAAAGTCAATTATTGTTACCACATTGAGGTGGCTGAATTTTCTTTTCTTCATTTTATGTGTTTGGTACAGGGTCTCACTATGCAGCTCAGACTTGTAGTGATCCTGTTTTCAGCTTCCCCAGCGCTGAGATTACAGACATGCACCACCACACCCGGTTTGGGGGCCGGCGTGACATGTGCTACTGGAGATCGACCCTGGGTCTGTGTGCTTGCCACTGCTGAGTTATCTCTCCAGCCTGTGGCTGAATTTGCATAGCAATTGCCTTTGGGATTATTTTAGAAAGTGTGCTAAATGGGGGGTAAGTAACTGTCCTCTGCTGGGAAGAGCAGTTCTGGGAATTGAGAGACCTGTTTCTCATTCAGAACTTTTTGTATGACGTTGGCTAAATCACTTTAATCTTAAACATCTCCAATTTTTTATTTCCTCTGTGATGAATGACTCGATAGAATTTTTGGCACACACTTATTTTAATAACTTGGCTTAAAGGACATGCTTACTCTTAGGTGCATGCTTATCAATTACAGTAGAAGCAGGTTTGCAGTCATTGTTTTCTTCCCATCTCCAGATTGGAAAGAGCTTGCTCTTCTCTTAGTGTTATGTATTCAGTAGTAGTTCTTGTGCCCGTGTACTGCAGAGCCACTCACTGGACACGTAGCTGCAAAAGGGTTCTGTCACTAGATATAAATGGTACCAATTTGTGCAAGGCTTAACATTCTTCAACTAAAGAAGATGGACATTCCTGGGAGACCTCTGTAAATGGCTTTCCAGTTCATTCTCTGTCTGAACAAGTGGCTTTGCTTATGGACAAAGCTGGGAGAAGTGTCCCACTTAATGGAGTGTGGTGGAGACAGTGATGGAAAAATTTAGGGTGTAGAGAGCAAAAAGCACATGCAACAAAAATCCAAAGTGTAGTTCTGTTAGAGTGGCATTTGCATTTGCTTTTGCAGGTAAGAAACTGGCTTTACCTTTTGAAAGGCAGGGAAATGGGAAAGATGAGTCTTAGGAAAGAGATATTGGGGGAGTAAAGGTCGATTCTGAGATGTTACCCTTTAAGGGAACACAGAGTGGATGAATATTCATGAGCATAATAAATCCAGGGTCAGATACTGACTTTCCTAGGTAGCCTGTCTCTCATTACTTGTGTTGGTGTGAACTCCCTGAGCAAGACTTGGTTTGTAGAGATGCTCAGATCGCAGCTCCTTCCCAATGCACATTCATTTATTTATAGGCGGTCAGTAGGTGTAAAGTGAGCCCTCCCAGCCCAGCTGTATGTTGAAACCTGTCAGGTCGCTTATCTTGTGCTCATTTGGCGTGGGATACTTGGTTAGCTTCACATGGATAGGACAACTTGAATTTAGTGGTTGAGAGGAGTAGCTTGTATCCTGCATGTTTTGTGGGCTGCAGCCTTAGCTTTTGGTCCAATGGAAGGAAACACCTTTTAAGACTCAAGTAGATGAAAAGGTGTGTGTTTAAGAGACTTGCTTCTTAGGTTCTACGGTAGAGTGGTGGTGTTTTTAGGGATTTATTGAGTGGCAGGTGAGAGTTTCTTTATATATTTTCTGAGAGAGGCTTTGCTAACTGAAGGGAGGAGAGAAGGAGGGAGGAAAGGAGGGAGGAGGTGGCAGCATTAAACCAGGCTGTTTGTCTGAGAAGCATTCATGTCCATGCGCTAATTAAAAAGAAAAAGCAGTGCAGTGGAATGCAGCTGGTGGTGGTTTCCAACTGAAGCAGATGATCCAAGAGCCTTTGAGGTCTCCTGCCCTGTTGTATCCAATCCCTGCTAAGTGTCCTTCTTGATGATAGGCTAGGAGATAGGGCAGCTGGATGTCATCATTTTTGTCCAAGATGACAGTTAGGGAACAACTTCTGTTTTTCTCTGTTTATCTCTTCCCTAATACATAATCATAGCCAACCCTGGGATACAGGCTACCATACGAGGTCATCCGTGCTGATGTTCCCAGGAGAGGAAGAGAATGGCTGTATGTAGAATAAAGGTGTGTGTGTGGGTGCTTTGTCTTAGAACTGACTTAAATGTGCTGCCTCGCTAGCACTAGCTGTCACAGGAAGGGCGCACATCCCATTCTACTTCTTGTGCGTCTGCCACCATCAGCTGCAAATGGCTTTGTATAGTTTGTCTTTGACTAGGCAGATGGGCATTTGGAGACACTTGCCAACTGGCTACTGCGTATTTTTGAGGTATCCCCCGGCAGTTCTCTCTTCAGGCTCTGAGACCCAGCAGTGACCTACTTGTACTTCTACTGGCAAGCTCGGGCTCCCTTGCCTGATGGGCTCCCCACTCTTCCTCCAGCCTCCTCTAGCACTCTCAGTTTCTCAAGGTCTAGCTGAGGCCTGTCTCTTTACTGAAAGTTTTTGCGATCCAGCTCAGACATTAGTGACTAATAAGCTTCCAGAACAATTCCTCTGTTTTGCAGCTGATAGCTATGTTGCTTGAGCTGGTTCAAACTCCAGCAGCTCCTGCCGCCAAGTGCTAAGTGATATTACTGTACTGAAGTAAACCCAGGTCTTCTACTTCTCTGGCAAAGTCCTGTATGCTTCCCAGCTTCCTTACTAACTGAAGTTAGGGTGTTTTTATTTACTTTGCATGATTTGCAGTTTACTTAGAGTAAACTTTTCATGCAATTAAGTGATATAAAATTTGATGTATGTTCAGTTTTATGACTTTTGATAAGATAAGCACCTGAAGTGCCCCTCAATTCTTGTCTGAATGCTAGCTAACTCTGACTGTTATCCTCAGGAAAGATGCTCAGTGGCGGTCCTCTTCATCATTGATGTTTTAGGTGAAGTGTTTGGGTAAAGATGTTTGGGTAAAGAAGTGCTTCTTTGGGCATTTGGAGCTTGGTGACATCGCTTAGGCATTATGAATGTAATGCATCTATCTGGTTTGAGGTAATCACATCCAATTAGGCACTATCAGGCATCTCTGCATATCAAGCTTATTAAAGAGGGTGTCTTTTTAAGTTTCTTTACTTCTTGAGTTCTCATGGTTATATAGACAATGTAAATCCATTTTGCCTAAAAGATTTATATGCATATGTGTGATGTGTAATAAATGAAGGCTGATGGTGGAACATGAAGGTTACTTAGCTTAGTTACCTCAGTTGATACTTATTTTATTCCCCTTTATCTTAGAAGATGATGGAGGAAATCTTATGCTTTGGGTTTATCCAAAATGTCAAAAATCAAAGCCACCTTGTCTGTGCTAATTCTGAAACTCATGCTTCTTTTGTAGAAACTCAGAGCCAACCCTAGTCTTATGTTTGCTGAAGATTGGTGTTTACTTTTGTGACTTGGATGTAAGTTTCTGTTGGAAATCCTATATTGCTACTTTGCTGCCAAGAGCTATTGTGTATTTCTTTGGCATTCTAAATCTGAAAATCTAAAATTTGTAACGCTTCAAAATCTGAAACCTGGGCTGGTGAGATAGCTCAGCGGACTAAGCGCCTGCTTTGGCAAGCACAGGGACCAGGGTTTGATTCCTGGTCCCGCATGCTGCACTGCCCATGCCCGCCCAGGGACACTGAGTCAGCAAATGAGTCCAGGCATGGTGGCGCACACTTGTAATCCCAGCGCTGGGGAGGCTGAGAACAGGAGGATCATTACGAGTCTGAGCTGTATAGTGAGACCCTGTGCCAAATACATAAATGGAAAAAAAACTTCTGAAACTTATTAAGCTGGAACCATGTCATTGCAAGTAGAATGTTTGTATCATGTATTTCTGATTTTATATATTATTAAAATGTTGTATAAAATTACCTCAGGCTCCACATTTAAGGTGTTTTATGTATAAAACAATTTCATGTTTAGATTTGGATTCCATCCCTAAAAAACTTCATTATGTGTATGTATATCTTTGAAAACCAGGAAAAAGTATCTCAAATCTCAAACACTTCTGACCAGAAGAATTTCAGATAAAGGATTCTTAACATGAAGTAGTATTTAATGGGCTACTTCATTAGTATATGAGGGCGATAGCTGTACCAGGCAGGGGAAGTGCCTTTCTTTTCAATAAAGAAATTTCAAATTTGTCATTCATACTATCCATCCATCATATCATACTATCTTCTGTATCAGATAGTCCAATGGAAGCATACCTGTTTTGTTCTAAAAAAAAAAACAAAAACAGAAATTTTATGCATATAGTTAATAAATCCACCCTCAAGGTCTTGGGCAGCTGGTCTGCATTTGGGCTTTTCCTTTTCTCAAGCAAGTAAGTGGCATGGTGTTCTTTTCTCATTTTGTACATGGCCATTTGTGAGTAACTGATGTAACTTCCCTTACATTCACATCTCATGTGTACTGCTTGGGGTGGGGGAGGTTATGAGATGCCAGTGAAAGCCGAAAATTAGACCCTGAAAGATCCTGCTGGAGGGGATGACAGCCTCCAGCCCTGATGTTTGTTCCAAAATGCCCATTATCTCCAGTATATCTTGTGTCCTAGTGTTGAAGCATTAATCTGATTGTAAAACATAAGCATTTTTTATGAGGGGGTTGCAACTTGCATCACGTTTTCAGTGTATTCTGAGTGAAAACTATTGTAGCCTGGTTGGAAAATGGTGAGTAAATTGTGGTCTTAATTAGGGTAAATCAAGCTCTGAGCCTGGGGTGAGTGAAACAACTCCATGAACCTTCTGCCCCAGTCTGTTCATCTCACTTGATGATGGAATGAAGTGGGGTCTGGCTCTTCTTAGAAAGGCCGAGTGGTGGCTGGTCCAGGTGGGGAAGAGATGTGCTCAGGCATTATTAGCAGAGCAAGCTGGGGCTCAGGGTGATCATAAACAGGTGGCACCTTGTGTTGATGATAGTGTTTGGCACTTTGCATTGCTTCTTATCGTCAAAGACATTTGCAGATACAGTTTTTCCTGAGATTCTTATGATTCCAGAGTTTTTTCACACTGCCTCTTAGGAAAATGAAAGCCGCAGTATTTCGGGAAGCCATGATGTTTTGGAGATCAAGTTTTGGCCCTGTGTTGGGCTCTGCATCCTTTAGAGTCCTTGGAGATTTCCCATTTTGATTGAAATATTTTTGGAAGGTCTTAGATGAAGTTCGCTGTGCTCGTTTTGAACTTCCTGGAGAGTAAAATGAGGCGACTTTCTGTGGTTCAGACATCGTAGGCTTGCAGGGCAGCTAGAGCGTGGCTGGGGTTTGCAGGCTTTTAGTTTAGACTTTCACATTTTATTTTCTACCTAGAGAATACTATCTTTTCCCAAGTCACACCACCGCCACAACAAAACAGAACTGCAAGGTAATAAGCCTGAAATTATGATGAGCACAGTGCAAAATTTCACTTTTCCACTTGAGTTTGACAATTCCAGGTACAAAATGATACTTAAATTTTTAATAAGACAGAGATGGAACAGTGGAATATTAGAACTAATTTATGAAAGAAAATAATTTAACTCATACTTGTAAATCTGAAGTTGGAGCTGGGCACATCATTATTGCATTGGATTTAAGATGTTGTTCCCCTGCCCTCCTCCCCACCGCTGCTCCTCTCTTTCTCCTCCCCTCCTTCCCCTGCTCTTCCTTCCCTTCCTTCTTCCTCCCCTTTCCCCCTCCTTTCTGTCTTTCTCCCCTCTCTTCCTCCTTGTTTTTCTCTTCCTTTTGAGGAAATTAACTAGATTATACATTAAAAAAGTGATAGGAAATAAAAGGGAGAAATAAAGAAGGACCAACATTTGAATGAATGCATATTAGAGTGAAAGAGATAGGAGCTGGGGAGATAGCTGGTGGTGTAAGTGTCAGCTGGGCAAACACAAGGTTCCAAGTTTGAGCCCTGGAGCCACAAAAGAAAAAAAGAAAGAAAAAAAAGAACAACAATAACAATAACAATAACAGAAAACAAAACAGAGAAATGAAGAAATCAGCAATAACTTAATGAAATATCTTATAATTTAAGAATATGAAGTTCATTCTTAAAAGAAGTCATTTACTGTCTCCAAGCTCTAGATTGCCACTAGGTACAAAATTTTGAAAATTCTGGACATCAAAAGATGCAGCAGTTAGGCTGGTGTCAGACTGTTCCATGATCTGAGCCAGAAGGCAATGGAGGAAAGCCCTCAAAATCTGGAGGGAGCTGGGTGAGTGGTGCCTGCCTGTAACTATAGCTACTTGGGGGACCGAGACAGGAGAATCCTGAGTTGGAGGCTAACCTGGGAAATTTAGCAAGAGCTTGTCTCAGTATAAAAGATAAAAACAGTTGAGGGTATGGCTTGATTGTAGAGTCCATTTGGACTCAGTTCTCTGTACTACAAAAACAAAAATAAAAAGCAACAAAAAATTCTGATGGAGAATATTTTTTCAATTTAAGATTTCTTTTTTATTTGTACTGGGACTTGAATCCAGGACCTTGAGCTTGCCAGGCAGATGCTTATGCCATTGAGCTGGCTTCCCACCCCTCCCCACTTCTTAAAAGATTTCTTTTTCAACCCACCTAAATTATTGGTTATTATGGCCATGAGTTTGATGCTAGTCAAACAAGGCTTCCTGAATTTTCCACATAGACCCTTTATTATGAATCTGATAGAGAATGTGCTCCATTAACAGGAGGGTGAAAAACAAGAGAGAAGCCCAGAGATCCTATTAAACAGGGTGGGAAAGTAAAGATAACGCCTGCATTCCAGGCATAGAAGCTTCAGTCAAGATTAGGTTAGAAAGGAAGACCCTTATAAGTGCAGCTTCAAGGGGAAATTAATAAAGTGCCTATGTGTTTCAGCCAGTGGGGAGCATCGTTAGGCACTGAATGGAAAACTAGGATTTGAATTGTGGAAAGGTACACAGAAAAGCACATAGAAAATGACTTATTTACTGCAGGAGAAAGTTGTGTTAGAAGAGTACTCACAGTGCTACACAGCTGGGTGGTGGTGTAGGACTGTGCGAGTCAGGAAGTTGAAGGAGGTGTAGCAAGCTCTTTTAACAGAGACTAAAGTTAAGAAGTAGCATATTATGCAACATCATGGGCATGAATGTCCAAGCAGGGAAGAGTTGAAAGTGATTTCCTTAGGGAGGAGAGAGAAGGGCAGGCATTTCTCATTTTGCTTTTTTTTTTTCCTGGAGGGGAGCTGTGTAGAATTATTTGGTTTTTATAATTATATAAAAATTATATATAAAGAAAATCTGCTAGCAGTGAGGGGCATAATGAGAAGGGTTCCTGATATTACATAATTCATTCTCTTTCATATTTCTAACAACTGGGGCTTAGAAAAATAATTTGTCCAAATACTTAGATCTATTAAGAAAATGGCTCAACCCTGAATACCATGATGAATACTTACCATTTCAACTCAATGAAGTTTCATGGAGAGCAGGTGTGCGTGACTTTAGCAAGATGGTTTATTGCTATGGTTTGGAATTGTACCCCAAAGGTTTATGTATTAAATCCTGCTCCCTAACCTGTGTTGTTGGAAAGAAGTTGCTGGGAAGAAGTTCAGACATTGCAGGATGTGCCCCTGAAGTGTATGCTGGGATCCCACCCCTTCCTGTTTCTCTCTTTGCTTCCTGCCCTGAAGTGAACAGGCTTTGGCCATATCCTCCTGCCATGAGGTACCATGGTGACAGAGGCCCAGGGTGACATGGCTGATTGACCATGGACTGAAACCTCTGTACCCATGAACCAAAATAAGTCTTCCTTGTAAGTTGATTATCTCAGTTGTTATGTCCCAGGGATGGCATTCTGACCAACATAGTCAAGCCAAGCCTAACCTTGTAAAACAGTTGAATTTGGCATTACTGGCACCCTATAAGGAATTTTCTGTGCAAAACCAAATCTAGAAAAATCCCCTTTCCTTTCCACACATTTAAATGCCTTTGCAGAGATAGTATGTTTTCTAGTGTATCTGTGAGCGATCTCTTTTGAAGAGTTACTTTGACCTTTCTAACAACCTTTACTTAATCCCCATTGCATGAAGCAGTGCTCTTATGCGTGTGGTTGCTGGACCTATTGAACCCAGCCAGCTGCGCTTTGCCTAAGCAGGTGCTTTAGTCCGCTGAGCTATCAGGCCTGCCTTTTTTTTTTTTTTTTTCTGTATTTAAGGCAGGGTCTACAGGGTTTTGTTTTCTTAGAGATTTCGTGTTAAGATTTAGGGACTTTGATTGACATATTAATGCAAGCTCTATTTTGTAAAATTAAAATGAAAACATTTTGCACTATTGATAGTGCAAAAGTTAGGGTATGTACTGACTGTAGTGGTAACAATCTAAGTGTCTTAATTACAAGATCATTAAAAAGGAATACAATGCTGTTAAGAATGTATTTGTTTGGAGTTGAGGTTGACCTCATATCAGCAACCTAAAGTTAGAGTGGTGTACACCAGAGAGAAGCTGTTCTCGCAGTGTGAAGTCTCAGAACCAGCTTCCTTTCATGTCTGCTATGGGCGCTGGTGCCTGGGAGCAAGTGCTGCCCATCCTGAGAGTTGGACAGCAGGAGCAGGCCTTTCCCATGCTGTAGTCCAACACATCAGTCTGGCAAACTTCCTGCTGGCTAGAGTTTAATCATGTGATCATGTCTAAGTGCAAGGAGAGCTGGGAAATGTCTTGGTTAGCCAGCGATCCCTTAGTGTAGATAGGAGGGGAAAATGGCTATCAGTGTGGGCAGTTGATACTACAGTCTCCAACACACAGTAATGTCTTGTGTGAGCTCTTTGCAGATACATCCTACTCATGTTAGATTGGGCTGTAACAATAGAGTCATCAGGGACTGGAACTGGGCTCCCAGTCTGTGCAAACACCAGTGTCATCTCGCTATAAACATACTTCAGGTGACCCCTGGCTTAATCATTGCTTAACTAAGGTATATATAAACAATAGTTTTAGTTCCTATTTCTCTGGCTTTTCTCATAATTAGATGAAAGTTGGTATACTGAAATGTGCTAGGTATTTAAGAATATAGTGGTGATAAAGGCAGGGTATAAATGCTTAATCGGAGATGAATGGATTTTTTAACTGGTAGGAGGAGGGTTGGGGGGAAGAGGATGAGGACAGAGGTGCAGCTCACAAAATATTTGAGCATAAATATCTAAATGTTAACAAAAGTTAAATGTAAAACCTGAAATCCCTCAGGAGTTAGATTTCTGGTATTTTAGGATTGGGAGGACTTTTTAAGAAGCGCAGTAATATATTTTTAGAAGAAGCACAGTAATTGATATTTGTGTGTGTGTGTGTTTTAGGGAAGGACCTACAGGGTGTTCAGGGTCTCACTATTAGATCAGACTTGTAGTGATCCTCCTGTTTACAGCCTCCCAAGAGCTGGCATTACAGGTGTGCACCACTGACATGGCAGGCCTGGAGATCGAACCCCTGACCCCTGCACCTGATTGCAGTCACTTTAATCTGTTGAGCTATTTGGCCGGCCCCAGTAATTGATTTTTTGACTTGGGTTGAAAAAAACATTTCTGCATGTCAAGGGCAAATGGGGGAAAGTTGTTTCATGAGATGAAATACATACAATTCTTAAAAATCTATATAGTAGAACCGTACAGTTAATATATAGGAAGGATGAGAGAGAAACATCATTCAGTGTTTACAATGAACTCGAACAGCGTACAAGGACTCAGGAGGAGAGTGGGTGTAGTCATCTCTCATCCACTGCTAACTGGGGTGTACGTGAGTAAAGCTGCCTAGACAGCATTTCAGCAGAATCGGTCACACTCCTTAGATGTGCCCTCATATTTTGATCCTTAACAAATGATACCTAACAATCCTAACTTGGGAGATTTCACTTTAAGGAAACATCAGAGATGGTTGAGAATGGTAATTGCAGCACTGTTTATTTATAGCAGTGAAGAATTAAAGCAACACAGACAACTTAATGGTGATTGGTAGTGCTATGGTCAACAAGTTACCCTACTTATAGTAAAAATTACACATTTACTTTCAAGTCATGTTCCCAAAGAATTGAAGGGGATGCTTTCTATGTATTGTTAGGTGAAGAATGGATTAGAATTTTGGATTCTGAATGAACTCACAAAAATACTTAGGCAATACTATAAATATAAAAGTGATTTTCTCTGGGTGGTGGGTTAGAAGTGATTTTAGTTTACTTGTTTGTATGTTTTAATTGGGGCAGAGTAGTATCAAGACTGTGTATCTTTTGTAGGAAGGGAAAAGGAAACATTATTTAAATAAGTCTAAGCCTGACAATGCCTTTTGCCAAAATAAATAATTTTGCAGCTACCTGGGTAGACCTCCAGCCTCTGAGTGGAATGCCATTTGTCCTTCCAAGAGTGATAAGAGAGTTAAGTCAGCCGTGCTTTCTGGCGGTGGCTCTCTCCTTGGTATTTATATTGTTTACCCATGAGTTCTATTTAAAATGATTGATTTGGTGAATTTAAATCAATGTCTTACTTCATAGTCCCAGGTTACCTTTCTGTAGCGTCTAGTTAGATTCAGATGGATAAAGAGTTGGAACATGGAAGAGCTGTGAAGACTTTAGCAAACTCCTTCCCCATTTGGTAAAGGTCCTTGAAACCACTGATCCTTAACGAATTTATTAATAGTTACAATCATAAATTTTTTTTTGCCTTTGCAGAAAAAGTTTGTGCCTGATAAGAGTTTTCAGGTGAAGTGATTTTCTTGGATTTTTAAAGGAAAGGGAAAAGCAGTATCTTAGAGTGACATTCATAGTTTCTAAGATTGTATCTCCCTTGAAATTGTAAGGACCTAATATTACAGCACATTCAGTAAAAGTCTAGTACATTAGGGAGTTTGCCAAGAGTCATTGTAGGGGTATTAGGGGAAAGCTAAATCTCCTTCTGAAGTTTCTTAAGTTTTAAATTTTCTGTGTTCTCTTTTAATTAAGCTAACATTATTAAATTAAAACATTTTAAGAGCCGAGAATTGATGGTTATTTTAGGACATGTTCCAAGCCCGCAAATGCAGTGGCTAACCAATGGAGTGGTCTAGCTAGGCTGCCCAGTGTGGTAGCCTCCTGTCACGTAAGACCATTTACTTTTTTTTTTTTTCTCAGTACAGGCGATTGAACTCAGGACCTTGTGCTTGCCAGCCATGCAGGCACTTATGCAGCTGAGCTATCTCCCCCTCCCTGGCCCAAGGTCATTTACATTTAAATTCACTAAAATTTTAATTTACATCCTTAACTTCACTAGCCATATTTCAAGGGCTCAGAAGCCCCATGTGGCTAGTGGTTACCATTTGGGGCTGGGCTGGTACAGAAAGTTTTATTATCCTTATTATTATTTTTATTTTTATGACCAGCATATATCTATTGAGGGAAAGAAAGCTCCTGTCCGAGAGAGGGACTGGAGGGGGGCCTGAGAGGGTTGTTCTCTGGGACAGAAAGTTTTGTCATTCAAAATAGACAGTAAAATCCCAATAGTTTCTGATTAGTTTTATAGTAAAGTCAAATGAGCACTCTTCCTCACTTTTTCTCCCTAGGAAGGCTTTGCCTGGCGTGTTATGAAATTCTATTCTGTATATGTGCACCAGATGCAAGAAGGGAGGATTATTGGGTTGGAAGAGAATGGTTATTGTTGTATTAAATTTGGTTCAGATAAATGGGTAATCTGAAGGAGAAAATGTACAATTAATACTAAAAGTACCCAGTAAATTCATATCACTTTAGATTTGAAAAGGACTTTTGATTGGAGCCAATCAAGCTCTGCTATTTCGCTGATGAGAAATTGAGGAATAGAGGTTGAATCAAATGTATTTATGCCACAGCCAAGCAGTGGCCTCATTACTCCTTATTCTTCAAGTGAATGTTTTTTTTTCTACTAGGCAAAGACAACTTTTGCAAGAAGTTCCAGTGCAGTACTTCTGTTGTTCGTCAACAGAAGACAAGAGGTGCCAGTTATAGTAAAATCTGCACAAAATCACAAAGCCTATTGTATAAACAAATTACCCTTTAAAAGCCCAGTTTTCTGAACCTTCATATGTCTCTGGAAAAAAATCTTGCTCCAATTAGTAGGTGGCTTTACTTCAGCCTTGAAATTATATACAGTGTATTTTAAGAATCCAAAGGGGGTTGGGAGTGGCGTTCAATGGTAGAGTAATTGTGTGACATGAATGAAACCCTGAGTTTAGCCACTAGTACGTAAAAAAAAAAGAAATATGCTTTGTTTTACAAGTAGCCATTTAAATTGATAGGAAAGTGATTTGTTTTAAAATATCCTGTTTTTTGTGTGGTCTTATTTATTTTTTGTGACGCTGCTATGGAAGCACTTTACCGCTGAGCTATATGTCCATCCTAAAACATCCTGTTTTTATTTTGCAAAGCTAAATGGATCGATTGTCAGCAGTGCGACCCCCCAACCCCACACACCTCATTTAAAGTGAACAGATTTTTCAAGAAAGCAAGTCAATAGAAATTGCTTGTGAAGTGGTATGTTATTCTTACATTTAATATGTTTCCCCCAGAATTATCTATTTCTATGAGTTCCATTAGTTGCTGAGAGCTGGCTGTGGAAAGTGAAGTCGTTTATTCTAACAGCTGTGACTGCATGCTGTGAAGATTGCACTCTCTTAGGATTATTTCTATGGCATTCTGCTGATTATACCTTTCAGACGCTCCTTGATCTTGTTTCCTTCCTTCTTTTCCTGTGTCTTAGTTTTGACCCTTGTCTCTGCCTTCCTGTTTAGTTGGCTTCTGTCTGGGGTTGCCCCATCCACCCGCATTGCCCTCCATCTATCCATGTTGCCTCCATCCACCCACGTTGCCCCCCATCCACCCACATTGCCCTTGGCTGGCTACCCCAGTAGGAGTGATTCCTTGGTGAGAGCTCTGGTCTCTTCCCTTTCTGGAATGGCATCCTGCAGTTGCCACTCCTGCCTGCAGAGTGACTTGAAGTTCTGCTCCTTATGTTGGAAACCATTCTCTTCTGTGGGCTCAGCTTGTTTTCCCTGTTCGTAGCCCCCTTCTCCTGCCCACCTCCCAACCCAAGCCTTTGCTTAACTGTCACTTCCCAAGGTCTTGTCTGGCCACCACCTAAATAATTATCATTCTTTTCCATTGTTTTCCTATTCTTTCCTGCTATTTCTTTTGGGTATAGCACTGATCCTCTAGCAGACTCTGCTAGTATAGTTTCCTAATATTTTAAAAAATATAGCTCTTTCTTGTAATCTAGGGCAGAAATTTTGTTCAGTTTTGTCCCACATGCCTTCTGGTGCCTAGAACAGTGCCTAACGTTTGTAGGAGACCTCTTGGTGGTAAGGAGGAGGAATGACAGCGTGGGCCCACATGATCCTGTTTTCCTCCCCCTATGCTAAGTTTCCTTGGAATTTTTCACATGATCCTGCCACACTGTTTGCTGTTGATTCTCCATATTTATTATCTTTTCTACCTTCCTGAGGATGTCTCATGGTTTTACTAAGGTAGCCAGGCTGACCTCAAACATTGAATCTGCCTCCTTTTAGTCTCCTGATTAGCTGGGGTTACAGGTGTGTGCCACCATCTGCCACTCCTCCTGAGGCCCTTTAGCCAGTGCTTCTATTGGATCTTTGGTTTCGTCTTATCCTCATCTCCTCTGGGCATGTTCCTAGCAACTACTTTCATGTTCCGTTCCTCCTCGGTGCATCCTCACCCATCCATGCTCACCTGTCCACTGACTTGGCTTTAGTCTGGGACTTGGAAACTATACTGTTGCTTTACCCAGGTGTAGCACCCACAGTCCCCTCAGGGTGCCGAGTGAAGCCCCCAGAAGGAAATCTCTCAGTCTCCATGCCGAGCTACAGTGCTGAGACTCCTTTCTGTTGGTCCTGATGGTTGAAGTTTGGGGTTAGGTCAGGTTTGCCTTTTAGGCCTGTTTCTGAAGTGTGTTCAGTTTTGTAAGAGAGGTGGCAGTTGTCCACAGGTTTTTGTGCCCCTGTTGTAACAGATCTTGAAGGAACCTTCTAAGGACAGTGCAGTTCGGCCCACTATTGTATAGGTCATTGTGGCAAACTGTCCTGGGTTAGGTGAGCCAGCCTTAGGGGAACATTGCTAGGTCTGCCAGGTTTGTACTTTGTGTAATGTTAGAACTCATGTGTCCATTCAATAGCTTCTCTTATCTGGGATGTTTCTGCTTAAGCTTGCAGAAACTGTATTCATCCAGTGACCCATGAGGGAATGAAAAACTTCCACTTGTGGATTATTAAGAAGAAAGCAAACCCAGTTTTGATTTAGATGTAGGTAATTTTTGTCTGTACTATTTTTTAAATATCCTTATCTTAGATACAAGGTTGTATGGGGAATTTTTTTTTTTTTTTTAATGTGTTTGGTGCAGGGTCTCACTACACAGCTCAGACTCATAGTGATCCTCCTGTTTTCAGCATGCCCAGTGCTGGGATTACAGGCGTGCACCACCATGCCCAGTCTCAGTGGTTGGCTCAGCATGCCTGGGGGCGGAGCCTGCACAGTGGATTGAGCCCTAGTCCCTGCGCTTGCCTAAGTAGGCACTTAGTCCCAGAGCTGTATCACTGGCCCAAGATTAAGAATGTTTTTAGTTGCTTTCTCTTTCCCTGCAAAGTGCTGCAGTGGGTGTAAGTATATCTTTAGGCATGGTATTTACCTGTCTTTTCTGTGATTTTTTTTTTTTTTTTTTTTTTTTTTTTAATGTGTTGAATAGGGCCTGGCTATGCTCTATACTACTGGCCTGGAACTTGCGATTCTCTTGCCTGTTTAAAGTACACCTGTTACAGGTGTACTTTACTAATTTACGTGATTCTTAAACAAACGTAAGTATCACATCTTCTGGGACAGCCCTGACTCAAGGTATTTGCTGACTTCTCTTCCTCAGATCATATGCTTTTAGTTTTGCTTCACAAGAACATGGTCAGCCTGTGCTAGTGTTGAGTGAGTGAAAGACCATCTCATCGTTTAATGTGTTCTATGTCCTTAATTGTCATTCTGTTTGCTTATTTATGAACTTATCTTTGTAGAAACAAGATGCTTAGATTGCTGTTTAATGAACCAGTTCAAGGTATTTTTTATAACACTTATTCTAAGAGAGATATTTTATTTCTTTGCATTTTGATTGAGAAGCAGCTTTTTGTATCCTCGCCCCAGTGTCTGATAAGTTTGTATGCAATAGGTAGGTAATTTAATATGCAGTGAACTGAATTCCAGCGCTGGGTACCTGGTCCTTGTCTACTCTTCTGGCTACTTCTGCCACTCGTTTTCAGCCTTTTCCCTGCCTTCCCACAGATGACTAATACTCTTCTATGGATCTTTGGTTTCGACAAAACCTCAAAATACCTTTCACAGATATAAACTAAATAGCACTAAAAACCTCTGTGTATGCATGTTTTAAGAAGGGTGTGGTATTCCTAAATGATACTTCATTAGAATGTAAGCCGTACAGTGTTCTGTTGATAGGTGTAGATGTACTGTATTCTTTTCTTCATCTATCTTTGTCCTTTTGCTAACTTAATGTACTCTGTGTGTAATGTAAGGGAACAGTGAATGAATGCAAGGGTTAAAAATATCACATAGCTGTTATCTGTCCCTCTGAGCCAGGAGTGGCTGCTCCTTAGACATGATGGCTTTTGGTATCTCATGAGCTCTGACTTCAGTGAGCCAGATTGTGAGCTCATTTGTGGGAACTGGAGGGCATTTTATCCCTTCCAGTGATGTCAGAAAGCAGGCGAGGAATGGCAGTACTGTCATGGAAAGTTGTGCACGTATTTCTAATTTGTCAGAGAGCACATTATTTGCAAACATTGATACTCGGCTGGTTTTGATATCAGACCACTTTTGACACATGAGGACTTCTTACTAAGTTGAGTATCTTGCTCAAGGTCACCATGGTGAATTAAGGATTGAAGCAAGTCCTATTTGTTGGTGGAGAACAAGCCTGTATTAGAGATGTGAATTACCTATGTTAAATGGTTTTACTGTTATGACCTTTGTGGTTTACCTTGTGTGGAAAAACACTCATCTTTATTCCAATATTTTCTGTTATCAACATTATATTGCACTCTAAATGTTGTAATGAGTTGGTAACAATTCTGATAGGATTATATCTTTTTTTTTTTTTTTTTTTTTTTTAATTTTATTTAGTGTGTGTGTGTGTGTGTGTGTGTGTGTTTTTGGCAGGCTCAGCCGCACTGGGCTGGTGCTGCATGTGGTGCTGGGGATCAAACCCTAGATGGGACACCTTAGATGCTGAGCTATCTCGCTAGCCATATATCACTTCTAGAGAGCCTAGAATCAAGGTAATATGACTAATATAATTAAAAGTGCTCTGATTTTTTTTTTTCTTTTGGTTGCATTTAGATAATTCTTCTTGTATGATGAATTAAGGGAAAAGAACATCAAGTCTTCAGGCATGGAGAGCAGTCTGTCAGTTTCCAATATGCAAGACCCTTCCTCCTCTTCTGTGGAAAAGCATGTCGATTCAGCTAATGGGAATGGAGACCTCGATTCAGGTAGGATTTTGCTTGCTCCATCGCTTCTGGTTTTTGGTCTATTGATGCACACCTTCATGGAACATTCAGGGAACAGTGGAGGCAACACTTGGAGATCTCACATACTGCCTGTTCCCAGGATTTTCTGTCCTGTTTCTACAGATACATCATAGCAGCTTTAATATTATGCAAATTTAGGGTTGAAATTTATATGACTTTATTAGACAGGGCAGACTAGGTAATAGTGAGGCATCATGCCACTTCAGAATATAAGTGGCTTGTATGGTAAACTGCCAAATCATTACACTGTCCTTCACAGATGTCTCTGGTGCTGTGTTCCATGGAGTCGTGTGCACTATCCGGTGATACTGTACTTCAGGGTGGTCATGATGGTGGCAAGTGGCACAGGCAGGTCTTCAACCAGTAGTTTAGTGCTGTAGGTCAGCAGAGACAAATGCCCATTTGACTAAGAACTCCTTGTGCAGAAGTTAATCACATGTTCTTGCTGTGGTAAGGCTGACTGGGAAATAGAATTCCCTTATAAGTGCCACAGAGACAGGAGATCCAGGCCTACCCAAATCTGTAGGAGACACTGCTGACACAGATGTTCTCCAGAGTATTGAACGCATGTGCTCACTTCGGTAGCACATAATACAGAGTATTGAATATGTCTTTTGTGAAAGTGTATGAGGTCAAAGAAATTTAGATCATGTCGGTTTGTGGTAAAGTGTTCTCAGAGCTACTCTGATAAAACAGACAAGACCCTCTACCCTAGCTTCTGGTTGAATTTTAATATTTAACTGATGAATTAGTAAATCCATCTTTTTTCTTTTTTCTTTCCATCTTTTTTCTAGATAGTTAAAGGTTTCTTTTAAAAAGCTATCTTTCTTTAAAGATTGCACTATTCATGCATAGTAACGAATTAAGTAAGGTTAGTTTAGTCTGCTGATTCTTAGACATTTACTGTGGTGAATTCATGTGAAAAGAAATGCTCACAAACTCCACGGGAGATTTAACTGCTGCCTGAAGGAGTTGCCAAGTTCGTCTTCACATTTTAATCAGATTAGCTGACCATTACAGGTGGCTGTAATGATATCATTGAATTTACTTATGTTTCTCAAATTACATCTTTATTTGGAAAAAAAAATCTGGAACTAAGTGAATACTATAATGGGATGAAAAATTATTAGTATCTTCTTTAAAATAGGCTGAGTTGTCATGACGTTGGTTTTATTCACGACATACAAGAACACTTCTTCAAGTAGACCTGAGTCCTTTATTGAAGAATCCTTGTGCCCTTTTTTTTT
>NW_004524647.1:10743570-10769847 GCF_000260255.1 Octodon degus | reverse complement strand
TACTGAACCTTGTCATTTTCAATGATATATTTTCAGAACTGTTTAAAAGCCCATGATGTATTATTGGCTTTTCATTTTCTTGCGGCTGTAATAGCTCTCTTGCTTTCTCTCTGTCTCACTGCTACACATTACTGACAATCTGCTGTCAGGAATTCTCAGTGCTGATGTTGCCTTGAGGATGACCTACGTGCGGGAGGTCTGAGAGTAGAGATGACCTCATTCTCCGGGGGATTTTGTGCCGAAGGCTCATCTTCCATGATGTTCAGATTTTTAACTAAAGCTGTACTTCTAAATTATTCCAAATCGTCCTTATGTTTTTCAGATATTGGCCCAGCCCCACCTCCTCCACATGGCCAGTCATTACCTTCTCTTTGGAATTTCCATATGTACCTGTGTCGTGGGAGACTTAGACCCTAACTGTAGAAAGCAGAGGCTGATGGAACTCTAGAAATTCACATCTAATTTTGAACATTTAAGCTATTAATCATGAAGCATAGTTGAGTATAAGTCTTCACATTATTGATTGATTGGCTGATGTGCTAGTGTAAGTCTGGGACCTCCCGCACATGAAGCAAGTGCTCTGCCACTGAGCTACACGCTCAGTCCCATTTGTTATTTTTTCTAATGTGCTAATACATACAGTGCTTTCAGTTTTGGAATCCCTTGTGAGGATCAACAGTTCTGAGGTTCACTGGGACATGCTCAGGGATGTACAGAATTTTAGTACTGAAGGTCATTTCCCAGGAGGCTTTCAGGTGAGATTTATGGATGCAATATGAGAGAGTGGTCAGAACTCATGATCTTCAGGGGTCCTACAGTGGCTGGTGAGTGACCACCAGCAGTTTTGTATACGCTGTGATTGTAGGGCAGGCTTGCAGACTTTTGAGTTCTTTCCATGTGTTTGCTGACTGGTCCTTCAGCACCCAGTGAAGTGGCTTTTTTGTCATGTGCATTTCATAGATGAAGAAACTGGGCAGCAAGGCCTGGTTGTCCTGAGTCTGTGAAACCCTGGCTTGAGGTAGAGTTTCCTGCACTGAACAAACTGACCCTGAGCACGTTAGGTATTTTTAAAAATCCCTTTAGTGCAGCAATAAGTTGTTAAGAATCATGCTTATGTCTTTTAGAGGGCCAAGGCACAACCCAACTTCCTTTGTGTTCTTTCTTTCACTTCTTCCCCATCCCTTTCACATCACAGTGTTTTCCTAGCAAGTGATTGCACTTCAATGACCGCAGCTCTTCTCTGAGAATGTAGTGGTGTGGAAGAACAAGAAACCCGAGTGCTTTGCTCCGGGATGTGTTTCTCTCAGTTGCTCAGGTCTCCCCACCCTGTGCCACCAATGCTTTGATTCCTTACAGCAGTGATCCCTCTATGAGGAACATTTCAGCCCAACATAGTGGACTCTGATGAGTCTCACTGCAGTACACTTTTTCTTTTGCCTCTTTGCTTAAGGAAGTCTCAAGTTCTAATAGAGATCCATAACTGATACCCAACTCTTGTACATGAATGTAAGACAGTGGCTCCTCCAAGGAACTCTGGGTATGTGACTGGCATAAGCCCAGGTGGACAAGGAGCCTGGAAATCATGGCTCTCCTTGCCACACAGTGTGGGTAGCTCATTCATCCAAAGGCATACGAGGAACTCCATGGCTGTGATTCTAGGTGGCTTCACCTGCTATGGTAAAAGCAAGCAGAGCAATATGCTGACATTATGTTAAATAGATTCCTGGACATTAGTTTTGAGGACCTGCTGAGTATAATTTCCTGGTGAAGTCTGTGGATAAAACAGTGTTCTACATTTAGGCTGGGAAGGTCTCTGAGTAGAAAGAAGAAAGCTGCAATGTGCACCTAAGTCATTTTTTTTTTTTGGGGGGGGATTTTGGGAATGTATTACTTGGATAACTATAGGCTCTTTCTTCCTTTTGGGGAGAAAAGGAATCAGCATTCTTGGAAATATTTAGAA
The DNA here is from genome assembly GCF_000260255.1 of Octodon degus. NCBI lineage: Eukaryota > Metazoa > Chordata > Mammalia > Rodentia > Octodontidae > Octodon > Octodon degus. The sequence continues at coordinate 10,767,887 of NW_004524647.1, read as the reverse complement.
CATATTCTTCACACTAAGGCCCAGCTCTGTAGAATATAACAGTATTATTTTTCTTTCCCCTCTCTTTCTATTCCTCTTTAGAGTACTTTGCTGCTTCCCCTGTGTAGATTATTTTTCCTTTTTTACCCTCTAGGAAAACTGTGGCCATTTGGTTGCTTACGACAGCCACAGGGCTTTTGTCCCTGTGGGCTGGTCCTGCAGTCCTGAGCTTGAATGGGTTGGTAGCTTCTGTCCCTTTCAGAGTTGTTTATGCTGTTGCATTATTTTCTATACCTTGTAATGACATGTGCTGTCTGTAATTCACCTAAGACGGATTTAGTGTCTTCTTTGTGTCTCTTTGCACATTAAAAAAAAAAATACCTAGTGCACACTCTGTAAGCTTTTGTTCATTCTGGATGTGCCAGTTGGCAGCTCCTTCAGGAGTTTTCAGCCTTGCACAGCCAGCCTCACTCCACATTGTAAAGTGGTGAAGAACCCAGGGTCTTATTACTTGGGAAAAAGTAATAAACAGCCTGTTTATTTATTTCATTTTTTTATTCCAACGTCACTTGTACTCCTGCTTTTAATAAGGTATTCTTTGTATGTTTATTATAGAATATTGTGACCCCACAAATAGCTTTCTGTTTGCTAAAACTGAATCACTACTAATGAATCTGATTTCTTTTAAGTGGTGAAATTTTCTTAGTAGCTTTTTTGGAGTCATTTTTCATGACATCATGGGGCTCTGCCTCCCACTGGTTCATTTACAATGGAAGGAGATTGTCAGAGTTTCCTTGATAAAATGTTTATGGGCTTAAGAGGTTTATGAATCAGCTGTAAATATTTGCTCTGAGTTTTTGAGACTTCTCCTCATAAACATTGTGTGTTTATCTGTTGCTCATTGAAATGTCTTCAGAGAATCAACTGTTTGGGGCATGGAGGCACAAGAATGGGTTGTACGGGATGGACTATAAAAGGTCGTATTATGAATAACCCTAAATTTTTTTTTTAACTTAGTATTTATTCCTTTACTCAAACCTCTACAGTCAAAAAATGTATGGGCCCTTTGCTCATTTTGATAAAAGCTTAGGCTTTGGAGGTTTTTTCTGTTTTTTTTTTTTTTTTTTTTTTTGATAAGAATCTTTCTTTTTTTATTTTTTTTTCTTTTCAAAGTTTTATTGATAAACATATAGCAATGAGACAGTTTCAAATCAAATCAAAAGTACAGTTTCAACAAATAATACACTGCATATATTCTTCTTAGTGGTTAATTGCTGTACAAGATGCAGACTTGTGATCCTACTTACAAACACCATTAGAAAAAATCATTCTATTCATTAAGAGAATGCAACTATATATCTATCCCAACCACTTTGAATACACAGATACAAAATGGACATTCATAGTTATACCCCAATTTTTTTTAAGTTCCATTGTTGAATATTATAGGTGTGTAAACTCAGCAAAATATTCTAAAAGAGTACAGAAGCCCATAATAGCATTGGGTCTTCTGTTTAATTGGCAATGTCAGAAATTATTGACGTGAGTCCCCCACAGCTCAACATAACAAAATGGCTTTACTTCCTATATTTCATCTTCATACTTTTCTACTGGATGGTTAAGACCAAGGTAAAGCAGAACCTATGCAACAAGAGTTGTAGCTTTTTGGTTTGAGAAGGTCAGTGAAATGCCCTCAGGATTTATCCTGAGATCCTGTACCTCAGACTGGAGGTTTTATCTGTTAACAAATGCTTTCTGAACATCAACTGACCCTTTTAAAGCCCCTAAAGAAAAATCAGTACTGGGAAAGTACCAATTATATTTGCAGCTAGATCTTTTTCCTTTGTGTATTTGGTATAGGGTTTCACTATACAACTTGGACTCAGTACTGATCCTCCTGTTTTCAGCCTCCCCATGCTGGGATTAGTGTGCCACCACGCCATCTTGGTAGCCAGCTTGTGCTTGCCTAAGCAGGTGCTTAGACAGTTATCTCACTGCCTGACTCTTTACTTTTTAAGTTAGCAAACCCAGAATTTTGTACAACAGTACGAACTGGGATGAGAAAATGAAAAGATTAAAAACCATGGACTTGCAGTGACACCAACTGACCTCAGGGCCAATCCTTTCCCTCTATGTAGCTATAGGGTTCAAAGTATCCTCAGGTATTTACTGAATGGCCACTTTACGAGTTTCCCACACTAGCATTTATTACATTTACAAACATTAAATTTACCCAGTATTCATTCAATATCCATGAACTTTAAAACAGTCTAAACATCACTGCTGACTACTGTGCATCAAATACACAATTTCATGGAGTCAAATAAGGAGTTTGGACCTTTCAGAAGAATCAGTAGTACAAATGGGAATTCTGAATTTGAGAAAAGCTCGAACCTGCTCTACGTATAATCATAACACAAGGTTATATGATTTTAAGTTTGTATTTGCTAAACTTCAAAAAACCCAGCCACTTCAAACCAGCACAGTATTGCAGTACCCCAATAAAGCTGTAGGTTTCATTACATGGACCACACAGATTTACACGGCTAGTTTTAGCATTTCTCTTTTAAAGAATTTATTTTACACCTATTATACCACACAGCATGTTTCAAACACTGACACATAACCCCCTAATAAGATAAAGCAAAGACAAGAAAGCTTATCTTATTAGAAGCAAAGATACACCATTACTTATAGTCATCAAACATTATTGCACTTTTAGCTTCCATTTGACAAAACATTCATAAATCAGTAGACTACTTAACAAATAACACCTTTAAGCAGATGAACTGTCCTAAATTGTTTATTGGCTTATGAATTTTATAAACATCACTTGTATCATTAGAGGTAACGGTGGAGCTGGAGAGTATTGCGCCTTCTCCAAGCTGCACGGCGAGAACCACCAATAGTGTGGTGGACCTTGTGGGCCTTTCCGAGGCCACGACTCTTGCGGCCTGCAGATGTCAGCCCACGCATCTCCCTGCGCTTGTGGACTGGTTTGGTGATCCACTGGGTGTCAGGATTTCTTCTAATGGCTTTGTGGAATGGATCAATAAGGATAACCTCAAAGAACTTGTGTGCGGAATCTTCACTAGCCCAGGAAGAATTTAGAACTCTCAGAGCCCCACAGTGGTGTCCAGCTCACTCCTCGGCAACAGACTGAAGGCTTCTTGCGAATTTCAGCTGGTCAGCGCCATGATGGACAGGCTTGCTGTAGGCTGCTTCCTTGGGAGCTGGACGTTTGCGGCCACCGCGGCGCACACGCATCCTGTATATGACTTAACCTTGCTTGGCCATGTGTCCCAGGCTGCGAGCTTTGTCCAGCTAGGTGGGGCGAGGAGCCCTGTGGAGCGCCGGGAGCTGGCGGTACTGCCAGCAGCGGCCCCGCAGCAGAAAGAGCATTACGTTGGGCAGCTTTTTCCTCCATGGCTCCTGGACGTACTTGAACGTACCCATCTTGGCTTACCTGATGGTTCCCTCCAGATGAAAAAAATTTGTATATGACAGCTTGGCTGAAGTCACTTTTTTTAGGTATAAAGGTTTTATTTTTTTAATACCATTTTAGGCCTGACTTTTGTGTTACTTGATAGGGTGACTTCTTTAGGCCAGTAGAAAGTAGCAGAGTTGTCTTTCTGATGCCACCATGGAGACACGGGGTGGGGAGGGTCTCTCTGACCTCATGGCTATCTGGTCTGAATAAATGAGGGAGCGTCAAAATGTGGAGAGCATGTTGTGTTGGAGAAGGGGCGAGAAGTGTAGCTGGTGATGACTTAAAATTTGGGGGCAACAAAATTATTTTCAAAATACTAATACTATAGACTAGAACTGTAGCGAAGGAGCTCAGAGTCAAAGTTGAGAAACGTAGACCCTCTAATTTGAAGCCATAGAACTGCGGCTGATGGGAATGAAGTTGGCAGGACCTCTTACCTAGGGGCTCCTCACTCAGCCAGTGGCCTGCCCAGGGTATTCTCTGGTGACTGCTCAGGAGCTGAGTTCTGTGCTCCTCTCTTCTCCTAGCTTTCTGTCTTCCTCTTAAACAGTCCTCAGAGTGACAGACAGGACAGCCTCAGCGGCTCCCTTAGAATCTGTAGTGGAGAAAGGAGGTGGCTGCTGGCATGTGATGCAGTTAGAAGAAGAAATCTAGTAAGAGTTCATTTCCCAATCAGACAGCCAGTCTCGGACCCTGATTCTGAGCGTGAGCCTCTATGACCGGGTGATTCTCTAACCTGAGCTCCCTTTCGTGCGACTCAGGGTTCTTGGAAGGATGGTGAGGTCTTGTTTCCAAAGCACTAGCGGACAGTGGATACCCAAACATGCCAGCTCTCAGAATGTTCAGTGTGAAGTTCCTCCGATGGCATGTGGCCACAGCTTGGCAGGGACTGCAAGAGGCAGAGTACTAAGTGGAAGTCAGACATTGGGGTGGTTAAGACATTCCAGACTTCGTGACAGGTTTGCAGCCCTCAGTCAGACGTTGCGCCAACACATTTTGGCATGTGCACACTGCTGAGCTACTGCCTCTGACTGATTACAGTCAGAAAGCAACTTTGGCAAAAGGTACCCAGAGCTGTTTGGGGAGAAGACATGGGCAATGTTTTGAGTGCCACCTGAGGTCTTTTCTAGAATAAAATTGCACTCTTTTTGGGGTACTTTACTGTGTCTTAGAAGCTGTAAAGCTGTAAAGTTCCCTTCATAAGTGGAAACTGTGGACCTGTTGAATTTTTTGGGGGAGCATATTTCTGTGTGGAGGGCCTAAAAGTCGTAGGATGAAACAGAGCATTGGGAGAGAGACAAAAGAAAGGCTTTCCCTTCAGATGCCTTTTTCTTCCCAGCTTCTGAGTCACTTTGCTGGAGTAAAATTTGAGAAGCAGTTCCAAGGAACTTTGATTTAGAAGGCAACATTTAAGCTTGTTGCCGTTCAGCTTAGCATCTTTTGATTCTATAGAAATTATCATCTTCTGTGAAATTCTAGGACTACATAAAATATGACAGAATTACTTTTCCTACTTCAATTGAAAAATCCTAGTAGAATAAAGTGGTATCCTCCAAAGACCCTGCATCCCTACTTCCCCTGGCCCATTTGATGGAATATAACTCCTTTGTGTTAATCACATGCATTTCCTCTTGGCAGAGGGTGAAATTGGCTCTTGTAAATCATACATGGCTTGTATATCAGCATCCATGGAACATTCATGCAAGAGAAGAACATCTAAACTTGTGGAGCTCTCATTAGTATATGTGGGTGGCTCTGCCTGATAGGCTTTCTTTCCTTACACTGTAGCCTTGCAAATAGGTTAACAAACTCTGAACAGCTTCTTAGCTCTTTCCATCTGAAGCATAACGGGTGTTCTGTCTGCGTCTTACAGTGTACCTTTGGTACTGTTTAGTAACACAAGCAATATATCATGCACAGCCATTCCTCAGGGCATAAATTTGGGTCCAGTAGCCTCATCCCTTACTTTTCTACTGTAAATTACTTTTGCATTATTATAGCCAGTTGTGCATCTCAGTAGCTTTTCCTGAGGGATACAGAGAGCAGTCTGTGTTTACCCAGTTGAGGAGTGACAAGGAGCATGCACATGTGCAAAAGTGGTAAAATGAGATTTGGACCTACCTTTATGCTCTAACTGGCATTGTGTATAGCATCATGGAGGGTCCAATAGTCCCAGACCATTCCAGGATTTGTACAAAAGATTTCTTTTGATTTTTATGGTAGAAATAGTCTAGTTCAGTACAATAGCACATAAAAACCAGATTTGCAAGTACTAGGAGGTCAAAAGTGAATCATCAGGGACTGGGGAGATAGCTCAGTAGAGTAAGTGCTTGCCTGGCAAGTGCAGGGTTCTGAGTTCAATCCCCAGTACTGCCAAAAAAAAAAAAAAAAAAAAAGTGAATCATCAGATTACTCATGCATGGATGATGAAGATCTATTATAGTCAAAGATATGCTTTTATAACAGAAGAATGGTTTAGGAGTTGACAGTGATGATGGTGATGATGATAACTTTGATGTTGGCTTTGTGAGCCACAGTTTCTGTGACAATGAAGTTGAGCCAGAATCAACTGATACACAGAGAATGCAGACCTTCTTGATTCAATGACAAAGAAAACAGCAATGCGCATACATACACAGAATGTCACAAAATGGTCATTCAACCAAATGAAACAATCTAATGTTAGAACTAGGTCCAAAAATATAGTGAAAGTCTTGGCATGGGTGAAATGTATGGGTTAGAGTGCCAGCACTGCCATTGTGTGTGGAAATCACAACAGAGGAAGGGCTGCGAAATATACAAAGTCTGAAGGGCAAGTAAAGTGGTCTGTATGCATCATGGTCATATCCAGAAATGCCCATATTATGACACCTTATTAGGTGAAGTGAAAGCTTCCATTGGACTCTTGTGCCTAGCAGAGATTTCTTACGGTAATTGCAGGAATGTAAAAGACTTAGGGAGAAGCGATGGGTCAAAATATGATATAAAAGTTTACGCCTTTGTAGATGGAAATTACACCTTCCATTTAGACCGTTTAGACCTTTATTTTGGGACTCAGCCACCACCTCCTTGCTCCTGTAGTGATGAACTGAATGATAGTATGTGCAGACTTGTTGCTCCCATCTCCCAAAGTAATTGAAATGAGATGTTTGACATTTGACTTACCAGTTTCCACTTGATGTTAGATTTGCTAACAGCACAATTTGATGAGCGTGGGAACTGTATGCAGGACAAAGCAGAAATTCCAAATGAAATGTTGCAATTTCAAAACAGAGAATTGTATAGTACAAACTTTGGATTTCAGAAAGATATAACTTTGGCTTCACATATGGCAAAGGAAAGCAAACTGGTACTGCCTATGTCAACATTTCACTATGATGAAAATATTGATAGGGAAATCTCGACAAGATGGAAGCTGAGATGGAAAATTTCGGCAACAAAAATCTAAAGGTGGAATATATATTTTTCAACAACTGTCATGTCAGTTGAAACACAAAGCATATGGGAATTTATTTCTGATGTTCGCTTTTAGACTTTGTATACCAAAAACCAGCCAATGTTGAAATTTTTTTTTTTTTTTTTTTTGGTGTGGGTGTGTGTGTGTAGAACCAGGGATTGAACTCAGGACCCTGTGCTTGCCAGGCAAGTGCTTATTCTACTGAGCTGTCTGCCCGGCCCCGATGTTGAACATTTTGATGCTTTTTTATAAATACTCAATAAATATTACAGACTCAATTCTTTGTTTTTGTGATTTTATTTTCCTGTTAAGCACTCAGTATTTAATATAGTAAAGCTCACAAAATTAAAATGAATAATTCAATAGAAATATTTTACAGAATAAATGTTGGTCCTTGACAATAAAATGTCTTGTGCTCTGAGGCCTACATGTTTTGGGACTTGATCTCTGTTTGAGCCTGGGAATGAGGAGGTGTGCAAATTTAAAACAGTTGTCATTTTCAGAGTCAGGGAGTGTATTGGCTCGTGTGTCTCCTCCTTCCTGGTGACTGGAGACACAGATCCTGCTGGTGTGAATGGCCCTGAGGGCTGAATCTCAGAGAGTGGGGCACAGGGGTTCCTGGCAGCTGGTCCATTTCTGCCACCAGCTTGCCATATGTGGAAAAGGTCCTTTTAGAGTTCCATTTTTTCTCCTTTAAAATGTCATCAAAGTCACTGTCATCTAAAGTCCCTTGTAAAAACTGGGTGTGGTGGTGCACGCCTGTAATCCCAGGGCTGTGGAAACTGAGAGAAGGATCACTACGGGTCTGAACTGTGTAGTGAGGCCCTGTAACGAAAGAATAAAAATGAAAAAAAAAAAAAGTCCCTTATGACATTACCATGTTCTTTTATAACCTGCAGCCACAGGTAGCCATCAGAGCCTGCATCAGGGTGCACATGGAGTGCTGGAAGTCTCGCTTCCTCAGAGGCTGAGTGTCTGCCTTGGCTAGTACACTGTTGTCAAACAATCAGCCCAGAGAGGTTTTCCGTTCATGCCTGAGAACACAAATGTTACTCTTGATTTTTGTCAGAGGGTCAAAGCAGATTTTTGCCATTGTTTTTTCTGTCAACGTCTTTATAACAGGCAAACTGAAGTTCCATAGGAGTTGGCAATATTTGACTAAACCACTGAATTGGTTTGCTTCTTTTATGAAGGATTTTCTGGTCCTAATTGAAACCAGTGGCTTTCCATTCTTTACTCTAGTGTTGATATACTTTTTTTGTTTGTTTGTTTTTCCCAACAGAAGAAGGCTCCAGCTTGGAAGAAACTGGCTTTAACTGGGGAGACTATTTGGAGGAGACAGGTGCCAGGGCAGCCCCTCACGCATCCTTTAAGCATGTAAGTGAAGCAGCTTCTCAGTTCTGGGAGTGTGAGTGGTGAAGGGCAGGAAATCTGCAGTGGAAAGAACAGAATGTAAAGAAGAGAAGAACTTCAGCCAGATGTCCTAGGCATAAAGAGAGAAGGAAATTGGCTTGGCTTTCACGGATAGCTGTAGATAGGATAGATAAGACTCACTGCAGTAAACAAAGACCTAGCAAGCCAGGCAAGAACATGCAACGTTTCATCCCTTGGTAGGTTAAAAGGTATTATTTCATTGTGAACTGATATTTTGAAAGGATACATTAAATTTTCTTAGCAATTTATGGGCAGATGTATGAAATGAAGTACTGTGGAAACATTTAGATTTAACAAAAAAATCATTCACATCAGTAGTATTTCTTTGGATACTGCAGGTAGACTGCCCACCAGAGGACCAGTTCCAGGACATTGAAAAACAGAGCTCTTACAAGATTTCTGCTTAGGTGTGAGCTTAGTGGTATCAATAGGAAAGAAAATAATAAATTTTCAAGATCAAGTTATTTGATGTGGACTGTTGTTTTAATCAACTAAAATTTGATTCTGAGAAGCCTTTCTTTTCCCTTTCAATGGATTACCCAGTACAAAGGTTCAGCCTGAGTTTCATAGGCAAATTGGTCAGGTTTTTTTTTTTTTTTTTTTTTTTTTTTTTTTTTTTTTTTTTTTTTAATTATGTATTTGGTACAGGGTCTCACTAAGCAGCTCAGATTCGTAGTGATCCTCTTGTCTCAGTCTCCCCAGTGCTGGGGTTACAGAGACCTGGTCTTGATGGCTGGCTCAGTATACCTGGAGAGGGGGGGTCCTGTTATGCATGTATTGCTGGGGATTGAACCAAGGTCCTTGTGTTTGCCAGGCAGGCACTTAAACCGCTGATCTATCTCCACAGCCCCTGGTCAGCTTCTTTAGTTTCATTTTGGTTCCTTGACTAAATGAGAAAGCCAGATTTTTTTTTTAAATTTTAATAAAATATTCCATTGTTTTTTTGGGTGAAGTATTTTTTGAAAAGGAATTTAAGATCTTATTAGGTTTGTGTGCCCTGGTGGAGGTAGATTGGATTCCCATTTCTCTTTTGGTGCTCATCATGTGGTAACTTAATATGAACATGACTGTTGAAATTATCATTTAGTAGAACAATGAACTAAATACTAAATGAAGCAGAACTAGAGCTTTTTCTGGTAAACAGATGGACTACGGTCCTACAGAAGCCAGGTTTACGATGCTGGGGTGATTTGGCTGTTTCCTTAAGAATATCCGGGAAAGAGATACTGATGGACGACTTCTTCCTTCCTCTTTGTATACAGAGGTTTTCACCTCACTCTGTCTGGAGTCACTGTAATTTTTTGTGATTTATCAGTTCTCCTACTCCCCTTGCAAGTGGCAGTTCGTGTCCTCAGGGGCGGGGCAGTGTTCTGCATTTGTCCTCCAGACTGCAGACTTTCCCAGGCCTGTGTGCTGGATTTAAAGGAAAATGAGCAGTGGACTCATGGGTAATTGTGATTCCATCATTTCCTTTAGCGAATATATAAGCTTTAGGGTGTTAGGACCTGCCAGGCCGGAAAGCTTCTTGGGGCAGGTAGGGGAAGGAAAGGCACGTAGCTTCTAATGAGCAAGAGAAACAGCAAAGTCCATTTTCTATGCTGGAACTGTCCATGTAACAGCTTTCAGTACGTGGAACTGCTGAGTGCTTGAAAAGCTTGTAGCCTAGATTGAAATTTGATGTACATGGAGAATTACAGTACCAGACTTTGTTTGGAAAGAAAACGGTCTCATTTTCATTTTTTATATGGGTACATCCTGCAATGCTAGTATGTTGGAAATGAAATGTTATAAAATTGATCTTATCCTCTTTTGAATCTTCTAGAAGCTTTCACATTACATTTGTGGCTTAGATTTTATTTATTCTAGACAAACATACATGCCTGTTGTAGGACAACAGAAATACTCCTTTAAAATGCTGTGTTTTTAAGCACTTCTGACAATCTTTTGGAAGTATATGTCCACTGTAATAATGATCGTCTTGTATTTCTGGTTTCTTAAGGTTGAAATCAGCATTCAGAGCAACTTCCAGCCAGGAATGAAGTTGGAGGTGGCCAACAAGAACAACCCGGACACATACTGGGTGGCCACGATCATCACCACCTGCGGGCAGCTGTTGCTGCTGCGCTACTGTGGTTACGGGGAGGACCGCAGGGCTGACTTCTGGTGTGACGTGGTCATTGCTGATCTGCACCCCGTGGGGTGGTGCACACAGAACAACAAGGTGTTGATGCCCCCAGACGGTGAGCCCACCTAGCAGGGGAGGGCGGGTGTCCCTCTCAGTGCCTGTAGTCACTGTGGAGGCCGAGAGCATCCTCATGGAAAACCCTGGTTGGACTTCTAGCTCATTACACAGTACCTTTTGGATGCCATTTGCTGGAGGCACTGGGGTTGGGGAAGGGTCAGTCCTGACCCTTGTGCCACCTGTGGCCTCTGTGAGGTAGGAGCTCCAGAGCTTTGTCCTCAGGTCGCTTCTGGAGGCCAGAGAAGGAGGGCTGAAGGGATGCCTTGATTTAGGGTTTGTTTTCTCTTTGGTGATTAGTTGTGTTGCTTTTATTCTGTTTTAGAAAATTGACATTTTGAATAGGACATAAAGCTCCTTTAACAGGTTTCCTTAATAAGTTTTGGTCTCTCTTATGGGGAGACTGAGGGTATAAAGCATGTAGAACCCTAAATAGGAGAGGAGACAGGACAGCGTTAAAGGGAGCAGTCAAAGCTTATAGGGACAAGATCAGATGGCTACAAACCTGTGGTTTTGTGTCCGGTGGTCCTGTGTATCCTGTGCCCCTGGGGACAACAAACAAGTTCTGGAAGTATTTTTGGGTGGGGAGGGAGATGCTACTGGCATCTGGTGGGAAGAGGCCGGGCCTGTGCTGAGTGTGCCCTGCCTGCACTATAGGTTCCGCAGCTGAGAATTCCATCTGCCTGGAAGCTGAGAGTTGGTGCTAGAGTGAATGGGCTGCATGTTGTAGGGGTCTGAAAAATCTTGTCTGGTTCTGGGAGTAAGAGCTGAGGTTGGTCTTCATAGTCAGTATTTGCTGATCAGAATTTACTGTTTTGTGTGATCCTGAAAGCAGTTATACAAGACCCCCCCCCCCGCCCCCCCGGGCAATATACATCACTTGGTTTGTTGCCCAGGAAATAGTTCCTGTTCCAGATCTGGTTGCTCCTGTCTATTAGAAATGGCTGGTTGCCATGACGCATAGTTGGTCACTGTGACGCACCAATCCCCAGTGGAGAAGCCATCTGCCTCTGTACTTCCTGCTTGCTGCTCTCATCTAAGCCCTAGACCCCCAGAGATCAGGGCCTGATACTCTGGGAATGATCCTGACCAGTGCCTGTGGATGTAAATCGATCTGCCTCCAAAGCCTGGGTGTTGTTTTGTATTTCTTCTTCCTGTTGCGCAGTGACATCTGAAGTCTTGTGATGTTCCTCATGTCCTCCCCGGACTCAGCCACCTCTTTCCTTTTGAAGTGACTCGTATGGTTTTAAAGATAACCATGATATTAGCAGCTGCTGTAGCTTTTTCATAGTATTTACATCTTCTTTTCAGACTTTCATGTGTTCTTTTTATGAATGGAGGGAGTAGTCTTTTTTTTTTTTTTTTAACACTACCCTTTTGTTATGTATGATTGATGATTGACAGCCTGGTAAGGAGGGACTCATAAAAAAGTGGCTAGAGTCTAAGAGTTACATTTATGTGGCATTTGTTGTGATTGAATGTTGCCTTGACCTTAGCTGACATCTTGACCCTTGATCAGAAGGAGAGAAAGGGTCTTCTGTTTTGGTTCTCTGTATCTACTCCAGCCTCTGCCTGAAACTGGTTTCCTCTCTTCTTCCTCCTCTTCTTCTGGCTGTCATCCTATCTTCCTTTCCACCAGACCACAGATTAGACCCCATCTGGGCCCAATTGTCTACACAGACTTCTGCTGTAGTGTTGAGCACATTGCAGCTGTGCCTGGTGTATGGTTCTGGGATTGGAGCCCAGCACCACACTGGGTGGGCATGTGCTAGGCAAGCACTACCATTGGGCTACATCTCCAGCCCTCTTAATTCTTTTATTTTAAAATGGGCTGGCTATGTTACCAAGGCTAAGCTCTTGCTTGTGATTCTTTGGCTTCAACCTTCTGAGTAGCCGGAGTCACAGGCATGCAACGGCATGCCTGGTTTGTATAATTTTAGATTCATTTGCTATGAAATCCATCACTTTCAAGAATACAGTTCAGTGGGTCTCAGATATTCACACCCAAAGCTTATCACCTGCAGAGTTGCTTCTTCCCCTTTCTGTCCACTTTCTGTTCATGTAAACCTTCCTATTCTAGACATTCTACACATACAGAATCATGCAAGTTATTGCTTTCTTTCTTTTTTTCTTTCTTTTTGCAGAACTGGGGATTGAACTCAGGACCCTGCGCTTGCCAGGCAAGTGCTTATTCTACTGAGCTATCTCCCTGGCCCCAAGTTATTGCTTAATGATGGTTTCTTCCACTTAATACAACAAAGTCAAGGCCTGTGTGAATTGTGACTTCTTCAGGATTCCCTTTCTTTTTAAGTCTGTATAATATTTCACTGTATGGCTGTCACATTTTGTTCCTGCATTCGCTAGCTGATTGACATGGCTTTGAAGCTCATGGCTTCATTTTATAGTAGTTCATGGTGTTGCTCAAGAGAGAGCTAAGGTATTGGGACCCAGGCGAGGACATGAAGATGCTGCCCTGGTGTGTGGCTGTAGCCTAGTTTGCAGCCCTGAGCAGTGAGCGCAGTGTATGAGCTCACGCTCCTGTGTACCCCAGGGCAGGCACACTGCTTGTGCTGGAGCAGCTCTCAGTCAGAGGCCAGTAGGAGTCAGTGATGTGCTGAAGAAAGCTGGAATGCTACTGTAGTCTGGGCATCACTGTTGAAACTTGGTCCAGGAGTGTGTGGACTCCCCTTAACCTTTCTTCTTGTGTTGTAGGTTAGTACTCCCCACATCTTCCTGTCTTTGAGCCTGTGTTCCTACCTCTCCCACCAGGGATCCTGCAGATGGGTGCTGGAGAATGGCTACCAATGGGTCAGGCTTTATCTTCACTCTCATGCCTGTTTTGCAGGAGCAGATGATAGAGTGAGGAGACCGTTTTGGGCTCAGTAGCACCTGGCAGTGCTTTGGGGAGTGCCTGCTTCATGTGGGCCACACCCAGCTTTCACTGGTCGTAAATGGTATTCTCAGCTCTGGCTTTGGATTTAAACTGCCACCCAAGTAAGAAGACACTGTGTAACATTCAGATACTTAATTTTCCTGTGATTGCTGATCTGTTGAAAGTAATTCTGTCTTGATGGATGAATTATAGTGATGAAATCCTGGGAAAGGATCAGTTCTAGTTAGAAAATTAAGATGATTTCTTCCCCAACTGTGTGCAAATGCCATGCAGATAAGCCCTTACTCACCCAGGAGCTGTGGGCACATGTGGGTTCATTGAAGGGAGACATAGACACACTTGAGGCACCACAGAGGGGCCCTCAGAGACAGGCCTGACCCTGATTGCCGATGCTGCCATCATCCCACCATAACCTACACTTAAAGGTTGATAGTTGAGTAGCTGCATGCCTGGGGAAGGATTGCACCCAGGAATAGCTGCTCTGGTGACTAGTTTTAGCGAGAAGTTCCGGAGGACTGACTTTAGCACTCTTAAGAGCTCATGGCTTCATTTCATAACAGTTCATGGTGTTGCTCAAGAGAGAGCTAAAGTATTGGGACCCAGCCGAGGTCCCCAGCTGCAAGCATGAGGGGTGCAACAAAGGATGAAATATGAGACAGAGACAAATTCAGTAATGTGTTACAGGGGTTTGGGAGGGCAGTGCCTCAGGATGGGCAGAGACAAAGGCACTGCACGCCAGCCACTGTTCACTGGGTGAACACAGTATAGGAAGTGTAGTGCGAGAATCAAGGTCTTTGGAAAACTCAGAAGTAGCGACTGAGCGGCCGAGGATAATCCTGGGATAACTAGGGTCAGAGATGGCCCATGCTAAGAGCAATCTTGCCCTGGAGTGTTTTAATCTTAGTGGTCTTAATGTAGTCTTAGGTGAGAGAATGACCTGTCCCTAAAAAATTAGTGGGAAATCTCAAAAGGGTGGTACCCATAATATAATCCCAAACCTCTGTCTATCCATTAAGGACATATGCTGAGTTAGCCATTGTGGATTTGTGGGCCCCAGCCCTCAGACATCGCTCATTGATCAGTGTTGCCCTCTTGCTTGGAAGAAAAATGTGACAGGACTTACAGCTGTAGAAGGACCCTCAGATTTGTATCCTGTACACTCTGTGCTATTAGGCAAGACGCTGATGCCTGTAAAATGACAAGTTCACAGTGAGAAATAGGAAGGTCTAGGAAAAAGGAAACCACTAATATGACTGAAAGATTTGAATTCTGTTCAAACAGTATCAAGTTAGGACAACTTGAGCATTTCTCCAGTGTTGTTTTTTAAAAGAACTTAAAGAAATTTAGTAGGTAATCAATAGGACTTGAAAATCTTTAGTACAGAGAACAAAGTCAGGAAATAACAGGTTCATGGGGCAAGAGTTTTTATTGATTGCTGTAGGACTGGATAATTATTGCTTAGTAACCAGAAGCAGCAGTTGTTCCAGAGGGAATAGGAAAATCTATTTTTTGAACAGGGATATTGTGTTTGTTTGTGTGGTTTTTCATATGGAGCTAATATTTGTAAATTCTACAACTGAGTCTAGTTGATACTTTGTTGAAGCTAAGCTTGAAAGGCGTTGCAGAGTCTAAATGTGCGTCATAGCAGTCTGGAACAAGCAGGTTTCTGTTAGGAAGCTCTGTGATGAAAGGTTTCTTATGGATCCTGAGAAGTAAAGTGGCTTAAAGGAAGGGGTATCATGATTGAATAGAGACATGAATTCCTTCTGTTTGGTTATTTAGTTGTTACTATTATTATTATAGTACTAGGGATCCAACCCAGGACCTCACATGTGCTAGGCGATGCTCTACCCTTGAATGATTCCCCCAGCATGGAGAGCCGAATTCTTATTTTTCCTTGGCAATAAACTTAGCTCCATGGGTGATTCCTTCTCACCCAACAGTCTTGCATTTTCAGTTTTCCATTGAGATTTTGGGCTCCTGCTTCACCTCCCAGCTGGCCTTCCCCAGCTCGCCCTCATCTGTGAAGTGAAGAGTTATAATTTCGAAAGAACTGAAGAGCTCTTCAATCTAAAATTTCTTGGTTTGTGATCCTTGTGAGGGAAGGATGAAGGAAGGTAGGAAGGTGAGTACTAATCTCCCTATTTTATGCATAGGGAATGGAGTTCCTTTTGGAATTAGGATCCGGGCCGGGGAGATAGCTCAGCAGAATAAGCGCGTGCCTGGCAAGCACAGGGCCCTGAGTTCAATCCCTGATACTACCAAAAACAAACAAACAAACAAACAAACAAACAAACAAACTAAAAACCAAAAACAAAAAAAGCAAAGAACTTCTGGAATTAGGATCCACATATGTAGAACCCGGGATCTGTCTGGAGCCTAGAAGGGCAGCTTCTGTGTTCCTCCTGGGATGGTGAAGTTATGTTGGTGTGAGGGGCTTATTAGCTAGGATGAAGATTATTGTGAGTGTCTGGGTAGAATTTCCTTCTGTATAGAGTTGAAGGTTGGGCTGGGAATTTGTTCAGCCTGTGCAAAACCCTCTGTTCCAGGGACTGGAGACTTTGGTTCACTTTGAGAACCCGCAGAATGGTGTTCAGTTTCTTAACTGCATGGTCAGGGACTCCAGGTGACAGCCATAGGTGGGTGGCAGCCTGGCGGTGTGGGTGAGCCCTGCCCACTGTGTTCCATGGGAGAAGGGGGAGGAGGAGGTCTTTCCTTGTCAGGCTGCAGTGGAAAAGCTTGAGATTTTCATCGATGCTGTGGGGATTGGACAAAGTGATCTGTCGTCTGCAGTCCTGCACTGAAAGAGAGTGATGTGGGTTAATTTAGATGAAAGTTTTGCACAGCTGTAGAACTCTTTACTGTTCTGCGTTTTCTTGTCTTGCTATTTTAAATTAATTTAATGTTTAAATTAATGTGTGTTGTCACTGTTACGTTAGGTGTTTTGAGGGAGGAAAGGCAGCAGGGCAGCAGGCCCCATACACATCTTTGCCGTGTCATTCCCATTAGCAGTCCCTCCATGAAGGAGGACATCCTCACCGCGACCTGGGCTCGGTGGCTGGCTGGCCACTCGCTAAGCTGTGTTCTTGCTCCGGCTCATCATCACTAATGTTTCATATTCCAAGTATTAAGGAACGTACTACGTTAAAGCATCGCCAAGTGCAGGGTGGATTATGGCCCTAATTAGTGGAGCAAAATGTAAAATGTTTTGGCTTAGTAAATCAGTAAGGCTTGATTTATTCATAAGCGCATGCAAAGCTCACAAAGGGCAGCTGCCAAATAATTATTGTTTATGGTGATAATGTATGGAAATCATTTAATCCAGTGACTGTTTCGTTGTTATTTATTGGGAAGTAGTAGCATTACTTCTTAACATCAGGGGCTGGGAGCTCTGGATTCCTAGCTGGTGCCTACTGAGTCCCCGAAAAGACACTCCTATGTTAGATTGCAGTAAATATGTATGATGATACATATCCAAATAAAACCCCTCGGCTTATAAATGGAGAAGTATTTATGTGTGCTTTCTACTGTTGCAATAAAAGTATTGGAATTACAGTGCCTTAGGAATCATGCCACCAATTTTTATTTTCGCCATTATTAAAATTTCTGTGATTTGCATTGCAAACTCTGCACTCTTGCCAGAATGACTCTATTTACCATTCAAAGTTGAATCACAATTGCTGTAGTTAGTTAATATATAACTTATTTGAATAGAGAATGTTTATTCATGAGGTGTGAGTAGAACGTGTGAAGACGGCCTTATGTTATATGGAGAGATCTTGCCAAATTTTACAGCCTGGTCCAAGGATTGTTTTTGGGAACTGCTGTTTTTACTGCAGTTGATTGTAAAGGAAGAGATGCTAGCAGGTGGTACATCGGAGTCTGAAGTCATCAGACCACAGGCGCACCAGTCCCGTTAAGGACCATTGTGGACTCTATTTGATTGTGCTTTCTGAGATTGCCACCTTTTTGAAATTTGTACTTTATTATTTAAATGACATTTTATTAATGCTAATGAGACTTTATCAGGTTTTCTTTGGAGATTTTAAATTCTAACTGGAGTTCCATGTGTTTACTGATAAGGCAATGTGGTGTATAAAGAAAATGTGGCTAGAAAGTCAAAGAGTGGTATCAGTCCTAACTGACCACCTTTGAGGAAAGCAGAGAGAGATGCATTAAAAATTAAGATGTATGATTATTTAAAAAAAAATTGTTGAGAAACAAATAGCAGTGAGATGGTTTCAAAACTAATTGGTAGGACTGTTTCCTTCTTTTTTTTTTTTTTCTGTAATTTTATTGAGAAACAAACAGCACTGAGACAGCCCCAAATCAAACCGGCAGGAAAAAAAAAATTAACTAGCTTGATGTAAAGAGAAAAAGCATGGGGGCCAGGGAGATGGCTCAGTGGAATAAGCGCTTCCCTGGCAAGTGCAAGGGCCTGAGTTCAATCCCTGGTTCCCCCCCCCAAAAAAAAAAAAAGAGAAAAAGCACGTTGGCATTAAGAAAGAGTAGCGTGTATTTGATATGCCTGATAGTAAGTGAATTAATAGTCATACTTACAGATTTTACAGAAGTGTACTTTCTTAACAAGATAATTTTGGACACTGGTCTGTAGTGGGAGGAATGTATAGGTAGGAAACAAAGCCATCCTTTTTCTGTTAAGAATAATTCCCATGCATTCGAATCCTATATGATGAGGGGGGAGACTCTGTAGGTGTTCAATGTGGTGTAGAGCAGGGTGGCATTGGCTTTTGGAGCCTTGGATGAATGTGCATATCTGCATTTGCATGTTTTGACCTAAATAGTAAATAATTTGAGATAATTTCTGTATTTACCATCTTCAAATTGCATCATTAAAATTTTGAATGATTGGTATATTGGAAAAAATGAGCCTGCCCTTTCCTCTAGGGTAGCACGCCTCAGGGGTCTGTTGATGGCTTGGACTTCGTCTTCACTCTTGTTCTTGTTCTGCATGAGCAGATGGTAGGAGGAGGTGATGGCTTGGGCCTGAAAAGCAGTCCCCTGCAATGATTTGGGGAAGGCCTGCCTCTTGTGCCTCATATCCGAGTTTAACTGTTCATAAGTGGCATCCTCTGTAGTCAGTTAAGTGTGCGTTCCATGTGGTAGTGTCATTTGGCACAGTGAGTTCTTTAAATGGTCATTTGTTTGCTCCCAGAACTTTCCCGCTGCCTGGTCTTTCTTCATCTGGATGCCAGGCATGGAACCAGGGGAGGAACAGGTGTTCTTGCATAGTCCTGGCGCACCTGACTTCAGGATTCCTTCCAACCATGCAGTCCTCACCACGCCCTTTCCTTGGACCAGTGGTCTTTGCAGGCTCTGTCTGCTCAAAAACATCCAAGGAGCACAGCACCTGAGATTTGTGAAAGGGCTCTGACAGAAATAGATCACTTGAACTGAAAATGAAGTTGTATTTCAGCCTGCAGAAGGAAAGACCAAAGGGACAAGAGCGTGGATGTGGCTTTGGTGGCTCCTACCTTGCCCTGCTCTAACTCAGATGCCTTTATGGTGAATAACTCTTTGTTTGAGTGGAAAGAGCTTGCAATCTACTCGTTGTTTCACATTGGTTGATTCAACCAATCGAAGATCAAAAATATTTTTAAAAAATTGAGCAAGTTTTGAACATTCACGGACCTGTTTCCTTGTCATTATTCCCCAAATAATGACATAGTATTTACATTTGTAGGCATCATAAGTAACCTAGAGGTGATTTTAAACAATGCGCGTCTTCCCTTTGGGTATTTGTGTTTGGTGGTTTCACATTGGCTGTGTGCCACATACTTCCTTTATCATTGTCTTTACACAGTAAATAGACAAATCATGAGTTTTTCCATTCCTGTGTCATAGCTTTCCAATTAAATACAGCTTTTCTCACCCACAAAAGGTTTTTATTGAGTGCCTGCTACAGCGCCAGGCATCTGTCTACTTTTATCTTTACCACTGGCTCCTGGTCTTATTTTACTTTTGAAGAAAACGAGGTTCTTTTGAGGTCAAGCAACTTTCAGGAGGTTTTAAGCTAAGGGCGATTCTTTGTAGTCAAATCAGTGTTTCAGAAGTTGCAGTGGAAAGGGGATCAGCCAACATTTGTTTATTGACTACATCGTGTCATTAAGATTGTAGGTAAGAGTGATCAGATACAATTTACATAACTTATTAGGAAGATGTCACTGAGAAAAGTTGCAGAATTGGGTTCTTGTGGTTTTTTCAGAACAGGAGAGTCACTTGTCCAGGATGTTTTCCATTTTGTCTTTTTTGGTGGCAAATAAATGAAAGAGCTGTGGTCTGGAACTTCTTTGCTGACTGGTAATCATGAAATTATGTAAAGTTATGTAAATTGTATCAGATGCTATTTGGGTTTTCCTGTGCTGCATGGGGAAGTGTAAGCACAAAGCAGCGACTACAAGATTTTCTCTTCAGTGATAGTTGTAAATTAGTTTATTTCTTCCTGCTTCAGAATCCAGCAACATGTGATTTACATCAAGGGTGTGTTTGATTCTGTGGGGCAGTGAGGTCGAATGCCTTCTGTGTGCTTTCTTGGCCTCTTGTTTACATTTTCTCCTCGTAGTTAACTGTCATTTGCTTAACTCTCAGGGTCTCCCACCTGTGGCCTCCTCCTGGCCCTTGCCTTGCTGAGGTGATGATGGCCTTAGGTGTGGTGAAGCCGCAGCTCCCATCTGGCCACACATGGACCTTTCAGTGTCCCAAATGATGCTCATGTCCAGCTTCCAGGAAAACCTCCCATTACCTTGGAGCAGACAAGTAGTCCTGGGACCAGCTTGGCCGCTGGCAGGTCTGCCTCAGCCCTGGCCCACTGTTGCTGTGCTCCTTTGTTTTAACACTGAGCTTGGAGCTCCCGCTCCACCTGTCCACTCTCCCATTGTGCTGCTGACTAGGCTGCTACCGTGAGCTGCTCCTAGTGCTATTCTTTCTCTGCCTTCTGAATATGCCTCTTGCTTTTGAGTCTCCTTGTCATGGCTCATGGTTCTGTATTCCAAGCCATGCCCCTACTCTAGGGTCATGCCGATTTCATTGAGTTCTAGCCTCAGGCCATGTTTGTTTAGGGGCATGCATAATGTCACTGAATTCCATCCTAGGACCATACTTGTTCACAGTTATGACAAATTTCATTGAGCTCCATCCTAGCATTGTCCCTCCAGCTTGAGTTAGTTCTTCAGTTCTGCATGTCCTCAGGGAGGGTCTACTTTTTTACACAGCTCTGGGGAAATGACTGGTGTGTATACAGACTGTTTTCTAAGCTTAGAATCTTAAAGCTTTGATTCAAGATGATCTTAATTCAAGGTCTTAGGAACTAAGATTTTCAGTTGAAGTTCTTAGGAACTAAGATGGTGTAATTCAGAGGTAAATGTAGTACTGTATTGGAGTTCTAAGGAGACACAGCTGATGGATGTGTCTCTAACTGGGGAAGGAGATTTACTTTACAGATTTGACATACAGGACTGTGGAAGAGTGAGAAGTGTAGAATCTGCTGGGGAAAATCAGGAAGAGGGAGGTTTAGAAAAGAATTTGCATTTTGAGCCCGGTAGCCTTTCTCTGGCCTTGCAGATCAAGCCCCAAGGCCATGGGGGAGTTTTCCCTTTCTTGGGAGGCTCTGCCCCCATTTGTATGCAGGCCTTCTGCTGAGTGATGAGCCCATCCACTTCAGCAGAGAACCACCAGTTCTGCTCTAAGTCTGCAGATTTACATACAAATGTCCTGATTCACTGGCTTTCCCACTGGGGGTGTGTACTCTGGGGTGAAGCATGAGCAGGTGTGTGTGTGTGTGTGTGTGTGTGTGTGTGTGTGTTTGTATTTGGAGAGCTGGAAGGGTTTTCTGTTTTCTTAAAGTTATGTGGCGGGGGAGATAGGGAGTGGAGGGGGGTGAGGATTGAACCCAGAGCCTTTATTTTTTGGTTCAAAACAGAGTCTTGCTAAGTTACTAAGTTGCCCAGGCTGGGCTGGAATATGCAGTTCTCCTGCCTCAGCTTCCCAGAGTGCTGGGATTATAGGCCTGCACCTTCAAGTTCAACTAGGAAAGGTTTGTGCTTACCTGGCATAATATACCTGCTTTACTTGAGGAGATAATATCTAGTTGATGTTTCAGAATATAGATTTTCTTAGCAGAAACCTCTGGGAGAAGCTTGAGAGTATGTAGACTCAAAACTGGGTTATATGAGTCCTGTGTAAGTATATGTGACAGAGTGACTTGAAAACCAGTGAGAAGTGGGTAGCAGGAAGAAGCTGTGACATTGCTGTGACATTTAGCTGTAGACTCACTACCAACTAACTCCCTAGCAGGACGATTATGATTGTTTGGAGGGATTGCCAAGCTCTACCTGTGTTCAGTGTCAATTTCCATTGTAATACAGATGTCTCCCCAGTACAGGGTTCTGTGACATGTACTTAAGCTATCAGATAATTTGCCATCATCACAGACCATCCTGAACCTCTATTTATTAGCAGTTTGACTTGAGTTCTTAGCAGGAAGAGCTGGGTGTGGTGGTGCCCCCTGTAATCACAGCACTGTAGGGGGCTGAGGCAGGAGGATCTCAGGTTCCTGCAGCCTACCCTGGGCAATTTAGTGAGACCTTATCTCCAAATAGAAAAGGGCTGGTGTGACTCAGTGCCAAGGCCCTGGGTTCAGGCCCAGTGCCAGAGCCGGGGCACAGAGCTGTCTTATGAGGGACCCTGTGCTCAGTGCTGACCCAGGGTGGCTCACAGCTGAGTGTCCTGTCTTGGAACTGGAACTGTCCAGGCTCAAGGGCCATCTTTTCTGTCTCCGTTGCTCTCAGAACAAAGGTAGCTGTGTCAGATGACTGTTAGGTCTGGGTGGTGGTGCTGTGACCGTTGTCAGAGGAAAGGATAGATTAGCAGTGGTCAGACTGCCTCTCCCATGCAGCACACACATAATAGTTTTTCTTCATGGTAAAGTCTTGCACTGCAGTTGCACTGAATGTCTTTTTTTTCCCTTTTTGGTTCCATCTTGTAATTCCAGAGAAATGTAGTAATTAAGCATAGAAATTGCAAAAGTTGTGTGTATCAGCTGGGAAATATTTTAGAATATTAAGCAAAACTTAATTGCTCCGTACAGTCAATATGACATAACAATACTAATTCTGTTACCCTTATATGTCGAAATACAGCTATAGAAATGACATGGATGAAGGGCAGTGCTGAGATGTTTTTATTTTAGTGTCAGTGGCAAGATGGCTGTTGAGTACTAGAATTATGGCCAGTTTTATTTTCATAAACGTTTAATAACATTCAGGTCTACAGAACGCTGAAACATTTATTTTGGGCTAAAATTTTGATGTCCTTAAGCTATAATTTGTATTTACCTATTTTAATGAATTTGGGATAGTAGGACATTCAGAAGAAAAATGGCTTTTTTTGCAAAAAAAAAAAAAAAAATTCAGCATTTTCTTTCTTTCTTTTTTTTTTTTTAAGTTTACATTTTTGGTTAAAAATCTGAAGTTGAGGGCCATGGATATAGCTTAGCAGCATAAGCACCTGCCTGGCAAACACAAGGTCTCAAGTTTGATCTCTGGTACAAAAAACAAACAAAAAAACCCAAAGTTGGTTTAGACGTCATACATAGGACATTTTAATTCTTTGCAATTTCTGAAAGTAGAACAACTGTTATGTGAACATATTAGTTTTTAATGAGGTAATGAATTTTGCTGACATAAAAGAAAGATGAGTAAATGGTATTGGTGAGCTGTACACTTCCTGTATTATTACTCTAAACCCTGATGGCTCAACCTTGGAACCCCCAACATGTGTGATAAGGCGTCACTGACCCTTTGCCCACTTCAATCCTATGTAAGCTGTGGGGTTTTATATACTTTTTTTTAAATTGAATTTTAGGGAATAGTCTCCAGGGTGTTTAGGATCTCACTACTAGATTGGACTCTAGTGATCCACCTGTTTACAGCCTCCCAAGAGCTGGGATTACAGGCATGCGTCAACACACCCAGTCTCAATTGCCATCTCAGTGCACCCCAGGGGTGGGGCTGGCACGGCAGGCCTAGGGAGTGAACCTCAGCCCCTGCGCCTGCTTGCAGGTGGTTTAATCGGCTGAACTATATGGCTGGCCCAATATACTTTTTGATTGTCATGATGAAAAATATTTGCCAATGTGGGTGAAATAGAACATAACAGATTGTTTGGAGATGACCCGGGGCCTCTGGATCCTGAATAGACCCAGAGCGCAGGCCTGGCGAATGAGTGAGAGTGAGTGAGACCGCCCAGGTCTGCCAGATGCTGAATAGATTCAGAGCGCAGGCCCAGCTCGGAACCCTTCAGTAGAACTCCCTGAAAAGAGACTAAAGGCAAGACCCACCCAGCTGATTCAGGAGCAGAACTTCTTGCCAAAGTGACACAAAGGGTTCATCTCCAACGGCTATAGCAGGAAGAAGTGGAGCACAGTAGCCAGACCCCAGCCAGATCCAAGCAACACCCACCTGGAGGAATCTGAACTTCGTAGATCCAGACCTGGTGCTAAGGTAATAACTCTATCTAAGCTCTACACCAGAGGTCAGAAGACAGTGGTATACAAAATGACAAAGAGAAGAAACAAAATGCAGTCTCAGGCCCCGAGTCCACCCAGTACAAATGCAGAAGACACTAGCATAGAGAAAACTGGAAATCACACACCTGATATCTCTGAAATAATACAATTGGAAGTAAAGGAACAACTGCACAAAGGTATAGAAGAAATTAGATCGGAAATAATTTCTGAACTAAAAAATGTAGTGACGACTATAATCAAAGAAGTACTGAGTGCTTCAAAAGAATACACTGATAAAAA
>NW_004524647.1:10718191-10741240 GCF_000260255.1 Octodon degus | reverse complement strand
TGTGTGTGTGTGTGTGTGTGTGTGTGGCCAGCTCAGTCCACCAGGGGGCGGGGCTGGCTGGCATGTGGTGCTGGGGGATTGAACCGTGGTCCCTGTGCTTTTTTGCGAAGCTTGTTCTAAGTAGGAGCTTTAGACCACTGAGCCATCTCACCAGCCCCCTTGGCTGGTCTTTCACTTTGCTGAGATTGTAATCTGGTGCAGTGCCCTGAGGTAGAAAGACCTTTCCTTTGTGTCAAGGAACAGGAAATACCATTGTTTCTTGCAAGGTCCTGTTTCTCGGGATGTCACCCTCCCAATCATACTGTGCTCATAGGGCAACTTACCTTTTTGGGTTTGATCATCACACTTTGTCATGGATTTGTTGTTTCGGTAACAACCAATGATAAGGTTAATAGTCTAAGCTAGAAGCACTTTTCTTTTATGGTCGAGGAAATGAAAAAAACTCTACCCTACCCATTTTTTGTGTTGTTGCAGAGAAATAAGATAGGATGAGCAAATGACTATTACTCTGAAGAGATACAGCGTTAGGAGCAGAGCCTGGGGATGTAGGTTGATGTGGGGATGTGTGTAGTTTCAGTCAGGAGAAAGAACTCTCCAGACTGATTATTCAGATAGTGTCTATTCATGTATATTTAATGGATGGTGAAGGGTATCAGATCCTTCTATTGTGTGTATTTATGAGAGTGATACAGCGGTGTTATCCAAGTCATATTTGCAATACATAGGAAATTACATCCTTTGTAACTATTTAAATGACTACAAAATACTTGAATGCCAGATTGATAATGCAAGAGGGGTGTGTGTGTGTGTGTGTGTGTGTGTGCATGCATGCACAGGTGTGTGCAGATGTGTGCATTAGTTTTTCCAGATTCCTTTAAGGGGATAGGTGAGCAAGAAAGTTTGAACATCAGTTTGCATTGATAGTATTCAGCGCATTTTTTTGGGGTCACCCACTGAGACATTTTTTCCCTTTGTAATTTAATGTTTAGATGTTCTCAGGGCTCTGAACCAGTTTGTCACAATTGAACTTTTACCCGGTTATCTCTAAGTCATTGGACCCCTTTGGTAATACATGCGCAGGCCTCTCTTGCAACTTCTTTGCCAATAGTAAAAGCAGAAACGGAAGAAAGATCTTGGGCTGATGGTGGAAATTTTGTCATGGCTACCAGCAGCTGTTTGTTTATTTTATACGTGGGAGATGGAACTGGGGGTTTCGCACTGAGCATGCATGGTCTCTGAGCCGGCCCCCAGCCGTTGTTCTGTTCCACACACTACACAAGATGGCATTGAAAAGCAGGGTAAATGTTTAAATTAAAACTATCACAGTAAAAAAAAAAACACATGGAGATTAGTTCTCTTCAAAATACTGCCTCTTGCTTTGACACACTTATTCCATTGTTCTTGCCCCTTCCGGAAGCGAGCCTGGTGGTGCTCTTTCATATGCGGATGTAAGCTAGATACTGCATTTCTTCTTTTTCTCTTTTTTTTTTGTGGCAGAACCAGGGAACACACCCATGCACTTGCCAGGGAAGTGCTTGTTCCACTGAACCCTCTCCCTGGCCCTAGATATTGCATTTCTAAACTTCGTGTGTAACACACACTTTTCTTGTGTGTAAACTGGGACAAAGATGGTGGCCTAATGACTGATTCTTGAAAGAAACAGAATTTGTAAGCTCCTTAGACTGGTGCTCTGAATGTAGGAGGTAGTAACAGATTAGTTTTTCCTTATTTTTCATCTTTATTTTTCTGCTTTATTTGCACATAAAGCTCAGCAGTCGTTATAAAGATAAAGAAAAAAGGCTCTAAACTAAAACAGCAGAACACAAAGCTGTCTAGTTCTGGTGGGTGTGCATTGTGTTTAATCTCACCATACTCGGAGGCGGCAATACTGCCATTTGACTGTGGAGCCTGCTTCCAATGGGCAGCTGCACATCAGAAGTGGAGGGAGACAGCTCAGCACACATCCGGGTATCACAAACTGTGATACCAGTAACTGTGAGGGAGGAGAGAGGACTGGCAAGTAGGTACCAGAGGAAGCACAACTGTGTGCCATCCACTGCGGGAGCACGTAGCACGTCAGGACATCTGGAAACTGGAGGGACTGTAGGATGAGATGTCAGCTGACCACAGCAAAGCCTAATAATTGGTTTCTGTGACTCTCAACTCTCCAATTTATTTTATATCTCTTAAGGAGGTGACAACAGCAATGTCTAACTTTCAGGAGAGGAGGATATAGTATGGAGGAAAAAGGTTGTTTAAAACTGTCACTCTTGAAAAGATTGGTGCTCTGGGAATTGAAATGTCTTACTGTAACAATGGCAAAAACTTTTGTGAATTCAGATTTTATTTCCTGGCTCCTTAAAAGTGACCCCTAAGCAACATAGTGACCTTTGAGGTGTTTACTTAACACAGAGATAATGAAGACTTGTATTTTGAGAGGTATCCAGCTGTGGGGCTCAGCTCCCAGACCCTTGGGAGGGCACTGTCTGGGGAGGGACAGATGCAGGTAGCTCTGGGTGTTACTTCCAGATAGAGAATCTGTGTCCCATGCTGCGGGCTGCTGAGTCAGACTAGCCGGAATGTACAAGATCTTGATCAGCAGGATGGGTCTCTTAGCAAAACCTAGAACCTTGGATAGAAAGGAGTCCTAGGTTGGGAAAATTACTGGGAAGGATCCAGGCATGCCTGGCCTGACTGTGTGGGATCAAACTAGGTGGGAAGAGGAAGGAGAGGAGTCAGAGCATGGGTGCCATTTTGCAGGGGCTAGAACGGATTATACGAGTCAAGCAACTTGGGGAGGAGAAGGTGTGTGTGAGCACCAGGCAGCAATTTAATTACAGGACATTAAAGAAGTAGTGACATTGACTTCTTGCCTTTTTGAGAAGTGGTTTCCGCAGGGGACATCGCAGCACTGGGATTATTTTTGCTTTGATACAAGTGATCCTTAGCAGACACTTCCTGAAACACAGTTCTCTTGGGGCAGTCGTTGGCAGGAGGGTGGGAGGTGGTGGCGGTGGTGGTGGCAGTGGACATCAGTGGACTCAGCTCTGAGAGAAGGCAGAAGGTGGAGAAGAGGCCAGCACTGCAGGGCGGAGAAGCCCGGCTGCACTCTTGTGCCAGAATGAGGTCAGTGTGTCTTAAGTTCAAGGCAGAGATTCTGGAAACAGAACTCGGATGTGTAGAGATTGTGCTCTGGGATCACAGTTACGTGGTGAGGGATGGTGCTGAGCATTTGGAGATGGAACCAAGACAAGTGTTTATTGACTGAGTTGCTTTCTCTTTGATAACCCTCACACTTCCTGTGGAGTTAAGGAAAGGGTCTCAGGTTTTCTCTGTGGTTTCATGAGTGGGAACTTAAAAATGGCTGGAGAGGTTCACAGTGTAGCTTCTTGAGGCTTCAGAGCCTCAGGGTGAGTTGGGGCTTGGGGCTCAGAGAGGTGGCAAATGGCATGGTGACCATCCTTGACCTGTGGATTATGGTGTCCAGGGCTCTTTTTACCTCACATTGCTGTCCCCTCTGTAGGTGTCTTGTCCTTACCATGGCAGTGAGAATCCCTTTTCTTTGCACTTCTGAGCGCTTGAAGGCCGTGAGATCTAGAGGCCACAGAGAAGACTGCTCACAGCTGCACCCTTCCTGAGGTTGTGGCTGCGCTGGAAGCTCACAGAAGGGCTCACAGGCGAGCCGCACCAGGCTGTGTTGGTGTCAGAGCAGTTGTCTTTTCTCACAAGGGACGGTTTTAGGCATTTTAAAAAGAATCTACCTGCTTTCCAGAGAGTAGCACCAATTGAGTTACATGTACCAGCTTTGAACACAGAGCCTTTTGCTTATTAAAATGTGATTTTCTTACATCTATTTAGATACCCCCAAAAGATCTTCAAGTAGCTCAATGACTTTGAAAGTACAAGCTCTAGAAAGTGCAGTTTGTTGTTCTTGGGACGCTGACATGTTGTGAGGTGTCTCAGAAGTCACCTGGTCCCCTCATGGCAGGAAGCCAGGTCTCCTGCCATTTTTTCCTGTTTCAGCAGCGTCTGTTCCTTCTAGAGTCTGCTGGCTGCATCTCTGTCAAGCCTGTCACTTGGATGTGATCCCCTTTTTCTGTGCATCACCAGAGATCAGTCACAATCTTGTTTTACAGTCTTTACCTGTGTGCTGTTGCTCATAAAAACTAATTGTAAATTACAGACAAAACAACCAAATGAGAACATTTTTGTTCTTTCATCTTTTAGCTTTGCCTGCTTATATGTGGAACTCATGTTCCTAACACATAAAATGTGAAAATTAGAGTATTAGGGAGATGTGAAGACAAGATATTTCCCTTCCTCTCATATGAAACACATCAGTAGATGAAGATAGGACCTAGGGATAAGCCAAGGCATGAAAGATCCTGTCAGAGTTTACATACAGATGTCCCCTCAAATCCTCACGTGCTCATAGGTGGGCCTTTGGGGATGTGACTGGGAGTTAGGGGTTCTAGCTCTGTCATTGATTGGTGTGGCCTGATCGTGCGTGATGTAATCACTAAGGACGGAAGCCCTGCCGTGGGTGTGAGTGGCACTGAGCAGTAAACTTGCAGCCTGGATGGAATAGGGGGAGCAGACTTGCCTGCCCTTCCTGCCTGCCTTGCCATGGACTACCACCTCTGCCAGGCCCTCTGCCATGTCGCCCTGCTGTGGAGCCAGCCACGACCTGAAACCTCACCAACTGTGAGCTACAGTAATCTTTCCTCCTTTAGCTTGTGGATGCCAGATGTTTTGTTTCATTTAAGTTTTTTTTTTTTTTTTTAAAGTTTTATTGACAAACAGATAGCAATGAGACAGTTTCAAATCATATCGGAAGGACAGTTTCAACAAATAATACACTGCATATATTCTTCTTAGTGGTTAATTGCTGTACAAGATGCGGACTTGTGATCCCATTTACAAACACCATTAGAACAAATCATTCTATTCATTAAGAGAATGCAACTATATATCTATCCCAACCACTTTGAATACACAGATACAAAATGGACATTCATCGGTATACCCCATTTTTTCTAAGTTCCGTTATTGAATATTATAGGTGTGTAAACTCAGCAAAATATTCTAAAAGAGTCCAGTAGCCCATAATAGCATTGGGTCTTATATTTAACTGGCAATGTCAGAAATTATTGACCTGAGTCCCCCACAGCTCAGGATCTCAGGACAAATCCTGAGGGCATTTCACTGACCTTCTCAGACCAAAAAGCTACAACTCTTGTTGCATAGGTCCTGTTTTGTTTCAGTAACAAGAAGAAAAACTAAGACTGACCCCTTGACTGATTCATTCAAATGAAAATTTACTGTGGCTTCCTTCAGAAGTTTGAGAATAATTGTGACTTGGTACATGATCATTGGGCCAGTGGATGAGAATAATATTAAATATGAACATTTTTCTGTCTCTTTTTACCTGCACTGTTAGGAGATACTAAGCAGCGAGACACTCCTCTGCCTCAGAGGAGCAGTTGGTGTACAAGTTGTGTCGAAGTACTTTGTCACTTTCTCAACTCCAAGATGTCTGTGGTCGTCATGGTGTGCTTCTAGGCTGGGCTTACAAACTTACAACATCTATACTAATATTGATTTTCCAGAGCCCCACGATGTCAGCCTGACATACATCTCTCCTATTCCCCAAAGAAACGTGACAGACTTCCTCAAAGGTTATTTGTCACTTTTTTTTTTTTTAAATATATGTGATACAGGGCTTCACTTGCAGCTTGAACTTGTAGTGATCCTCCTGTTTGCAGTCTCCCCATCGCTGGGATTACAGGCATGTGCCACCATGCCCAGTCTCTGTGGCCGGCTCAGTGCTCCCATGGGCATGGCCAGGTATTGAAGCCTAGTTCCTGTGCTTGCCTAAGCAGCTGCTTAGTCTCCTGAGTTATCTCTCCCGCCCCTCATAGGTCATTTAATGGTTAGTAAGATCATTTTTGTTTTAATTTGGTAGCAAAGTGAAGGCTGTTTTGGCTCATCTGAGCTATTATTTTTTTTATGGTTTTGAGGAAAACAGATGCAATATAGACATTGGTGATGCACATTTTTAGGTAAATAAAATACTTTCTTTTATGATAGACCTATTTGCGTATGATAACTCAATTCAGTGGGCCTCCTCATTCACTTCTAGAACGATGTTGTGCTTTCCTCTTCCACTCGCTCTGCTCCTTGAACTTGCTCAGGCTTGTACATGAATGTGTGTTTAACATGTTCATGGAGAGCTGATAAATGTAATCTGATCTCACAGTAGTGCAGTTTGCCTGTCATGAACTGACCTTTGCACATCTGAGTTCTCTTTAAGACTAGCTCCAGTTTGGTCTTACTGGAGTGGTTCCACTTGGAGGCCTGGGCATGCTTAGCATGAGCTCATGGGCAGTTCTATTTAATAAAGCAGTGAATTTACTGAGAAATTTTTTTTTTTTTTTTTTTTTTTAGCTGGCTCAGCCTACCCTGGGGGCGGAGCTGGCCCAGTTTGTGGTGCCAAGGATCAAACTGTGGACTCTGCGCTTTGCCTAAGCTTGCCTAAGCAGGCACTTTAGATCACTGAGCTATCTCGCTGGCCCTGAAATTCTTTTTAATAAAGACATAAGACATAAAAGAATTAGTAACAAAAGTCTTCCACTTTTCAAGTCCACATTAGCATATTCCTGCAGATCTCAGTAAATTCATTCCGTGGTTTACAGCTTTCCTTTTTCTAATGAATAATAGCAGAATTCTCTCCTATTTTGTTTTGATAGGTTTTTTTTTTTTTATTGTGGGAAATTCAAACATACTCAGTAATTGGTGGAATATTTTAGGGACTCTCAGCTGTGGGGTAGCCAGCGTAAGGCTCAGTCAGTTCAAAGCCAGCTCTGTTCAGTCAGCACCACGCCTACTTTCCACATCCTGGCATCATTTAGGAGCAAATCCTAGCTACCATGCCACGTCATGTGTACGTAGTTTGGTGTATGTCTCTGAAAAAATAATTCTGTGTGTGTGTGTAGAATAACTGAGAAGCTGTGGTTTTTAGAGACGTTTTATTTGTTTACAAAATGGCTAAGGAAAAGAGCCAAAAACTGATTTACCAAAATGCTTTTCTAATGGAAGCTAAATGTAATGTGTTTTCTTCCACCTCAATAAAAGGTCGAGTGGGTGAGGACTAAAATTTTCTCTGGAAAACAAAACAAAGTAATCAAAGGAAAAAAAAAGTGCTGTGCGGGCCCTCCCCTCCCCCCCCTTTTAGATAGATGTCTCTTGGGAACTGAGGATTTGCACTTTTCTCTCCTTGGTTGAAACGGGAAGGCTATGAGACTTCGATGTAGCAGGTTTGGTTGGACTGTCCTGGGGATTCTGAGGGTGCGGTGCTCCGAGTGCCTCCAGGGTTCCCTGAGCACGATGATGTTCGCCCTCTGCTGGCCCAGGACACGGCAGCCCTGACGATCCTTGGGTCAGCTGGGCTGGTTTTTCCCCACGTTTTCCCTTGGAGTTGTTTCTAGTAGAGAATAAGAAAGAGCTCTGTGTTGTACAGCAGTCAGCTCTGAGCACAGTGGCACTTCCCTGGGGGGCTGTGGGGCTGTGGAGGACGTGCTTTGTAGTGTGCAGCTTGCTCTCAACAAGGACGAGCCTTGGGCCCACTTCTGCCCTCCCCAGCGAGGACCTTCAGCTTTTCTGTGTGCCCTGGAGAGTCCTGAGCTGTGTCCCAGTTGTATTATCCATTGCCCTTCCTCTCCACGCCTCTCCCCTCCTTTCCCTTTTCTTTACTTTCCTTTTTAAGTAGCCGACTGCTGCGACCTTGCACTGGCTGTGTGGCCTGGCCTCACCTGTCCTTCCATGACTACCGCGGGCTGGTATTGCTAGTGTTTTGTAGTTACCTTTCCTCCAGCATGACAGTTGGAGAACTTCTGGAGTTGCTTTTGCCCTACTGCACAGGCCAGTGACTATACATCGTAGTGCCCTTGCTGTCTGGGCTCCACTCTGCTTCTGCCTGTCCCCATCGCCGGTCAGAGCAGAGCAACCACGTGGCATCCTGCACACTCTGCTTCAGGAGAAGTCTCAAGCTCTCACCTGAGGATTGAGGGCCTCCAGTTTTGAAGCTTGCTCGACCTGTGCCAGGCCTTTCTAGAGAGGACTTAACATCTCTACGGGAAGCTTCCCCCTTCCCCTCCAGAAGTGAGGCTCCTAGACAAGCATTGCCGGAGGAGCCCATCAGAGAGGGTTCTGAAGGCTTTTTTTTTTTTCAGCTGAAAATCATGAAGCATTTTACAATAGTGGAAGTGGGGGTGGAAGGTGACTTGTTCAGGGCTCATTCTGCACCATAAAGTTTCCCTGCCAGATGACGACTCAGGTGCTGCAGTGTGGCATACAGTTCCTTGAAGGACTTCAGTTCCCACAAATTTTGTGTCCGGTGATATATATATATAGCCGACTGCTGCGACCTTGCACTGACTGTGTGGCCTGGCCTCACCTGTCTTCATGTAAAGAGTTTGAAAAAACTATATATATATTTGAAAACTATATATATGAAATATATATATATATATATATATTTTTTTTTTTTTTTTTTTTTTTTTTTTTTTTGGAACTGGGGATTGAACTCGGGCCCTTGCGCTTGTCAGGGAGGCGCTTATTCCACCAAGCCATCACCCCAGCCCCCAGTCTGGTGATATTGCTTAATTAATTGACTGCAGTACTGGGGATTGAAGCTGGGCCCTTATACTAAGCTACCTTGTTTTTTTTTTTTTTTTTGTTTCTTCTTTCGAGATAAGGTCTTACAAGTTTGCCTAGGCTGGGCTTGAATTTTTCCTCCTCTTACCTCAGCCTCCAAGATTTCTGGGATTACAGGCGCTCACCACCATGCCTGCCTTATCTGATGATTTTTCTTTTTTCTGTATTTTAGGGAAGGGTCTACAGGGTGTTCAGGGTCTCACTACTAGATCAGACTCATAGTGATTCTCCTGTTTACAGCCACCCAAGTGCTGGGATTACAGGCACATGCCGCCACGCCCAGCCTCAATTGCCAGCTAAGCATGCCCCATGGGAGGGATCGGCACTGGCACCACGGGCCCTGGGCCTGCTTGTAGGTGCTTTAATTATCTGATGGTTGTTAAGGATTCAGGCTAACTTGTGAGGAATGAGACAAG
This sequence comes from Octodon degus, assembly GCF_000260255.1. Taxonomy (NCBI): domain Eukaryota; kingdom Metazoa; phylum Chordata; class Mammalia; order Rodentia; family Octodontidae; genus Octodon; species Octodon degus. The sequence continues at coordinate 10,732,109 of NW_004524647.1, read as the reverse complement.
AAAAAGTGTAAAGATAAGGATAGTGAGCCTTCCAGCTCTAAATTAAGGCAGTTTTTAAAGTGATTGTAAAGAGTCCTGTGTGTTGTGCCTGTCAAAATAAATTTTGGGTTGGAAGAAATTTTATCCCAAACTCAAATATTTACTTCTAAGTAGGAGCAGAGTAAATCTCTTGAAATCTTTTGTTTGTTTCTGAAGTCAAGAACATGTCCATTTCTTTACTCTTCATAAAGAGAATTAATGAAAGATCAAACTCTTTTACATGAAATTGATATAACTATAAAGCACAAAGCCAATTTGATCTTTATGGAGAATTTAAAATTGACCGACTATCTCTGCACTTCAACAGCTATCAAGTGGCACTCACGGGTCTGTGGGTTGGAACACCAGGGCCAGCATAGCCAGGGAAGAAGGGGTGTCAGAGTGGTGTAGGAAGCTTATGTGAACTGGAGAACAGCAATAGAACAGAATCTCAAACACCTGAACATCTGGAGAACAAGGAATCCCAATGAAGTTCACATACTCCATGATTGCTTTATGAAGTTTTTCAAAAAGGATTCTCCTATAGTGAGTATTTCTTTGTGAGAGGAATTAATTTACCAATGGTAGATTCTTGGTCTCTTTCACCTCTGCCCTTGTTCTGTTGGACTGTGGGAGAGAGCAGGAGAAGCTGGGGGTGGGTGGGAGGTGTATGCTTGGAGGATGGGCTCGGCAAGGACAAGGCAGCATGGGAGTATTAAAGACTTGGGTGGAAAACTGCGCGGCATGCCTTGTGCAGGCAGGAAGTGCTAGGTTCTGGGGTTCTACATGGGCGAGGGGGTTCACGTCTCATAAACTGTTTCAAAGATGTAGTTTGAGATGAAACTATGAACAGTTGTGATGCTAAGACTGAAAGCTACTGACTTTTGTCCTACATTTCCGCAGGGCAGGTAATCAGGAAGCCGTATGAGATTGAGTTGGGCCGCGTGCGTGCATGCGTGCGTGCGTATGTGCGTATGTGTGTTGATTCTGGGAGGCTTCTGATGATTTTGGATTGAAGCTTCGTTCTGAGATAGCATAACATACCGGTCTTGCAAGGAAACTCTGTTCTCACCTAAGAGAGCAACCTGCTTTTGGGTGGCTTTGGGCTTGGTAACAGTGGAGTTGAGTAGATATCGGTACAATTAATGTTTGAGTACCACGGCATTGTGCATATTTAGGTTTTTGCATGAGCCCCAATTTTATTTTGAAATTGAGTGACTCCCTCTCTGGATGATGTCTGGGAAAGAAACTCCCAACCTGAAAGATACCTCCGAAAAGTTCCTGTTCTCTAAAACTGCAGAATGAATTTTAGGAGCAAGGGAGGTTAAGAGCAGAATACAGCGCCTGCCTGGCAAGTACAAGGTCCAGAGTTCAATTTCCAGTACAATAAATAAATGAATAAATAAATAAATAAAAAATTAGAGCAGAATATATTTACTAGAGGGAAAGAAAGCTTCTTGAGAGAGGGACAGAAGGGAGCCCTAGTGGGTTGCCGAGGAACCTGTCTTTTCTGGGGATTTTATAGAGTAAAAACACCAGGTGAGGCAGGTACAAGGTGGAAACATGGGAACTCACTAGGTGGGCATGAGGCGGGTTGAAACTATGGCCAGCCAATAAGATTACAAGTATAATTGCTCAGATAAAACTGATTAAATCGGGATTAAATGGGGAAGTAGCAAGTGAGCATCAATACAGAACCTGGGCTTTTCCTGTAGGGGGTTGGGTTAGTGACTTCCTGGCTTTTTCAAGGTGATTGATACCTATTTAGAATATCAATCCCTGATACCTAGGGAGGTATGTGGTTGCATTTGTTTGACCTTTTGTCCGAGGTACAGCCTACAGCTGGAGTTCCTGTGTCTCATAGTTTCAAGGTATCTTGTCTTCCATCCTGGCTCCTTGAGAGCCCAGCCCTGTCTGACTGCCTATAATGTTTTTAATTCAGCTGCCTACAACATGAATAAGTGTACATACTAAGTCAGTGTATGAATTCAGTCTGGGAACACATAGCGAAAAGAAGAGAACCCTTATCTCTTTCATTGGATTAAATCTGGTGAATGAATGATTTATCTTCTAATATTGTATTGTATTGTAACTATTTGGAGATAATGTAAGTTGTCTATTGTGGTTTCCTGGTTTTTTTTCCTCACTGAACACTGTCCATATCCTTTTCACTCATTCTACTCTTGCTCAACTTTATGATCTTCGCTGTGCTGCAGTTGGACCCTTGCGTCGCCAGCAGCTCTCTTGAGGCCAAGTTCAGCGGTCTTTCCATGTTGCCCCTCTCACAAACCAATTACACTTGCTGTTTGATTGCTCCCTTGGTTCCCCTGGCGTTCTTCTGGTGCTTTAGTCACATACTATCCTGCCATCTTTACATCCGAGTCTTCAGTTATCCCTCACTTTCCTGCCTAGTAGCACCATTAATTAATAATTAATTAATTAATTACTTTTGGATGTTTTGCAAAGGTTTATTCCAGAGAGGCTTATTCCTTGGCAGTTGCCTTCCTTGTGGCAGGCAGCACGCTGCGCAGCTCCTCCCGCTTCCTCTTGGTGAGGATGTGCATCCCCACCCTTTTCTTGATGGACTTGAGGGTGCATTTGTCCTTGGAGACCTTGAGCAGCTCCATGGCAACTCTCGTGGGGGGCGAAGCTGCACACCTCCCGGATCATGTCCCACAGAAACTTGGTGTGTTTGATGAGGGGTCCGCGACGGCTGCTATGCCTCGGTTTGCTCACATGCTTCGTCACCTTGTGGCCCTTGTTGAGGCCCACGGCCATGAGATAGCGGAAGGCCGTGGCTGCTGATCTTCGATGGTTGCCACAGGGGAACAGCACCATTAGTTTTTTTTTTTTTTTTTAAATTTTTTTATTTATTTATGTGTGTGTATGTGTGTGTGTCCAGCTCAGCCCACCAGGGGGTGGGTCTGGCTGGCATGTGGTGCTGGGGGATCGAACCGTGGTCCCTGTGCTTTGTTGAGCTTGTTCTGAGTAGGTGCTTTAGACCACTGAGCCATCTCACCAGCCCCAGCACCATTAGTTTAATTTGCTAAGGAAACAGCATTCTCAAGAAGTATCCTTGAAATTTGGCCAAGTGGCCCATCTTTCCTGACTCCAGCCTGTTCTCTTTCTGTGGCAAGGTCTGCTGCCAGCCGGGCTAGTGGTGCTTGTGTTCAGTTTTGAGCCCTCCCTATTAATGGTTTAGTGAACCAAGTATTACTCTGTATCCAGCTGGAACTCCAGCAAGGAGAAAAGTAGAACATCATTATGCAAGTAAATAGGTTTTTATGACTCAATTAACATATTTTACCCTGTTTTGTTATTTCAAAACAAAATTTAATTTGCAAATGATTTAGAATTCTTAAAACTTTTGGAAATGAGTTTGGATAGAAATGAATTCAAATTCTTTTTTTTTGTGGAACCAGGGATTGAACTCAGGGCCTTGCACTTGTCAGGGAAGTGCTTATTCCACTGAGCCATTTCCCCTGCCCCATGAGTTCAAATTCTTAAGCACTTCAGTTAGTATGTGTGTTTGTTGTACTTACAGGCCCCATATCCTGAGAACCCGGTATTGAACCCAGGGCCTTGTAACTGAATTAGATGACCAGACAGTTTTTTAGTTTTTATCTTGAGATGGGGCCTTGGTAGGTTGTAAAGTTGCCCAGGTGAGGCTTGAACTTGCCATCTCCTGCCTCAGCCTCTCAGAGTGCTGGGATTACAGGGGGTACTACCATGCCTGGTTGAAGTATTTCTTAAAGAGGTGTTTCACTTCCCTTTGAGGTATTTTATTTTTAATGATTTAGAGTGTGTCAGAAAGGACTGGAGTATGAGCCACTCACATTGTAAGGCACTGGAGTCAAAAATACTTTGAAAGCTCCAGCCAGATAGCTCAGCAGGCTAAAATGCCTGCTTAGGCAGGTGCAGTGACCATGGTTCATGGTCGATCCCCTGCATTCTGTGCTGGCCCCATCCCTGGGGCATACAGAGATGGCAACTGAGACTGGGCATGGGGTTGTGCACCTGTAATCCCAGCGCTTGGGAGGCTGGAAACAGGAAGATCACTATGAGTCTAATCTATGTAGTGAGACCCTGTACACCCTCTACTAAATACATTTAAAAAAAAAATACTTTGAGCACAGATAGAGTAATTGTAACAAGCAAATTTGAGGGTGCAGCTCAGAATCCCTGGCTTGCTGCTTTTGTTACTTTTTGTACACAGAGTGTAGAACTTTTTGTTTGACATACAAAAAAGGCCATTTCTGAGTTGGGTTGGATTTTAATTTCTTTATGGGGCATCACTATTAGATACATAAAGGAGCAGAATGGATTCCTTTTCTAAATTAGTGGAATGTGCCTTGCTGCATATATAAATATATATTTATGTTCCTGAATGTGCTTTTAGGGCTGTTACTTTTTTGAGAAAGAGGAGCTATTTATTTGAAGTTTTAATTGTGGTGGACTGCAGAGTCTCCATGGCAACGGAAGGATGCACGTCTGCTCCAGAAGCATGCGGCAGCAGGGTCACCAAGTGATGCTGTTCAACAGATTGTACTGCTGAACTCTGTGTATTCCAGACTTCCTAAGGTAGTGTGATTTAGTTGGAGGGCAAGACTTTGGGTCAAGGTATTTTTTCTATTGTTTCATTGGAAAGATAAAGCTGCAACATTAAGTTTACCGTTTTGATCATGTTCAAGTGCACCGTTTGGCCCATGATGTATGTTTGGCCCACGATGTATATTTGACCCATGATGTATGTTCGTGTTGTGCAGCCTTCACCTCCAAACCCCTAAGCCTTTTTACCTTCCCTCCTTCGAATCTTCACTTGCAAAACATGGTGCCTCACTCCTCCCGCAGCCCTATTCTGCTTTGTGTTTCTTGACATTTGACTCTTCCAAGTCAAAGATCCCCTTCTCTGGAACTGCCTAATTTCTAAGGTAGGTCTCCCTCCTCGGTTTTAAGAACACAGATTGTGGTGCTTTGGGTTCCTGTCTCAGTTCCTGCCTAGCTTCTGTCTGGCCATAGTAGCACTGCTGCTCTGTCACAGGTGGTCATTTCTGGGTGTATTTTTCTGGTGAACTCCTGGGTGGCTGAGTCCAGATTTTACTGCTTGTATCGCTGGTGGTTCGCCTGTGGGGTGGTGCATGGCTTTGTTAGCAAATGAAGCCAAATTCCATGAAGCAACACCAGAGCGCTTGGCTTACAAATAAATAAGATGATAGAGACCAGTATGAGAAGAAAAACCAGGCCAAGTCAGTATTACTGTGGGAAGGGTTGGAGATCCACTTACCTTGCCGTTGATAGAATAATGCTTTAAAGTCTGCTGTGGTTCTATGTCATGGTCTGGAATCCTTAGGAGCACACAGTTCCAGTCCTCCTTCTGGGCTTCTAACAGCCTGTTTCCCTTCCTGCTTCCATTTATTACACTAAAAGTAGGGGAATCTGGAAAATTGAGACAGGAGGATTACAGCTTCTTTCCCAGTGTAGGCAACTTAGTGACTTAGGCCTTGTCTCAAAACAAAAACTAAAAAAATGGCTAGAGTTATGGCTCAGTGGGAAAGTCCTGGATTCAATTCTTAGCACAGAAAGAAAGAACGAAAGAAAGGAGAAATCATTCTAAATATGAATTCCAAACAGGAAGTTTGATTGACTACAAGAAGGAGCTGATGAAAACTGCAACTTTGAGGAAGGGAGGGAGCCCATAGCAGGCAGGAGTGAGTGAGTGAGTGAGTGAGTGAGTGTGTGTGTGAGAGAGAGAGAGAGAGAGAGAGAGAGAGAGAGAGAGAGAGAGATTGGCCATTAAAGGAACACTGGCTGTCTGAGCCTGGTTATCTTTGCTGGGTGAATGTAACCCCGTGATCAGCTAGGTCACCTGTGGGTGACATTCAGCATTTCTCTCCATGTGTGAAAATATATTTTCACAAATGAAGTTCTCTAAAATAAACAGATGTGGAGCGCTCTAGCTGAGTCCTCTTCCCAGATTGTATTTGCTTATGTCTTCCAAATTTATTTCTGTCCTTCCAGTATTTCTACAAATGAGCACTTCTATTGCCAGTCTTAAAGATGACATGTAACAGGAAAAAGAAAGCAAAAAGTAAAAGAAGGAGGGAACAGAAGGATGAAGGCGGGGAGAGAGGCCCAGGGTGAGGGAAACACACACACACACACACACACACACACACACACACACACACACACACGGGGCGGGGGGAGGCATGTCTTCCTCCTTTATTGAAAAGGACACTAGTTATTGTGGAGAAGTTTCTAGAAGTGTTATTAAGGTCACTGGCTGGAAATTTCTATCCATGCTTTGGAAAGTGTCTTTCAGATGGACAGCCACCCCCCAAGACCTCCTCCTTCACTTGATGCTCTCTAGATGCCTGTGTAAGGCAGGCGTTGCCTTTCAAGTCCCGAAAGCTTGACTTGAAACTGTTACTGGGTCGAAAGTTGACATGTGAATTGTTTTCTTCATATTTTATTTTTGCCTTCCTCCATTTATCTCTGTCTCATGTTGGTGATATTGTCAAAGCATGATCAAGAACAATTATTTCACTTGGTCTTGCTTTGTAATTTCTCTTTGCCATGAGCCCTTTCACTTTGGGTCTCCTCTGATTGAGGCCTGGCGCTGGCAGCCAGTGATAGCAGAGTTTGGTCGGTTCTGCGTCTGTGCTGTTTCATGTTAGTGATAGGCATTCACAGAAATACCCAGGTTATAATGAAACACGTTTTTCTCTTCTGGGAGGAATAAATCACTGGGGCTAACAGACTCACTTCCATTGGGCTTGTTTTCATAAAAGCATTTTGAAAAGTGGGGGATGTGAAATTTGTTAAGATTTCTTACACATTTGTTATTTTACAAGAGCAAGAGAATAGTTTAATCTAAAAGCGAACTTATTCAGCAGTTCTTCAGTTGTTCTGTACTTTTCTTCCCCAGTTACAGCAAACTGTTAAAGAAGAAGCATATGGGGTAGAGCTGTAAAAATCACTATTACTCTGAATAGTGCTGATCTGAATCTATTTTATCTTGTCATGCTTTGGGGTAAGAGCCATTGCTGTCTCTCCAGCATGCGTCCTTGGTACGTTCTCTCATCTTCAGCTGTTGATGCATAAGCTCCCTGGGGCACTTTTACCTTAAAGTTCATCCACTAGAAAAACTTAAAAGAAATCAAATAAACTGTGAGAGCCTCATTCCTCTAATTGTACAACGAAGTGTGCTCATAGACAAAAGCTTAATGGCCCGCTGGCCAGGAGAATAACCTGTGAGGGCCACCCACCGCTCTGTAGATAAGTAGATGGCAGGTGACATGCAGCACCCAGCAAGGTCGTAATTATTCACTTTTCTCCTTCAACAAACAATGCCCATGGCCCCACATGTATAGAAACCCTGCTTCTCTGGGTCTCATTGGCCTTGTTTGTGAAATGGGACAATCTGGTTGAGTCATAAAGTCCTGCTGTTCAGCTGGGGATAGATAAATGATCTTTGAAAAAGATGTCCCACCTTACTCTACCCTTGTGAAAATCCACACACACCAGCCCGATGGGGAGGGAGGGAGGGAGGAGGTGGGTGAGACAGCTATTCTAGAAAAGCTCTGTATGCAGGGAGCCCATCTGACTGTCTTCTAGCTTTTTCCCAGAAAATGCCTGGGAACAAATAACTATTTGTATCAGAGCATTCTGTATTTATCAAGTGAATCAGTGGAGGAAAGGTTTCAGAGGCCAGAGAGGAGAGACCCATCTTCATTCCTTTGATTCCTGACAGCAGAAGGGATTTTGGGCTGAGTGGCTTTGTGGGTTCAGCAGAAGTTAAATGATCCTATTGAGGGGGGGGGAAGGCAGGCAGCCCTGCTGCTCCGGTGGTGGGAGAGGGAGAAAGGAGGAAGGAAGAGAGAGGGATAGAGAGGGATGGATGGGGAGAGGGTGTGCAGAGTGAGGGTGAGGAGAAGAAAGAAGGAAGAGAGAATGGGAAGTGGGGATGGAGATGACAGAGGAGAGGGAGGGAGACAGGAGAGGGCAGAAGGGAGGGGGAGCTTAGAAGCTGGGTTCTGTGTTAGCTATGAAGCTTGGTGGGGTTTTCTTGCTAGAACAACTGGTGATTACTGGTTAGCACTGTCTTCAGGAAGCTGATGCCACAGCCTCTGAGGTGCTCTGGGTTGAGAGTCACTGCTGCCTAATGAATGTATGATGGTATGCCCCGGTGGGAGGCCTTCTCCATGGGGAACGGAAACAGTTGATTAGTGTTTGACCTCAAGAATCGGGCAGTGTGAATCAGATTAATTATGGGGTTGTGCCTAAGTGAAGTTGGTCCTTGCACAGGTGGTGTGTATGTGTGTGCGTGCCTGCGTGTGCGTGTGCCTGCACGTGCACGTGATCTTGGAGAGTGGACACAGGACCTTTAGAGAGAGCAGCTACATTTCCATTTCCTTTCAAATTTTTTGAGACAGTCTTATTAAAATAAATTGCCCAGGCTGGGCTGGAGCTTGAGATCCTCCTACCTCACCTTCCCTGGGTATTGGAATTACATGGGTGTGGTTCCATACTAGGCATCCTACAGGGTAACTGTAAGGGAGCCTTGGAACTGGTGGACCAGTTATTTTTGATCATAGTGAGAACTATTATTTTAACGTTAGCCGAGGCTATCGATTCATCTTTCAGGTTGTTTGAAGGCAGACTTTTGAGCAGTAAGCTGCTTTGCGGCTGGGAGGGGGTCACACAGAGAGCTCCTCACCAGTGGTCCCCACAGGGTGATCTCTAGGGCATCACTGTCTCGGGGAATCCAGCCAGCTTCCAATAACCCTGAAGCATGTTTCTGCAGGGTTTCTTTGACCCTCACCATGGGCAGCTGTAGTGGCACAGAGATCTGCTTGTGGAGTTCTTTGGACACTGACAGCGGGGTCTGTGTCTTACCTCCTTGATTCTGGGCCGGTTTGCAGTTTTGAGACCAGTACTGTACTGTGAGTGTGAGCACACTTGGTTTTCAGGACACAGTGTTAGAAAGTGATGCAGCTGTCACCTCATTTTCTGGCCACTGGCCTTTGGGCCTCAGAGTCACATGAGGACAATCCTGCTATGAGGACACCACCCCACACGGAGAGGCCATAGCTAGGTCCCTGGGCAGCCATCCTTTCTTCCAGTTGGAGATGGGAATGGGTGGGCCTCCAGGTGTCCCCAGTCCTGGCTGGCCTGGCCTTGCACTGCCGTCTGGGCTGAGGAGTCCTCTCAGCCAGAGCTGTGGCTCCCTGTGGAGCAGAGGTGAGCCCCCCTGGTTGAGTGCCGAGCTGGTCTTCTGGGAGCAGCAGTGAAGGGTGCTTGAGCGCTGGTGTGTTGGGACACTTCTTTGCAGTGCACAAAGAGCCTCCTCTCTGCTGGAGCATTCTCAGGCTGTGCTCCTTCTGCGACTCACCTGCACCATGAGTTTGTGGGGTTGCTGGCAGCTCATAAGGACAGGGGTACCAGCACATATTTCAGCTCATGAGACCTTCCAGGTAAGAAGAGACACCTGAGCTCAGAACATAGGCTCCTCTTCCCGCTTCTAAACTAGGTAGACAGCTTGCTCTCATTCGCTGTCCTTTCTGTCTGTCCATTGTCACCTTAGCCTCAACCATTGTGCTTGACAGTCTACTGCTCTGCTTGTACTGTCTGAGGGAGGTTTGTAGACTTAATGAACCCTGCTGTAGTGGTCACATGCAAAACTAGAGAGAGTTTTGAGTTTGCTGATAGAAACAGCCAATAATTATGTCCTGGTGGTGAAGGATTGATTGCCGCAGCCTACTGTATATTCACGAGCGGGCTGGGAGCATGGGGAAAAATGAAAGATTAGAAAGGCAACCCAGTTTCCTGTGCCCTGTGGGCTGTGTGGGTATCATGTGGCAAATGTGTATGATGGTAGAGGTCCTCGAGACCCTCGGGGAGGCCACTCCTGTTGCTGAAGATTTAGAAATGGCTTGGTAGAGAGATAAGAAATCTATGAGAAGAGGTTTGTCTGGGTTGAGTCACTGGAGAGGGCAGTCACATCTCCGAGCTAGTTTACATGGACAAGACTCTTCTTGGTCTCTTTGCTCTTACAGTGTTTTTTTTGAAGGTACCTATCTTTGTACTTAACACAGCTTTTGTGTTTGCACCATAAAAGAAATCATGACCTCAGGATGTGGGCCTTCTCTGGCACCATGAGGATTCAGCACTGCATTTGCTGTATCAAAGTGGAAATTACTTTATTGAAAGTACTACCTTGGGATGGGTGTATGCAAGAAAATGAAACTCAACATAGATGTAAACTTCACATGTTATAGAAAAATTAATTCAAGACAGAGCATGAGTGTAAGTGTGGTCCTAAAACCATAAGACTTCTAGAAGACAGTGTGGCAGAAAAGCTCTGTGATCTGGCGTTAAACAAAGACTTCTTAGACCCGAGGCCAAGAAACCAATTGATAAATTAGACACCATCAAAATTAAAAACTTTCCTGTGTGAAAGGACACTGTTAAAAGGATGAAAAGATGAATTCCACACTGGGTGAATTCACTTGCAAACCATACGTCTGACAGAGGACCTGCTGTAGTGGAAATAAAAGGGACTCTCATAATTAGCAGAAAACCTAATTTAGAAAATGGGCAAAAGACTTTAAAAATGTTACAGAGAGTATATATACAGTGTCATTAGCCATTTGAGAAATGCAAATTGGAGCTCCAGTGAGATGTTACTGTATACCTATTAGAATTAGTCAAGTAGAAATTGATAGACAGTGCCAAGCATTCACAAAGGTTGTCAACTAACAGGAATTCTCAAACCTTGCTGGTGGAGATGCAACACGGGAAAACTGTTCCGGAAGACAGCTGGCAATGCTTTTTCATGCTTTTCGTGTGACCCCACAATCTTAGTTGTGGGCACAAGGCCTGGAGAAATGAAAACTCACATGAATCTGTATGTGAATAGTTTTATATATGATGACTGTATTTACTGTGGTCCAGCTTGGAAAGATGTAAGATGGTTTTCATGTGGAAAAGGGATCATTGGTGGTGCATCCACATGCTGAAGTGCTGCTGACAAACAGTGAGCCCTGGATACGTAGAGCCACGTGAAGAATCTCAGTGGTCTTACTCTGGGTCATAGGTGCTAGGCTTGAAGGTTCTGTTTGATTCGCCTTATGAGGCAGGACACTGGTGGTTTGTGTTTGCCAGGGATTTGGGGGAGAGCGAAGCTAAGAGTACAAGAGGTACTGGAAGAAGCTTTTTGCTCTGTATCCTGACCTGATTGTGATGGTGGGAACAGGAAGGTATACATGCATTAAAAGCCAGAACTCTACCCATAAGATGTCCATTTTAATTGGATAATAGAAAAAAAAAATTAAAGGGACCATCCCAGCAGTTGCTTTTGTTGATAGCAGAAAGGCATAAGGAGGTAGCCTTGGGGGAAAGCCTGGCTTCTGTGGGCAGCTGTGGCTCACATGTAGAGAGGTAAAGGACACAAGTCCACTGTGTGAAGGATGGCAGGGAGGTGACTTGACCTTCTGCGGCAGTTAGTAGGGCACAGCCAGGTCCCCAAGCTTGACTTGTATTTGTTAGTTCCCTAAAACCTTACCCAAAGATTTGCTTGGAGAAATGAGAATGTAGTCCCCTCACCCAGGAGGAGAACAAAAGGGAATTTAATTTGGTTTTAAGAGCACATTTGATAAAGAATAAGAGGGTGTACTGGGACCCAGAAATAAAGACTTAAAGTGATTATACAGAGCCAGAGAATTGAAATTTTCATTTTCCAAGGTACTTTGTAGAGCTTTAACTACACCATTCAAACTGAGGCTAATCAGAGTCGTACAATTAAATTACCACGCACTGCTTAGAAAATTAAAGGGTAAACTCGATAGTCGGTGTGATTTGAAGAAGGATTTATTTCAAGGCAATGCAAATGGCTATTATTAATCTTCCATCTGCTAATAATATTTACATGGGAATGCCAGAAGTGTTGTGGGTCTTCAGAACGGCTGCAGCCTAAGTTGATCTTAGAGAAGAACACATAGCCAGACTTCCACCCAAGATATGCCAGTTATGCAGGGGCCCACTGCTGCAGTTTAGGAACAGGGGAGAATGGGTGAGGTGTTCTTGATGCCAGGGGCACTCGGCGTTTCTTGGGTAGGGACTAAGGATGCCAGATGTCTTCAGCACCTGCTGTGCTGTGTACAACAAAGAATGTTCCTCGTTGTCTTAGACTCTGCTAGGTGAAAAAGTGCAAAGCTTGTAGAGCTTGAAACCCAATGCCACCAGTAAATCATTTCTGTGCAGTTGTAAGATAGTCTTCACCCCCTCCCCAGGAATGTGAGTATCTGGTGAATTGAGCAAAAGATGATTTTTTGGTGGGGAGGAGGTTTGAATCTTTTTTTTGGTACCGGGAATCTAACTCAGAACTCTGCACTTGCCAGGCAAGGTTTGAATCTTTGTGAAGAACTCTTTACTCCCAGAAAAACATTGTTCTGTTAACTTCAGTATCCTCGGAGATATTTGAATGTATGCAGCACACATTTATCGAGTGCATTTGCTCTGGTTGCATACAAGACAATTCTAGCTGTGACCAAATGTCCTTTTGTTTTTGAAGATAAACATACACGAAAGAGTGTCAATATTCAGTTAAATGCCATCTCTTTTTATTTATTCTTAATATCTTTGTTGAAATATAATTTACACACCAATATAATTTGCCCGCTTAGTGTGGACAGTTCCCTGTTGTTTTAGTATATTTGCTGTCACCTGTATAGAACATTTCAAGCACTGTGAGAAGAAAACCTCTGCCCAGGATGGTGCTGGTGGCATGAGGAGGAGGATGTGCCTGTCATCGTGATGCCTGGCTGGCGGCCAGCAACGGAAGTGCCAGCACCTACACTAGAGCAGGTGTCCTGTGTGTCTCCAAGTAAAGCTGTACTATTTTGTTTGATAGTCAGATCTCTTTCTCTGCCCTTTAGCGGAGCTGGAATCTCTTAAGGGAATAATTGAGGTTACATGAAGACATGGGGTGGTCCTTATGCTCCACGGTTAGTGACATGGCAAGCACATCTCCATGCCCTCCAACTCCCAAACTTAAAAAGTTGTTGTGATAGAACCAACAGGCTGGAGACTACTGTCCCCCCTAGAGAGGTCTCAGGGTGAAACACGTCCTGCAGATACCTTCCTCTTAGGCTCCCAGTCTTCACAAATAAACACCTGTTGTTTAAGTAATTGAGTTTATGGTATTCTTTTTCTTTTTTTAAAAAAATGTATTTAGTACAGGGTCTATAGGGTCTCACTACACAGATTGGACTCATAGTGATCCTCCTGTTTTCAGCCTCCCAAGTGCTGGGATAACAGGCCCACACTACCATGCCCAGTCTCAATTGCTGTCTCAGTGCTCCCTGGGAGCGGGGCCTGAACCCCAGGCCCCTGCGTCTGCCTAAGCAGGTGCTTTAATCCTCTGAGCTATCTGGCCAGCCTGAGTTTATGGTATTCTGTTGTAGTAACCCATAGCAGACTAATGCACAGGGGTCCATGAAACATGAGTGGAGTGAGTGTGGCTGCATCTGCCATGGGTAACTGGACAGCTGCTGTGGGAGTGGCTTGGAGCCTGAGTACAGTCCTCAGCATCCTCCGCTGTGACCTGATTCAGGGCTCCTTCTCTGGAGACTTCCGTCAGATCCTTCTATTTTTAAAGGCAGGCTTTCCATATGTAGTTCAGGCTCCCCTTGAATTATGTGTCCTAGGGCGACCTTGAACTTCTGCCATTCCTCTGGTCAGGCTCCCAAGTGCTGGTATCACAGGCATGTGCCACCACACTCAACTCATCCATCACTTCTTTGACTTATTTTTACTCCTGCCTCTCCCTTCTGTCCTCTGTCACTTCTAAGTGTCCTTATCCCATGATTGTCAGTGTTGTACTGTGACTCAGCTATAG
>NW_004524647.1:10706059-10718060 GCF_000260255.1 Octodon degus | reverse complement strand
TATATATATATTTCCTTCTTTTGGTGTGGGATTCTAATAATGGCTGATAGTTACTGTAAAATGTTCATTTGGTTTAGGAAAGTGCAAAAGGAAAGTAATCTCGTAACACATCACCATGGAGAGAGAGATAGCCACTGTTAGCATCTGAGGATTTTGCTTCCAGATGGCTTTCTGTGTTGTGTGTAGGCAACTCCCCTGACATACTTGATTTACACAGGCACACAATTTTGTACTCATGGAGCTGGACCACACTTGTTATTCATGAACTTGCTTTGAAGCATTGATTTTTTTCTATGTATTTGGCAATAAATATGGTGGAAGTATAGCATTTTAAACAGCCTCATTGATTCCCATTGTATGTGTGTTCTGAGACACATATACATGAGACACACATACAAGTTCCTACTTGTTGAACTCTCAGAATGCACGCACATGCTGTCTTCCTGTGGTTTTCATCTGTTTCCCTTGGGTAGTACCAAGTTGGATCTTTTCATGTATTTGTTGGCCTTCAGAGTTTCCTTTGCCCATTCTCCTGTCTCCTGCTCCCATTTTGACATGATCTATTTTATTACATCTGTCCTGAGTATTTATGTGTAGTGTGTGTCCAGAAATATTCTTTCTTCCAATAAAAAATGTATATACATTTCCTCTAGAATTTCTAAAACATGAAAGATCTTTAATCCACCTGGAATTGATGTCTAAGCATCGGACAGTCATTGTTTAGGGTTTATGGCTTTCTGATAGAACCTTCCTTTTTTAATATACTGTGGGTAACAAAATGACCATTTTCTATGTGTATCACAATGTGAAAAAGTTTTAAGGGGTACTGATCCTAACTGTACATAGTTCTTTGATGTTCTGCATGATTCTAGAGGTTATATTGCCAAGTACCCTGAGAAGCTCCACTAGAGTTTTGATTGATGTTGCATGAAATCTATTAGTGATTGGGGAATTGATGTTATAGGATGTTGAGTTCAGTTTGCATTTTCTAGGGAGAAAATGTAGAGGCTTAAGTGCTGAAAGGCACCCCAGATGACTACGAAAGCCCTGTCCCCAGTTCAGAGTATAAAACTTCTTTGGGAGTTGGCAAGGCAGAGCCTTGAAAGAAAGGAGGCAGAACACGATGATCATCCCAAGAAGCATCCACTCTCACGGCAGGGAGTCTGAAGGCAGAAAGGACCATGTCCTTCATGTCGGTTTACTTAATGGTTTGGCAGATATGTCCGCTGAGTGCTTTAAAATCGCACATTGTACTCGGAACAGGATTTTACTCTGAATCACTATTGTGATGGTCATCAGCATCCTAGTGAAACCTCTAGGTTACCTTCTCCTTTTAAAGAGAAAACACACACATTGTCTTTTTTCAGTGACGGCTTCCTTTCCTCCCAGAATGATTGTTAATTTTGTTTTTATGTATGAATAATCCTGTAGAAAAACTGACCATGTTAGTTCATTAAAATTAATACATTCTAGTCCTGGGCTCTGGAGAGGCACTTCCAGTGACATTTGGAGCAGGAATCCTTCTTAGGTAGTGCATTGAATTCTCTTTGTGGATCTGGCCAGTACAGTATTTGGCTGCTTGGTAGTCTACTGTGACGTAGTATGGGCATGGCTGACTCTTAAATAGGGTGGTTTGCATTTACACAGTCAGTCCTTTAAATTTCCCTATAAGGAAGGGCACTGGGAAGTGGCACTGTGTAGGAGAAGATGCAGACTTTGTGATCAGAAGGATCCACACTGTACTTGTGCCTTTCCTTCCTTCCAGCCCCCCACATCCCCGATTTCATTGTCTTACTTAATGTCTCAGAATGGTAATGAAAGTGGAAAGAAATTCCACATATTATAATGGTCTTGGCTGGTAGCAGGTATGACTTCATTTCTTTGCAATTGTTATTTTTTCTTCCTATAGTGAAAAGATTCCTTTAATGAGAAAATACTTTTTTTGCCACGAAATTCTCCTTGGCAAAAAAAAAAAAAAAAAAAAAAAAAAAAAAAATTAAGGAAAGAAAGTTCAGATATACGCTCATTTCTTCCACCCATTCTGAAGGAGTGTGTCTACCCTAGTTTTCTCTTGATTTATTGTCTGCTTGGGAAAACAAGTGGCTGTGACCCTCTGGTCTGTTGGCTGCTCTCACTTATACCGTGGGGCAAGATACTGCAGAACACTTCCTAAAGTGATTTGAAGTCCTTTGAGAAAAAAAAACAGATAAAAGCGAGTCATTAATTAATTTTTAAGAGTCAGCAGCTGCACACTCGGGCATTGAGTTTGATAGGAAAGGAAAACAGGTTCAGTGAATTTAAATTGCCTCGCATGTATGACAGCATATTAAAGTAATGAGGGCAATTCATCTTGCCAGCTTGGGCTTGTCAAGCTTTGATCTCTGTCTCTATGTCTCTTGTCTCTGTGCTTCTCTGAAAATCAGTTTAATTCCTGTAGTTTATGTAGTACAAAAAGGTAACACAGCAGCAGCAAACAAAAACTTCGTGCTGAACTATAAACACGTACCTGTGACTCCGGGGATTTCTTTTGATTCCCAGAAACAGGTTTACCTTCGTGGAGAATGTTTGTTTTCTCCAAGGTCCAGGTCAGATAAAATTCAGACCCGTGACCCATGCAGTGTGTTTGAGACAGGCTGGTGAGTCTGGAGTTCCCAAGGGGACCTTGTATTGCAGCATTGTGACAGTGTTCAATTTTAGATTTTGGATTTATTTCACCTGAATGAGCAGAAAGAATGCTTTTGGAGAAACAGCAAATAATTGCTGCTAGGATTTGGAGTAAAGCAGTGTGCACAGTTCTTGTTTCAGTATTCTTATCCCAGGACACTGTGAGATTATTAAATGAGGACCTACATTTTTTAATTCACACATTTATTGCTGTAGCTCAGAATTCTGATGCACATCATTTTACCGTGTGTGTCTGTGCACACGGGCAGGATGAGTTAGTGAAAAAAGGTGAGACAATCCAGGTGGAAAGCCCAGTGGGAGGCTTCTCCTCCTGATGCTAAACAGCATTTGATAGCCAGGCCTACGTGCAGCAGGACCAGCGTGTAGTTACGTGCTGAAATAATTCTTATCTGTTCGATGGTCATTATAATTCTTGAGAGACTTTCATAGGGTGAGTGATGCGTGCCTCTGTGAGATCATGCTACAATTTGGGGTCGTTTTCCCCTTGGGATTAGAGCAGCATCCCATGTGACGTTCTTCAACTGATTGATCTCAGGAATTACAAAAAATCATCCAGAATATACTTTTGCCCTCACTGGTCTCATTAGGGCTCTTCATGCATTCCCTTGTTAATTCAGTAGAGCTGGAAGCCTTAATACTTAATGCTATTTTGATATATAAGTTAGTGTTTTTCTTAAGCAGGTTTCCACAACAACCCAACTCTGATCTTTTACTTTTTTTTTTTTTTTTTTTGAGACAGGGTTTCAGTATATAGTGCAGGCTGGGTTTTACCTCACTGTGTAGCTCAGACTAGCCTCCAACTCATAGCCATCCTCCTACCTCAACCTCCCGAGTGCTGAGGTTACAGGCATGTGCCATCATGCTGGATTACGTTCTCCTCCTTTGATGAGACCACTGTGGCCATGAGTTGTGATGTTGCTGATGTGTCCATTACCATGGGGGAGGGCTCATGACAATATCAATAAATTCTTCTCTGTTTAATAAATACACTCATTGTGCTGTGGGCATCAGTGTGGTTCTAGTGACACCACAGACCACCTAGCCGACTGATACACTTTGTGGCATGTTCTTTCCCATTCTCTTCTTTTTAAGAACGAAAAACACTAGCCAGAATCTAATGAGCAGAGTCTTCATTTATTGCAGATTGTCATCCAGTTTTGAAAATGCAGGCGGACTGTGTGGCTCAGTGCCCGGGGCCTCTGGCTTGGAAGAACATGCTGCTTCTTTTAAAGAGTCATTCAGAGTCTTTTTCAGGAGACTCTTACTTTTGTCGGACTCGTTATGACCTGTAGCAGCAGCCTTTGAGATGGCCCTGTGGTCTTCATCTCTCACGTTGATACCGTGTGTTATACTTTTGTGGAATGTAGACTTAACTTACTTTATAGCGGATGCAGTCTCACTTAAAATTTGATCACAAAAAGATGCTGGTTTCTGTCTTGAGTGGCTGCTTTCTCACTATCTTAAACCATACACTCTGGCAAGGCCCACTTCCTTTTTGAGAGATTAGGGGAGGTGGGTGCTGTTCACAGTTCCTTGGAGAGGCTTGCTGTCGGACACCGACCTGTTCAGCTGACAGCTGGTGAGCGACTTAGATGCACCGACAGATCTGTGAGTGGGCCTTGAGCGGGTTCTCACCTCTGTAGGTGACGGCAGTTTGCTGCGGCCGCATTAGAGACTTAGAGCCAGAGTGGACTGAGCTGTTTGGATTCCTGACCCTCAGATACTGTGGGAAGCATAGAATGTTTGTTGCAGCCATGAAATTTTTCGGTGACCTGTTATGTCATAATAGATGAAATAAGTCATGACTAGAAGCTCTTAGAAACAAATGCTATTGTTCGAAAGGAAGGTGTCCAGGGAGAGCAAACAATACGCTGAACTAGCGCTAGGTAATTGCGAAATGTTTCTTCCCGCAGCTAGAACAAAAACACATGTTCGCAAAGGAAGTTTGTACCTGATTAAGGGATTGTTGTGGCACATTCAGCTATGTGCATAATTGAGGAAATTGGCATCTAGTTTTCATCTCCAGTATTTGGTAGAGCTCTCTGTGGAAGCAGAAGAACATGGTTTGGTTGAATATGAAGATCATAAATGTCATAGGTTTATTTTTGTTGAGTTACTTCTGTTTTCTGGCCGTGAGAGGATAAAGCCAAAGCCACTCCCTGGGATTGTTGCCCTGAGTTCTGAGCAGGCTAACAGACTGCGGAGAGGACCCCTGGGGAAGTGGCCAGAGCCTGCTCTCAGGGAAGCCATCTTGCCTATCCAGGAAGGTCTATGAAAGCTGAAACTGACAGTGGTGACAGGACCAGCATTGTAGAAAGAAGTATTTGCTGATTAAGCAAGCAGCAGTTGAGCCTGTGCCAACACACTAGGTACTAGTAAAGAAACATTCCTAGATAGTAGGACAAAAACTAGATAGCAGTATCTATAGACACTAAATGCCAGTAGAAAACGGACACCATCCCCTTGTTTAAGGAATTTTCAGGCATGTGTACATGCATGGGTGGTGTAGTTTGAATGTTTGTGGAATGGTCAGGTTTACCAGCAGCCTCCTTATGGTGGCCATACAGCATCAAGAGATTCATGGGAACATCAGATAGTGACAGCCTCCTTCGAGGGCATGGTGGTGGAGCCAGACCTTGGCGGATGATGGTTAACATTCTCAGTAGGAAAGGAGGACAAGCTTGTCATGTGGACTTTGTGCAACACTGTACTAGTGACCCTCATGGTTTTTAAAATTCATCTACATATCAATACTATCCTGAGTTTGGATGAGAAAAATGGAACTGTTCACAGACTCAGGGGTCTCACTGCTGTGACTGCTCAGAAGCTGAAGTGCTGAGCTTTGGCTGCGAAGCATCCTGGCTGCAGAGGACCTCCTCTGCCTCAGTAATGCTGGCTCTGTGCCCTGACTGTCCCCTGGCTCACTCTTCAGCCCATTGGAGGTCATCACTGGTGTGTTTTCCTCTCCCAGGCTTATGGAGCTGACCAGCCTCTGCCCGGTCTCTCACCGCATTATTGGTTTTGCTGTGTGCTCACTGCCCATCACCAGCCCAGCTTGCTGCTTGGGTCCCTGAGTTGTAACATTTTTCTTCACAGCTGCAGGCCCCTGGCCCTCTTTCTGGTCTGTACTCAAACTTTGCTCTGGATCCTTCTGTCTGTCCTACCCAGCTGCAGACATTGCTGCTTTCTTACCATTCTGGTAAAAAAAAAAAAAAACCAAGCAGTGCATTCGCTAATTAGAACACTGTATAAACACAAGCTTTGTTGAGGGAGGCCATGCACTTTGGCTCCTTCGGAGGCTTTCCATCTGTTCTCAGCACGTTCCTGTGTTTCTGCTCCCTCTATGACCGAGCAGGCCAAGCTCAGCTTCTTTCCCAAGAATTCAGAAATTCTAGCATTCCTGTGACTACAGTGTTCCATGGGTGTAATTGTCACTATCTGTTACACTATCTGTGTAATTGTCACTATCTTACCCTCCTGAACATCCCTGTAATAAAAGCAAATGTTTCTGTAGGATTTAGGCTATGTCTGGCAATGTTCCAGATGTTTCACATTAAGCCTCTTGGGTAAGGTGGGGACTGTTAATGTCCGTTTCACAGATGAGAAAGCTGAGGATCAGAGAAGCAAAGTGACTTACTAAAGGTCACAAGAGTCACTTGTGCATCCTAGACTTTAACATTCTGTGTTAGTAACCAGTTGCAATTATTTGACATATATGTTGGTCAGAGTTCACCCAGAGAAACAGAAATAGTAGGATGGAGGCAGAGAAGTCTCCAGGTCTGTAGGCAGCAAGCTGGAGGAGACCCAGGAGAGCCAGTGGTGTAATTTCCAGATAGTCCAAAGTCCAAGATTGGAAGAGCTGAAGGTGTAGCTTTTGTCTGGATGCCAGGAGGCTCCAGACGCAGGAGGAGCCGAGGAGCCAGGATTCAGCCTCAGGTGAAGGCGGAGAAAAGCCATGGTCCCAGCTGGAAAGCAGTGAGCTGGAGACCGCCTCCATTCCTTCCTGGGGATGGCCCCCACTGTCTTCTGTTCAGAGCTGCAGCTGACTCCCCGAGGCCCAGGCACATGGTGGGGGGAAGGGGTGCATCCTGTTTTACTCAGCCCATGGGTCAGATGTGAACCTCACCACTGAGAAACACCCGGAAGGAGTGTGACCAGAGGCCTGAGCCCCACGACCCAGCCACTGGGATGGACTGTTAACATCACCGTGTGTCCTGACATCTCATTTTTGGTGCTGGGAGGTGAGGCCTGGTCCTTTGAGCTTGTGTAAGCACGGTTCCCTTGCCTCTTCAGCAGAGGGCAGCGGTCAATGAAAGGCTAGGAAAATGTTCTGTCTTGTACCATGAATGAGATCTAAATCCTGGGGATCATAGAATCTTGAACAAGGGGCTGGTGAGATGGTTCAGTGGTCTAAAGCACCTACTAAGAACAAGCTAAGCCAAGCAAAGCACGGGGACCTCGTTTCGATCCCCCAGCACCACATGCCAGCCCGCCCGCCCCCTGGTGGGCTGAGCTGGCCACACACTAAATAAATAAATAAATAAATAAATAAATAAATAAATAAATAAATAAATATTTAAAAAAAAAAAAAGAATCCTGAACAAATCTTACAGGTCATGATTGTTCCTTGTTTAGGAGATCTTGTTTTGTTTGCTTAGTACCCTAGAAGGTCAGCTTTGTGGGTAGCCCTAGCCAGCAGTCATGCAACTGTAGAAGTGTGGTTAATAATGCCTTACAGGTTTTTCTGTAGCTGATAGCAGATCACATCATTGTGTACCTGAGAAAGTGGGAAACAACTAAAATCAGTGCCATATTTGATATTTTGATTAGCCTTCTGCTGTGCACTTAAGGACTGGTCCATTTTTGTTGACTGTTGAAAACCATGAGTGATGAAGATTCTACTATGAATTCTTACTAAGTATTCCAGCATGTGTGTTTGAATTCGCAATATTTTCAGTGGAGCTGAGCTCTAGTTTTTATTATTGAAAAAACAACAAAAGAAGTAAATATGAATATGGTAGATAAATATATAAAATTAAAAATATACTTTTCTCTTTTCAAACTCCCTTGTTAGGAATAACTTAAGAAAAGACGTTTTTCTTCCTTTTTTCTTTCTTTCTCTTTATTGACTGGGATTGAATCTAGGGCCTGCACAGTGAGCTGTTTAATTTTTATTTTACTAGTATTATTTAATTACATATAATATATATTATATTATTATTTACTTTTTCTTAGAGCCTGCATCTCAATAAGTTGTTATATTGCGTAGGCTGGGCTCAAATTTGCAGTCCTCCTGCCTCAGCCTCTGAAAGTGCTGAGATTACAGACATGAGCCACCATGCCCAGTTGATATTACCTTATTTTTATAGAGAAATTTTATATGGAAACTTTTTTTTTTATCTAGGACAGTATGTACAGGGTGTACAGGGCCTCACTGTGTAGATCAGACTCTAGTTAGATCTAGCCTCTTGTTTACAGGCTCCCAAGTGCTGGGATTACAGGTGTGCGCCACCACGCGTAGGCTATGCTTAGTCTCAGCTTGCCCCAGGGGTGGGGCCGGCACAGCAGGCCCAGGGATAGAATCCCCGGCTCGGCTCCTGCGTCTAAGCAGACGCTACATTGGAAATTTAAATGAGAAAAATAACATTATGCCATAGGCATGGTTCTGGGGTTTGCAGGGTACCATCTAGCAGCTTGGGAAACTAGATTGGCCTGTTTTTTCTTTCTTGCTGCAGGGTGGTAGGATGTGTTGCTTATTTATTCAGTTGACTTTGGGCATTTGTTCCATCTAAGTTGTTAGAACCTAGCAGTGCAGCGAGAACTCTCTGTGTTTTAGAAGTCATTTTCCCTGTGACTTGAGGGGTGCGCAGTAAAGCTGCATGGTGAGGAGAGGTTGCCGTGCAGATGAACGTTTTGGACGTGCTGGCCTCATGTCCTGTTTGGGAAGAGAATGCAGTGCTTCACTCAAATTTTTTCCTTCCAAGGTGTGTAGAGGGTTTCATGTCCACTCAGTGTAGTCATCTGACACCTGGTAGCATCCCCAGATTCCAGCAAATCTTCCTAGTTTTCTTTTTTTGGAATCAGGTTATTATAACAAGCTTATCTGGCAGCTAATTAAGATCCTAGTTTCAGGGCTTTCTAACTGACAATAGGGAAACATAGCCAGAACCTGACATTCTATTTGGGGAGATGCACTGAACAGCCTTTGGATATGGTCACTCCTCAGATAATGACTATGAATGATACTGACCATTAGGCTGAGGAGAGGAGCCTTAATGCGGTTCCCGTCTGCCAATTTGCTAGTTATGGAGGGGTATTTATGTAAGTATGTACAGCTAAAGGCCCTGGGTTGGTTAAGCTGGAGGTTGTTTCTAGCCTCGTGTTTGTCTGGAATGTGGGATCTAGGACAGAATTTCTGGGTTCATGTGCTTGCCTTACCTGGCTAATTTGTTTTACTTCTGGCTTGAGCATGCCTGTTCTTCCTGATTCGTGCTGAGCCTTGGCTATGTTTTGTGCAAAGGTGAATAATAGTCTATAGGATTCATTAGATCCCCATTCTGTTCTTCAGGAGAGGGGGATTGTGCTGGGAATAGCTATCATCGTAGTCCTCCGTAGTCCCATTCACGTCACCATTACTGTAGTGACCTGAAGGAGAGAGTATAGTTTGCTTATGCCTCATGCTTTAAAGATAGTTCAACTTTTGCGAGTTTTTTTTTAATTTTAAATTTGGGGCGAGGGAAATGAAAAGAGCTTAGCTATTGACTTTTCAGTGAAAAGAAATAACTTCTGTGAGTTGCAAATGATCTCTCCAGGAGTCCTTATACTGTTCTTTTTCCTCAATTCCAGCACTTAAATAAATCCCTTTTTAGACACATTAAAAAGTGCTGTGACAAGTGTAGTTACAGCAGATAGATTTAGCTCATGTATTTTATCTACATAATCTGATTGTAATTTATATATATTTCTTCAGCCCAGATAAAGCAAAGCTATTTCTTACTACTAGATTTTTCTTTCTGTCAACATGATGTGAGTGGGATATTGGCTTTCACTGACGGGTGGTGATTAATCATAACAGCTTGCAGGGAGATCATTTATTGCTCTGTGAGGCTGAGTGACTGCTGAGAGTTGTGAGTCAGTCAATCAAGAGAAACCCAAGTGGGTTAGTCACTCTTGGGTGATGGTGGATGGTGTGATGGATTTATTAGCCAAATTCTCCGTTAAAAACCACTTTACATTCTTAGCAGGTAGATTTGCAAATAGAAGAATAACAAATCTCCATCAGTGGAAAAATCTGTTAGTTTGCAAAGTAAATTCGAGCCAACTGAATGTCAAAGTAAAAAACGAACTACCAAGAAATAGCCCCTGGAAATGTTTAGCTCTAGATTAATTTTGTTGAGTTCAAAGGGGGCTATTATGTTCTTAGTAATTCAGGTGTTTGATAGACTAGGAAGAAGTGATTTGTCCTATATATACTGACGCAGATTGTGTAATGAGATTATTTTTCTAAATTAGAGTTAAATATTGTTTTCTTTTCCGCTGGGGAAAATTTGTCACCCAGGCTGACATCCTTTTCACCAAAAGACTGTCCTAACTTGTTTTCTCTTCAGAGCTGGTGGTAGTTAGGAAGTATATAGCAATTTGGTCTCATCTTAGTATGGAACATTCTGAGGAAGATCCATTCAGGAAGGGAAAATGTCAGACAGAGCTTTGCTGAAGGTAAGTGTCAGTGATTCCTGAGTGGTATGGCCCTTTCAGCAGTTCTGTCACTCATTGTAACGTATCTATTTGAAGCTTTTCATCAGGTGCGTTGTTGAAACCAGGGCTTTTGACTGGAGAGATTTTGCCCTTCAGATGCTTTTGGGCAATATCTGAGAGTAGTTTTTATCATCCCTACTAGGGTGTGAGCTGCTAGTGGTATTAGTGGGGAGGGCCCTGGGCTACTGGTTTTTTTTTTTTTTTTCTTTTTTTTAATGTATTTAGTACAGGGTCTACAGGGTCTGACTGTAAAGATCTGACTCATAGTGATCCTCCTGTTTTCAGTCTCCCAAGTGCTGGGATTACAGGCCCACATCACCATGCCCAGTCTCATTCAGTTTCAGCACGCTCTAGGGGCAAGGCTGGCACGGCACACGGGATCGCACCTGGCCGGCCGCTGCACTCTGCTTAAGCAGGCGCTTTAGTCTGTCGAGCTATCTGTTTAATCTGCAGTGCACAGCACAGTCCCTTCCCAACAAAGTGGTAACTAGTTCAAAATGGGAGTAATGCTGAGTTTGGGAAAGCCGGCTAAACTGCAGCCAGCTCTGGGTTTAGTAAAAGTGTGCTTAACTCTTTTGGTCTTTACAGCTTTTCTTGGTCATGTTATGTTGAGCTTCTCATTGTTAGAAACAGCCCTCTCCAGAACCATTTTGCTAAAATGATTATTATGGATGTAAGGGGCTGTAGATAGGATTTTGAATGCATTGTTTACCTTAACATCAATATTCCCTCATGCAGCGTAGTAGGAACAGTAAATTAGGGGAAGCGTATAAGGTGCCTTGCTAGCTGCTGAAACAGATCAGTGTTAAGTCTCGTGGTTTGATGCTATTACATTTCATTTTATTGCTGTATTAGTCAAGTCTGCATCACTGTAATTTAATACCAGAGGCAATTAGGGTGTAAAGAGAACAATTTATTTTGTTTCTTTGTTCTGAAGGTTCCTGTCTATGATTAAGTGGCCTAATGCAGTGGCCAAAGTGGCACATCAACTACCGGCACATACAGATCAGGGCCGGGGTCCCACTGTCCCGTGAGGGTGTGCACCCCAGTGGGCTTAGGCCTTCCTCTAGGCTCCACCCCTAGTGGAGATTCTGCTGTTTCCCTGTAGCACTGAGTAACTGGGCATTTGCAGGCCAGCAAGTTGGCATAAAATCAGCCACGACAGCCCTTGAACGTGAAGATCTTCTCTCACATCTTCCAGCCACGCAGGTATCTTTTCCTGTGATGTACTTATTTAAGTCTCTTGCCCTTTTATTTATTTATTTATTTTTTTGCAGAACCGGGGATTGAACTCAGGCCCTTCTGCTTGCCAGGGAAGCACTTATTCCACTGAGCCATCTCCCTGACCCCACTTGCCCTTTTTTCTTCGTCTTCGTCTTCGTCTTCGTCTTCGTCTTCGTCTTCGTCTTCGTCTTCGTCGTCGTTGTCGTCGTCATCTTCGTCTTCTTCTTCTTCTTCTTCTTCTTCTTCTTCTTCTTCTTCTTCTTCTTCTTCTTCTTCTTCTTCTTCTTCTTCTTCTTCTTCTGTTTCTTCTTCTTCATAGTGAGACAGGATCTCACTA
>NW_004524647.1:10676035-10705959 GCF_000260255.1 Octodon degus | reverse complement strand
TCTTCTTCTTCTTCTTCTTCTTCTTCTTCTTCTTCTTCTTCTTCTTCTTCTTCTTCTTCTTCTTCTTCTTCTTCTTCTTCTGTTTTTTGTCTTTTTCCTACTGATTTGTAAGAGTTCTTTCCACATTGCAGCTGGAGTTTGCTGGTTTACTGGGCTTGCTTCTGCTGTGTAAGAGCGCGTGTAGGTGTAGGTACGGCAGCCACTTCTACCTCATGTGAAGGGTGTGGCTTCGCATGCTCCAGCTTCTCCAGGATGTTAGGGTTTTACTCCCAGTGACAGCAGCAGGACATAGACTCAGCATCACAGTCGAGAGGAGCAGGCTGTGGTGGGCATGCAGACTGTGACTCTGCTTCTTTACCTCCTGTCTTTTCTGTTGGTGATACTGGGCCAGGGCTTTATGCCGGATGTGTTGGCATCAGTCTCCCACACTTCCTTGGATACTTGTCCTTGTTCCCCCTAATGTAGTAGCCTTGATCCTCAAATAATCTTTTCTTTTAAAATTTTTTGTTGTTTTTGGTTTTTGAGATGGGGTCTTTACTATGTAAGGACTGGCCTTGAACTCACTCTGTAGCCCAGGCTGGCCTTCAACTCTTGGAGATCCTCCTGCATCAGCTTTCCCAGTGTTGGGATTACAGGCTCTCGGATTACAGGCATGTGCTACCATGCCCTGCTCAATCCTCAAATAATCTTCATCTGTTAGTTTAGTTTTTTATCAAAAAAGATCTGTATATACTATAGTGCTCAGCGTGTCTTCTAATATGTGCTGAAATGGCCTTGGGTGTTAGCGTTTGCCCGTGAGAATTGTTCTCCAACCTTAGCTTACATGAAGCCTTTTATTTTTAGAACACAATTTTGCAAACTGGGAAGCCTTTCAGAAACACACATAGGATATGACAGCAGAAGCGTCTGTTTCCTCTGCTAGTTTAGGGCTTGTCTTTTCATCCCCATTTTAATGTCGTTTTGGGAAATGTGAAGTCTTAATGTTACTAACCGAACACATCAGTCCCTCATGGCTGCTGGGTCTCTAGGAAGGAATCTCTTGTTCCTCTGTGCAGTGATGCGGATGTATTTCCCTTCATTGTTATTCAAACTGTATGGAAGAACCTTTCACATTTGAGATTTTAGTTAAGCTGGAATTGACTTTTGGGCAGAATGTGGGGTGGAAGACTCATTTCTTTTTTCAGAGAGTTTCCGCTCTTCTTGACTTATGCTGACTCCATGTAAATTTTAAAATTGGCTTATGTAGTTCTACAAAAATGTGTTGGGCTTTAAAGTAAAAACACATCGAGTAGATCATTTGAAAGAAAGTTGACTTTATGACACTGAATTCTCTGATCCACAAACATAGTACTTGGTCTGTTTATTTTCATCTTTTTAAAAAAGGTGTTCCTTTAAAGTGTTTCCCATGTCAGGATATTTTGTCATTTGTCAGATTTATTCTTTCATTTTATATGTTTGGAAGTTAATGTAAGTGGCAGCTTTTAAAGTTTACATTTTTCTAAGTGTTGCTTATGTGAATATTTTCATATCAAATTGTGACTACCTCTGCCCTCCCCCACCCCAACTTTTTACCCCAGGGAATGCTATGTTCATTACCTGTTCTTAGGGATGCCTTAACTTGAGGAGATAGGATTGCCAGTTTTAATAATTGACCCCCTTCTCACACAATAAAAAGTACATCTGTGGTATGGTTGAAATATATGGTGATTATTTAAATTAAGAAAGGTAGTATAATAAAAGATGCAAAGCTGTTTATCTTTTTCAAAATACACGCTCTAGCTTTGAGACTACTTATCCCCTCACTCTTGCCACTTTCTGAAGCATTGCTACAAATCCTCTTTCTGGGTGTCTTTATGAGGTGTAGTAAAAAAATGCTGCGAAGGCTGCTGCTGAGTTGCATCCAGTGGAAAAGCAGGCTCAGAAAACATTAGGGTGTGTCCTCACGGGCCTTGTTCAGCACATGTGCCACTGTGTTACTACAGCCTCTTCTCCATCTTTCTAAGTCAGTTGGAAATTGAATCAAGTCCAAATTGATCTGAAGTGAAGTTAGTAAATGAATAAAATTTATCAGATTTATGTAGCACCAAAGACTATTTTCTTTTGAACTCTACTGAGAGTGGTGTTTCATTAACTGGTGCCCCCCTTGGAGGTGGTTTGGATTAACTCTTCTGCATTGCCCTTGTTTTATTCGGCATGATTGTTTTATTCATTATGACCAGGACAGGTAAATGCTTTGAATAGATTCAGAACATTAAGGCGGCTGTGACGACACAGGTGAAGACACAAAAGAGGACCTCCTGCTTTGGAAAGCGACAAGCACACGTAGATGGATTAAAGAGAGTAGGATTAATGGCAGTGTGGCCTTTACTAAAAGAAAATAGTAAACATGTAAGCATTCAGTGTGCATTTCAGCCACTCCTTGTACAGCCTTTAATTTCAACCTGATGAGAACACACTTGCTGTAATCTTGGCAGTTCACATGGTTGCACAAAACACTCTGGAGCCATGACAAGTTTGGTCTTCTTCATCGTTTGTCATTGTTTTCTGTTCCCTTTTTTTCAGGCGGGCTTGGCTTCCTGTATCTTTCGTTTGTTCCTTTAAGTTGGTGTTTGTGTCCAGTATTAGTAGAAGACTGTTAACTGTGCTGAAGTGTTCCTTAATTTGGCGTCTCATCAGTGTTATCCTGCTCTGCATTTATTAGCTGTCTAAGTCCTACTTCTTTGGGGAGATGCTGTAGGAGGGGCTGACAGACTATTTGTGAGAGGCCCGGAGAATACATACTTTAGGGTTTGCAAGCCGTGTGGTTTTCCCTGTGGCCTCACACTTCACCGCCGTCGCCCCAGAGCAGCCAAGGGCAGTGTGCTAATGAGCAAGTACGGCCTTGGTCCCTCGCTTCACTTATAGATGCAAAATGAGAATTTCATGTAATTTTTTTCATGTAATTTTGAAATAGTGCTTTTCCTCAGCTATTTAAAAGCATAACTGACATACTTAGCCCCTGGGCCCTGGGAACACAGGCTCATGGGAATGTGTTAGTTCAAAGCTGTTGTTTGTTACTCCTGCTTCTTGGCATCCTGTGTAAACCTCTAACCTAAGAGTTAGTTCATGAACTTTTCAAGGATTAGCGTGTTTAGTAAATACACTAGGTAAGTGATTAGCTGGAATCACAAAGCTAGGTGCGTGCAGAAGTTGGCATATAGCCAGCTCAATCCTGTAGCATTCCTAGATGCACCGTGTTGCCTATCCTGATTCTTACAGATGGACACTTTGAGTTTCTCTCAAGGGTTGAACCAGTGGCATGGCAGTACTGCGGCTGTCCCACACTGTCAGTTATATTTGTTTTTTTCTCAGTTATTTTTTACCCGGATGGTTGTTCTTCATGGCTTAGAAGAGGATTTTACTATTTTCCTACACAACAGTTACACTAGTGGAGCCTCTTGAAGGAAATACGTCTTTATTAAGCACTTATTGAATACTGTACACAGGGCAGACAGCTAGGTGCTAGCCAGTACAATAGCATCTTTTGGCAGGAGTTTGTATTATAGTGGAAGAATCCCGTGGTACTTAAATAGTGAAAGGGGGTGAGGAATCTGAGGAAGGAGACACTGCTGTGTTGCTGTCTGAGCATGGAGGTGCTCTGGCTGGTATGAAATGCCCAAGGACCATGTATGTAGGACACGTCATATTTGCTTTCAGTGCAGATAGACTATCCTCTGATAACAGTGCCAAGTACTTTATATAATTTCAGGTTGAGTCTTGGCGCTATAATTTTGAGATTCAGTAATTATCCAGCTTAGTAACATGCAAAGATTTTTGCAGGTGATTTTTTTTTTTTTTTTGTTTTGTTTGAAGGGGTCAGTGCTTGGGATGGAACTCAAGGCATTGTGCATGCTAGGCAACAGTCCACCACTGATCTATATTCCCACCCCTTTTAAAATTTTATTTTGATCTAAAGTCTTTCTCAGTTGCCCAGGCTGGCCTTGAATTTGGAATCCTTCTGGCTCAGCCTCCCATGTACCTGGGACTATAGGTGTGTGTCACACCTGACTGCAATCATGGTCCCCCCCCCCAATTTTCTTTGTTTAGAGAGTTTCTCTGTTGAACACAAGCATTTTGCTTGTAGGAATGGTAGAACTCTGAGCTAACAGTAGACACTATTTTCACTTCCCAGAAGGAAAAGCAATGAAGATAGTTTTGTGCTGCTGTGGGAGTCCCTCATCTAAGGCTGCAGTAGGCTGCATCTGTTCTTATCACATAATTGGGAAGGGTTCCTGCAGAGCTGCCTTCGGTAGCACAGGCTGGGACTACCTTATTTATATCGTGTGACAAAAAAATGTGGTGAATATTTAAATTTTTAAAAATTATTACAGGAGAAGATACTGTCATTAATCCTCCTTAAATTGCTTTCTCTCGCTTGTCTTTAATACATTTATCACATGCTTTCACCACTTTCTGAAGCACTTCTGGCACTTCTTTTTTGTGCATATCTCTAGTTTTGCTACTGTAGCACTTTAATTCCCTGAATCTGTTCAAAATGTTTACCTTTCATGGTCATTTTGAGTTTGAGGAAGAGGCAGAAGTTGCTCAGCACTGAGAGAGATGAGGACACACTGTAATGTTTTTATTTGACAGGAATTGCCATAAACATTTTGAGGTGAACTAGGATGTGGAGGTAGCCACAAATGGTTACCCAAGAAATAAAGCTCCCAGAAAGACTTCAGAAGCTGACAAGAACAATAATGGTTCAAAGCAAGTGTGTGGAGATTTTGTGGCAGAATTAATGGCAGTGCGTCTTTTACTGTAATAAATTATTATTTAAACATTCACTGTATATTTTGGCCATACCCATGCCTGTAACACTTTTTTTGGTCCCTGATGGTATTTGGCCTTGTTCTGTGTTTCAGAGGAAATTCCTTTCTCTTTTCCTGCATTGCTTTCCGGCATTACTGTTTGGAGCAGAAATGTACTTTGTGATAGATGGCATCAGCAGTATGATTAGACATAATTAAATACTATCCAGTATGTTTTGGACCTGTACACTGTGTGTTATATCCTCATAGAAATACTGCTTTTACTGAGCATGCGTCAGAGAGTTCTGAAAATGACTTACTAAGGGTTGCTTGGAACAAACCCAGTGGAAACTGGGTACTCCTTGAACCTGTGATTAGAAGAGCAAATCTGCTCACGAGTGGTTTGCTTGGGTGATGTTGCTGCTTGCTCCGTTGAGTCTATGACTCTGACTTCTCTGTGTAAGGAACCCAGTAGTACCTCCTTGGCAGCCAGAGGACCCTGTATCACATGTGCGAAAGAGGGCAGGGAGGCAAGAATGCCTTTTTATTTTATCCATTCCCATGCACTCTGACTTCTAAGGTGGTCAGAGAAAGTGAGTTTCAATTTGACTTTTGTGTACAATTATGTATATATCATTGTTTATAAAATCATCCTAAAGTAGGCCTGGAGTATATCTTCCTTTTAAAATGTATTCCCATTTTTCAAAATAATAATGCAATACATCTAGTTAATAAAATATAAAAAAGCATTCTTCTATGAAAAATAAAACAAAATTTCATAGCAAAGTGATTAACGAACAATAACTAATAATATACTGTATGCTGACTAAAATGTCACTAAGAGAAGTCACAGAGAAAAAGGACTTATAAAAAAAGAAACACATAGCAACACAAGTACTCTGTTTTCAAATTTTGATGGGGAATGTTTATGCGAAGAGACAGGTTTCTTTATTAGGCTGGTTTTAAATCTCAGTGCTTAATTCTGTTAGTTGCTGACAGAAGATCTTACGATTTTGAACAAGTCAGTTTGAGGTTTTGTACAAAATAGATGGCTAAAGAAGACATCATTTTATTATACAGTGTGGTTTCTTTCTCTTGCTTATGAAGTTTCAGATTACCTGATCTTCCCTGAGTGGAAGGAATTATGCTTGTGAAGTGAGTAGGGAATTTATTCTCACTTTCTGTTCATCTGGCCCGAATTGTTGGCCCCACATCCCT
This sequence comes from Octodon degus, assembly GCF_000260255.1. NCBI lineage: Eukaryota > Metazoa > Chordata > Mammalia > Rodentia > Octodontidae > Octodon > Octodon degus. The sequence continues at coordinate 10,699,951 of NW_004524647.1, read as the reverse complement.
TGATTACTTACTGCATGTAAGGCTGACACACTGTTTTTGTTTGGTTAAACAACTGTAAATCTCATTTAATATTGTCTAAGTGTTAACAGAAAGAAAACTTTAAGTTAATATATGTTATATTTCATTACTTAAAAATAATCATTAGTAGTAAAGCTTTATTTATTTTATAAACATAATTTGATCTTGTGTAACTAATAGGAGAAAATTCAGGGAATTTGTCCAGGTTCCATTTACATCTGGCTTTTCCAAGAACTGCCACATGCAATAATCCAAGTGAATTCTGTTTATGTAATAAAGTGGGTGGAATTTATAGTCAACCCTAAAAATGATTTACTGACAGCACCATGGTGGCGTGTTCTTTTACATATTCTAGTTTTTTCACAAATTTTCATCGAAGTACTCTGTGATATACTGTTGTCGCATTTTTGCTTTGTTTGCTTTAGGGATGTTTGTCACAGTGGACCAAACCTCAGGGACTTCAGGCGCTGTAACTGCCTGGCCTTTTTTAACCTCGGGCAGAAATGCATGCCCTTAATTCCTGGGGTTTTGGAGCCACTTTGCCTTAGGAGCATCCTGACATATGGTTTTCATGATTCAAGTGCTTCAGACTACTTCTTATAATCAGTCACTTTTGGTAGACCTTTTTTCTCATAATACCAAAATATTAATTACCTAGATGTCTCTGCTTATAGCTGAGTCATGAGATCCCCTGTTGGTCATGTTCAGGAACTTTCACCTGGGTTGCAGCAGGGGTCCAGAATCAGAGGTCAGGGTCACTGTCCCCACTGCAGCCTTGTGAGCTCCTTCTCAGCTACTCAGTCTGTAGAGTAAATGTTTGTTCTCTCTGTGGATAACTAATTAATGCTGATTCATCCCCAGGGTGTTTGTATTTCAGTAAATACTGTGAATCTCCGTAACATTAAAATTTGGAAGATGAATTTAAAGTATAAGAACTAAATACAGCATATTATCTTCCTTTCATGCATAGGACATCATTTTTAGATGATAGCAGGTAGTTGAAGAACTACAGAGGTGAGGGCAACTGTAGTATTAAGGACCTGTCCTGCACGTGCCTTGTGGATGTGCCTGTCCTTCTAATTGTGCTTGTTGAACATAGGGCTCATGTCTTGGTAATCTTTCTTGCCTCTCCAAATAGCTGGACTTATGTATCACACAAAGAAAGCAGTGTGTATGTCTTTGTGTAGAAAAAAGATAGTTCCTCACTTTACTTTTGGAGGCTGTGTGGGGAATATCGATTAAACATTGGGTTGGGAAGGTAGAGGTTGAGTCTGGAGCCTTAGACCACTTGGCCATCCAGACACTTTAATAAATACTGAGCCAGGTGCTAGGTGAACCATGGCGAGTGAAGAAGAACACGGAGTCTTCGGGGAGCTTCCAGTCTGGAATTTGGTGACTTGTACCAGAGCCACATCTTAGTGTAGTATTTTTCTATGTAGGGATTCTTAAGCTTTCTGGAGTCATGGAACTCAGAGGATTTAAACTTCTGATGATTCTGTGAAGCTTCTGGGGAAAGAAGCTTTCTCTCTCTCTCTCTCTCTCTCTCTCTCTCTCTCTCTCTCTCTCACACACACACACACACACACACACACACACACACACACACACAGCTCTGTATGCAATTTTAGCTACTCATGAGCTGTCCACCAAACCCATCAAAGTCTTACTACAAAAGTTAGGACCATTTGTTTTAGGGGATATAATGAATGGTTAGACAGGCTTCAGAAACAGACCTGTCTAGGAGTGGAGAATTGGACTATGAGCTTGCGGGTAAGAAAATTCCTAAAACTTCAAATATGGTTGCCCAAGAGACAGCAAAGCTGAGTATGAGTTATAGTCAGTGGCAAAGGATGTCTCCGTAGCTCTTTGAAGGTGCTCAGGGCATGAGTGGTGGCATCATGGTCATGATTGAGGTTTTGCAGCAAGATTGAAGCATGAGCTAAGTCTAGAATGTGTTGGTGACCTGTTCCCTGGAAAACTGTTAGAAGAATCTATAAGAGACTAGATCTCTCCAGGTTGTCCTGAATTCTAATCATTTTCTCAAGCAAAAGTCAACCATTCCTTGGTTAAGAGGAAACTGTAGCTTATTGTGAGGGTGGGCCTGGCATTTGGGTGTATAGCCAGCAGCACAGCCAACTCAAGACCCCCCGTCCAACCTCACTCAGGATGGATTAAGCCTTTAGTCAGTAGTCAGTGTCCTCTGGCTTGGAAATACCCATTGGTCTGTGGCACTCAGTGCTGAAATGTAGGGAATGTGTGCTGGGAGTTCAGGGAGGACAGAAATGTAAATGTTCTCAGTTGCACAAGTGCAAAGTGACCTTTTGAGTTGTTTGTACAAGTGACCTCTGAAGTTGGTACTAATTTAATTTTAATTAGTTATAACTACTTTAACATCGTAGGCAGTTTTATGCAGCTATATATATATGACTTCAATAATTGTTTTTAGTTTTGAAACTTGAACATGTAAGTTTTCGATTAATATTTCTTAGAAAGTTTTTTAATTGGCTTGTCTCCCTGAGGGAGCTTATCAGGGTGGCTGTGGTCATTCTACCATCACCCCTGTTTGCAACATCCTGCTGTCATCTTCCTCCTTTTCCTCTCCTTCCTCTCTTCCTCCCCTCCTCCTTCTTCCCCCTCTTACTCCTCCTCCTCCTATTCCACTTTCTCCTCCTCCCCCTCCCCTGCCCTCCCCCTCCTTCTCTTCTTCCCCCTCCTCCCCATCTTCTTCCCTTCCCCCTCCTCTCCCTCCTCCTCCCTTCCCCTTCCCCCTTCTCCTCCTTTCCTTCGTATTCCTCTGCCTCCTCCCCCTCTTCTTCCTCTTCACCCTTCTCCCCCTTCCCTTCCTCCTTCTCTTCCTCCTCCTCTTCCTTCTCTTTCTTCCTCTTTCTCTCTGACTCTTTACATCTGCCTTCTCTTTGCTTTCTCCTTTATTTAAGAATTCATTGGGCTGATTGGTTTGACATGGCCCCAATCTCAGTAGCCTAGCTAGAGTATACAAGGGACAGGAAAAAGCTGCTAAGCTCTTGCTGATTTTGCTACCTTCTGCTTTTCATGAACTGTTTCTCCTCTGTGATCCTTATCTGCTGTGCCACCTTACTTCGGAGCTAGCTGATTACAGACTGAAAACTCTACAGACTGAATCAGTATAAACCTTTTTTCCTTTAACTTTAGCATCAAATATTTTATCTGAGCAATGAGAAAAGTAACTAAGACAAATGTCATCCAAAAACAACCTCATAGGAACATCCTGAATCCTGTTTGGATGATTCCACATATCTGGAAGCCATGGCACAGCCCAGTGCACATCCGGTAATGACCACAGTTACGTGAGAACTGTCACAGTGGGATGACTCATTTAATTAACTCTATGCAAAGCACATGGTGGTATAAATCTTTTCAGCCTTGTTTCTTTTAAAACATGTACCTAAGAGAAGACATTGGGAGAAATTTGAATGGAAGCACTTTTGCTTTAGCAAAGGAAGTCACTTTACAGCTAGAAGTCAAGTATTAAAAAAAATACTTAGGAGAATGAAGTCTTAACAAGCAAGTGTCTTTTCCTATTGAACTTGGAGGCCTGGACTTGTGTGATATGTCAGTTCAGTCTTCACAGTTTCTCTGCAGAGGGAACTAATAAAAGACTCATAGGGAATTTTTCCTAGTGGAAAGAGGAAAAAGGTAAATGATTCTTTTGGAAGGGATTTGTTAAAAGCAGGAAAATGTTTAAAACAGTAGCAGAAATGCCTATAAAAGGTGAGCTATTGGCAGCTGGAGAAGAACTGCAGAGAAGGTGCAAGAGTGAGAGTAATTCCACATTTTAAATTGATGGCTTTAAAGTCCTTCCAGTGGTTTCACAGGCTATTCATCTTCTAGTGTCTTAAAGAACATGCTGCAGAGTATCATTCATTGCACTGTGAGAATGCTAGACATAGTCCTGTGGTGGTAGGGTTGCAAATCTTGGCTCTTTTTAGTGCTGAGAAGGTCTCAGACCTTGTTGGAAGCAGTTGTCTGGGTGGGGAAGAGGTGCTTCTGTGTGGTACCTGATGGTTACTTTTTTTATCTCGGGGTGCTTCCCTTTTCTGCAGTGAACAGGGTTGTGTCACCTTACATACCGGCAGCGTGAGTTGTGCAGAAGGAGGTTCCACATGAACCTCCCTGCCAGGTATTATGGGCAGAGTTGGTAAAATAGCTTGATTCCTGGCTTTTTAGGTTACATGGTTGCAATTTAAAATAAATATGAAACGAAAGAAATGGCATTACATGCTTGTGAGACAGAATTTATTCTTATTTTGATGAAAGGTCTACTTGGTGTTTTTAGCCTCGGCATTTAATCTGAATCAAACAACAACTATTTCATCACATGGTTAGTAGAACAGACACAATTTGTAAAACTCTTCCAATATAAGAGTTCTTCCTGTAACAGAAGTTCAGTAACTGCCTGCTTTGTGACAGTTGTTCTTGGTTTCGGGCATGCGCTTGTGAACACAGTGGACTTCAGTGGCTTGTAGCCTTTTGGAGTTGGCAGTCACGTGGAGGCTGGAGACAAACACATAAATGATGTGTTATGGTAAATTATGTTAAGTCTTTTTCAGGGAGACGGCTTGGGGCTGTGGGAGAGAATAGTGTGTTACAGGTCAGGGAGGAGCACTAAGGAGCGAGGGTGGGTTCAGAGTGTGTATTACTACACAGAAGAAGGAATGTGGACTCCATTAGAAGGAAGATCTTAGAGCTGTGATGTTGAATCTTGTGGAGCTTTCGATGATGCAAACAATCCATAGTGGTATGAATGCCATAGGTTCGCCACCACCATCTTAGAAGAATTCAGGTAGAGGTCAAAGAGAAGACTGGTGGAGAGGGACCGGTGATGAAGGCCATGTTCTCAGGCTTGGGAATTGAAATGTATTCTGAAATTTAGTGGCTGATATTTTGGTGCACTCTTGTTTGTTTGTAGAAGGCTCCTGCTGAACACTGTTCACCAACTTAGAACTGTACTGAGTAGAAAATCGACACCTTAAGTATTTAGAGAGCTTCTATAAAGAAACATTTTCAAAAAGACATAGAAAAATATACAAGGGATGTAAATAATGAGTTCCCAGAAGAAAAACCTGAATTGCTATAATGTGATACTAAACTATACTGATAAGCAATGAAAAAGAAGTTTTCGTCCACTTGAGATTGGTGAGCATTTTAATCATATTAAAATACTGGTGAGGATAGGGAGGAGCGGGAACTTGAATATGCTGGTGATGTGAGTTGAAATTGTAAGAATGACTTTGGAGAGCAGTTTCCCAGGACATGATAAATCCTTGGCTGTCCTGCTTCTGGATATTAATCCTAGAAAAATACCATTGTAAAAATTAATGGTGCTGTGTCAGACTTCCCTACTCATTCTGACAGCAGCGTTTGGTCCAGGTCATCACTCGCTCCTCCTTGGAGTAGTTTCATCACTTGGTAACAGGCTCCCCCAGGCACATGGCTGTGAAACTAGAGTATAGATGGTTGTGGACTGCGCAGTGAGCCCAGAGCTGTGCTGCTGTGCTCTGAGGTTAGGGACATATTCTACAGCTCATATCATACAAATGTAGGGAGAGGTTTCATTGGAGGAAAGAAGTGGTGTACATAGGCCAAAATTTACAGACAGAAGGCCTCTGTAAGCCCCTGTGGGTCTGCATGATCTCATTTAACAGGGCTGCTTGTGAGCATGAGCACTTTGATGGAGCCATCCTGGCTTGGGGCTTTTCCTTCTTGTAGGGTAAGTTTGGAAAACAGCACTGTGCCTACCCAAGTTAAGGAGGCACTTGGCCATGGGAAACCTGAGTGAGCTTCCTCAGTGCATCTGGCTGAGTCATGCCCCAGGGAAGTCTTGGCATCACTTGGAGCAATTCTTCCTGTTGAACCATAAGACAGAGCTTATGCGGAACTCAGGGGTGCTGTTCATCTGAATGAGCAGATGCCGTGTAACCAATGAAAAGATATCTGTGACCTCCATGTAACTTACAAGATAGGAGTATCTCACCATTCATATACGTTCTTACCCTCTTTCCGTGTGCCAGAGTGCGGGATTGAGCCAGCCGAACCTACACATCTACTTAGAGCGAGAGGATGAGAACCAAGGGACTTGGGTTCCCAACACGTCTTGTGAAGCAGAACCATCTGTTACAGTGGGTCATTTGTCTTGGGGTTGTCTCAAGAGAGGTATCTTGGTCTTTATATGGTAGCAGTTGAGCAGTGACACATGTCCAATTGTAACATGAACATAAGTGGAGCTTGCCCCGACATATATGTCTTCTGAGTCTATCCCCTTGTGGTAAATGACAGCTCCATTCTGCCATGGCTTGGCCACAGACCTCACCAGCCCACTTCTCCCATGCCACTCCAGTAAACTACATTGGCTTTGCTTTCATTGTTTTAAAGACTAAGTAAAATTAAGTGGCCAAATAATAATTGTATATATTTATGGAGTTCGATGTAATGTTTTGATCAATAGATATTTGTAGAAAAAGTAAATCAAGCTAATTGATATGTCAAATCTTTTGTGTCCTTCGTAGTGTGTGTGTGTGTGTGTGTGTGTGTGTGTGTGTGTCCGTCCATCTGTTTGTTTGTTTGTTTGCGGAACTGGGGATTGAACTCAGGCCCTTGCGCTTGCTGGGGAAGTGCTTATTGTACTGAGCCATCTCCCTGGTCTCTCCATCTGTTGATGTCAAAATCTCATAGCAATTTTGAAATATATAGTGAATTATTATTATTATTTTTTTCTTTTTGAGACAGGGTTTTACTGTGCAGTTCAGGCTGGCCTTGAGCTCATTTTGTAGCCCTGGCTGGTCTTGAGCTTGCAATGATCCTTCTGCCTCAGCCTCCTGAGCACTGGGATTACAGGCATACACTGCCACATCCAGCTACAGTGCATTATTATTTATTTATTTTCAGAACCGGGGATTGAACTCAGGACCCTGCGCTTGCCATGCAAGCGTTTATTCTACTGACCTATCTCCCCAGCCCTATTATTGTTGTTGTTGTTATTATTATTGTTATTTTATGTATTTAGTCCAGGGTCTACAGGATTTCACTACACATATTGGACTCATAGTGATCTTCCTGTTTTCAGCCTCCCAAGTGCTGAGATTACAGGTGTGTGCCACCATGCCCAGTCTCAGGTGCTATCTCAGCACGGGGCCAGCACGGCACACTGGGGATTGAACCCTGGTCCCTGCATTTGCCTAAGCAGGCTCTTTAATCTGCTGAGCTGGCTGGCTGGCCTAGCGCATAATTATTCATTGTGTAATAAATCCTTAAAATTTGTTTCTCCTTTCAAACTGAAACTTTAAGGGCTGGGGAGATAGGTGAGGAGAATAAGTGCCTGTCTGGCAAGCACAAAGTCCTGAGTTCTATACCCAATTCAAAAAAAAAAAAAAAAAAAGAAGTACAGAATATCAATATTTTTAACTGAAACTTTATGCCCTTTGATCAACATCATCTTCTCAGCCCACAGATTCCAGTAACCATCATTTTTTTGCTCTCTTCTTCTTTATTTATAACTTTATGTTGACAGTGGTGGGGATTAAACTTGAAGCCTTGAGCACAGTAGGCAAGAGCCCAGCCACTGAGTTCCTCCTCACTCCTGAGATCACCTTTTAAGTTCAGAGTTCAAGCCCCACTCCTCTCCCATCACCACATCTGCTGATGCCCTGGCTGAGTGGTTTTGGTGGCCCCCTGACTGGGCTTTGTCACAGGCAGCTAGTAAAGTCATCATCAGGAGCAGTCCTTGTAAGACTTTATTCTGCTCACACCGTCAGCTGGCCTTCTCTCTTTCCAACACAACCATGGCATTCCTCATGTTAATCTGTCAGAGTTACACGGAGAGCTGTGAGAATGTCCAGAGTAAGAAATGCTGACAGTGCCAAGCCCTGGCTACCCAGAGAGACCTCAGCTCTGTTGCTGCTGCTCCTGATAAAAGAGCTGGCAAAAAACAACCAGTTTAATCAAGTTCCCTCAAGATTACATGGGTGTAAAAAATGGGTATTGAAGTCCTTGGCTTTTTTATTTATTTATTTATATTTATTTATATTGTGTGTGTGTGTGTGTGTTTGTGTGTGTGTGTGTGTGTGTGTGCAAGATCTCACTGTGCAGCTCGGACTCGTAGTGATCCCCCTGTTTTCTGCCTTTTAGTGCTGCGATTATAGGCATGTGCCACCATGCTTGGACTCCATCTCTGCCTCAGCATGTCTGAGGGCACGGCCAACATGGTATGCAGTGCCAGGGATTAAACCTTGTCCTCTGTGCTTACCTAAGCAAGAGCTTAGTCTGCTGAGCTATCTTGCTGGCCCCTGTCTTTGGCTTATTTAAACAGGAAAAGTCATCAGAGTGGATTCCTTTTCAGTGACATGTGACACTTGTGTGAATTGTAGGAATAACTCAGATGATTAAAAAGTCTAGTAATAGCACATCTTCTTGAGCAGGATTGAAACGAATGTGTGTGGGGATCTAGCTTGAATTCTGAGTCGTGTGGACATCTCAAGAAGATGTGACACTTGTGTGAATTGTAGGAATAACTCAGATGATTAAAAAGTCTAGTAATAGCACATCTTCTTGAGCAGGATTGAAACGAATGTGTGTGGGGATCTAGCTTGAATTCTGAGTCGTGTGGACATCTCAAGGATGCTGCCTTCCTCGCTTTCTTATGCTCTTGTGCATAGCATGGAGAAGAAAAGTTTGCTTTCAATAGGAATGAAATTTAGATCATGAGAACTATAGAATGTTTTTTTTGGTGGTACCAGGGATCGAACTCAGGACCTTGTGCTTGCCAGGCAAGCACTTATTCCACTGAGCTATCTCCCCAGCCCCCCCCCCCTTTTTCAAAAACTATAGAATGATCGGTGGTGAATATTTTAAAAAGTAAATAAATGGCTTTCTGTGTATAAACATATTGACATACACATGATATATTATCTATTCCTTATTAATCCTGTCTTCATTTAAAAAAAAAACAAAAACAAAAAAAAAAACAAACACCTTCCAGGGACTGGAATAATAACCTTTGTGCACATGTGTCCTATTGTGTTAAAGAGTATTATTGCTAAGTCTAACCTGCAAGACTGTATTTTGTTACCAAGTGGTCAGTTTGATAAAACTGAGAAGAAACAGGCTGTAGCTAGAAGTGAGTTGGATTCCTGCAGCAGGCTACATTAGGAATTACTTCCCATTAATATACTCTATTTGGTGCCAGCTTACCCCTGTTTCACGATGTGATCATGATGCCAAATTTAGTGCCACTGTTCAAGTTAGAGCTAGGCAAATAAGAGATTAGAGAACGATGATCTCTGGGAATAATTTTTTACTCTATTTATAAATTTTCAAATTAATGAAAAATAGCAGTAATTTAATGTCTTTGACCGTAAGTTTACATTCATGACTTAATGTACAGCTTTACTCAAAGTTAATGTGCGCTTGCAAGAAATTTTGAGCTTGTAATGAAAACATTAATTAGTTTAAAGCATCTCACATATGCTCTTCTAAAAGGAAACTTAGTATGTGATATAAACATTTGAATTCATGAAAGAGCAATGATTGATTGCGTTACCAAGTAATACTTTGCTTTTTGCAAAGCCTGTTTAGAGTTGGGAAGTTTATATTTATCTTACTTAATCCTTACAATTGCCTGATGAATAGCTGTCATTCAAAGTGACATTCTACCCAATAATAAGCTATTTTCAGTTAAAAAAAAAAAAAAAAAAAAAAAAAAAAAAAAAAAAAAAAGCAACTCTCTTGTTTTCATTCCATGCTATGGAGGAAAACCCTAAGCAATGTACAGAATGTTGGCGAGTGAAACCTTTTTCTTTTTAAGGAGTCACATAAATACTGACCAAAATTTTAATGATTGTGATGTAAATATTCAATAGTCATGTTAGGTAGATTATTCTGAGGTTTACAAAACTTAATTTTCTCTTTTAAATTAATGACATCACTACAAGTGTTCCTTGGTACTTCTTCCCAACAATTCTTAGGTACTTCCCCTTTTTAAAATTTAATTTAATTTTATTTTATTGAGAAACAAATATCAATGAGACAGTTTCAAAGCTGATTAATAGGACAGTTTCAATAATTAATACATTATACATTGTTATCTTCTTAGTGGTTACCATAGTACAAGAAGCAGGCAGGATATCCTGTCCAAACACTATTATTACAAATCTTTCTTCTCATTGAATTAAGTGAAAATAGCTGTATATCTATCCTATTTTGTATATACAGATACAAAATGGTCCTTCCTTTGTATCTCTTGATTTTTTTAGTCCTGTCAGAGATGGGTATTCCATTGGCATCTAAGCACTATAGGTGAGTGAAATGAGCAAAACAATCCAACAGAGTCCAGCAGTCCGCAATAGTTGTGGGTTATCTGCAGAAGTTGTTGACTTGAGCCTTTCACAGCTCAGCATATTAATATGGCTTTACTTTATATACCTCATTTTTATACTTTTCTGCTGTATGGTTAAGACCAAGATAAAGTAAGACTTATATAACAAGAAATGTAACTTTTGTCTCTGATAAGGTCAGTCAAGTACCCTCAGGATTTATCCTGTAACCCTGTACCACAGTTTGCAGATCCTTTGTCAGTGTCAGCCATGTGGATGAGTCACAGCCATTGCTTGACCGATACTTCCCCTTTTAAGCACAATTCCTTTCGAAACAAAATGTTACTGTTCCTTTTTGTAATCATACAAGTGTATTTATACAACGAACAGAATCTTGAATCTTTTCCTCCAGCAATCTATATACAATATGTACTAATGAGCGTGTACAATTTATGTGATGTTTTGCATTAGTTCTGTCTTCATCTGGATTGTATTTATTATTAAAGGCAAGAATACTTTTTCTGTCTGTTTCAATATCAGCTGTATATTATGAGGTCCTTTGTGCATAGTGGGAGCGTCTCTGTCCTCTTGAACCATTTTATGGTCTAGCCTCCTTTTCATAGGAACAATATAATTTGAGCCCAATATGAAAAATTAATGCAGATTCTCCTTTGAAATTCTCCATAGGAAAGAGCTCTGTAGTCTTCTTAATACTGTAGTAGGAGTAAGTGCTTCTATTTATAATTGAAGAGCTACTGTTGTGTCTTCCTTTTTTTTTTTTTTTTTTAGCTAAATCAGAGTTAAAAAAAAATTCTTTTCTGACAAGTCAAAGGCCGCTCCTTAACATCACACTGTAAAAGTCAGGTTCTCCTGGTTTCCAGGAGGCATTTCAGTGGATTGAGTACCATTATTTATCTTCTTTTCCTCTGGAGAGCTTATTACAGTGCTAGTAAAAGAATCAAAAATACATAGACCAACAACATAAAAGAATTGAAGGGAATTCAACATGGAAAGGAAATTTCAAAACATTTTTGGCAGCATGATAGCTGATAAAGGTGTGGTATTTCTTGAATGATTGTGGGGGTAACTGCAGCCCAGATAATGTTTGTGTGCTGCAGCTCAGGGACTCCTCCTCAGGGAGGCTTGTGCCTTTGAATGCCAAGTGGGGGAGAGAACCAGGTGGGGGAGGGACCCGTGTGGGCTGATGTCCAAGGTCAAAACACTTCACATTCTCCATCCATGCCATCACCTTCACCTCGTGGAACCACTAAGGTCTAGAGCAGGTGTTTGTCCCTCAGGCTGATTTCTGAAGAACCTGGGAGGCTCTCCAGGGAGACACTGATGATGGCTTGCAAGTTAATCTCCGAGAAGGGAGGCCACCCAATATCCACTCTCAGAGTTAAAAGCCTGTGTTCCAGATTTAAGACCAGGGACTGCCTGATGTCCCAAAAAAGTCTTTGGTATGAGAGAGAGCAGGTTGGAGCCACACTGAGGAATCAAAGCTGAGCTAGGGAATGGGAGAGGAGGAAGACCTCCTTCAGCATGAGAGGCTTTGAACAAAACCCTGGAAGGAAGGAGCCACAAGAGAGCTAGAAAGAACCTTGGCAAGCAGTACCCACGAGATACTTTCCAAGAAGGATTGCTGGAAAAGTAACTTGAGAAAATGGCCTCAACAAAAGAGCAACAGAAAATCCCCTGTATTTACTTTAGAAGATTTTGTCCCAGTGAAAATGAGCTTTCTCTTCATTGTAACTCTTCTTTCATCTTCCAGAGGAGTGGAAAAGCATTAGGTGGTTGGGGGTCTTTGTTCCTGAGGACTTGTCCAGGAGTTGGGGAACATGGGCCATTGCCATTTGTTCAGTGACCCCAGCATGAGCTCACTGTTCATGATTTGCTTGAATGGGCAGGCCAGAGAGCTCTGTACTATAGGGCAGTTTCTGTAGAAGATAATGTCACTGAAAGGTGGGTGGCATGTCACCGGACTCCATATGTTGATATCACTTGAAACATTGTGGACAACTTCAGTGGTGCTTTTCCAAATTCTGAAAAATGATAGTAATCTTCTGTCTGTAATTTGAGGGTCTTTTTTTTTTTTTTTTTTCCTATAGCTTTCTAATCCTAATAAAGCTATTGTGGGATTTGTAGCCATCTCTAAATGTCCTCACAAAAACACACATTTGTTTGCTTTTCTGGACCTCAAGGTTATGATTACCTCCTTCAATATAGTGTGGGTTTCTCCCACAAATTAGGCATTGTTAGAATAGAATTTGGGCTCTTAAAAAACAGAGTTACATGCTTATCGAACTGAATAGAACTTTGAAAAATGTCCCTGAGAATGTTGAAAGATATCTTGATACCATGCCTCTTGGGAATTTCTAAGAATGTCTCTATAAATTGAAAATATGAGACAGTGATTGCTAAGTTGTAGATAAACAATCCTTCACTTGAAATTTTAGACCCTCCTCCCCCAGTAATTTCTTTCCTGCTTGAGAGCTTGTCTTGGTGCTGTAGTTAAGTGCAGGGCAGTATGGGTTTTCTGGCATTTAATGTAGTGACCGTGAGGTGAAGATTTGGCTTATATTGAAGCCAGATTGTTCTTAGCTTCACAAACTTTTGATTCTGAATCTTTGAAGAGAGATGTGCTACAGAGTAGAAATTTGTAGTTTTAAGTTTTCCCTTCAAAAGTTTAAATGGACACATGGACAATGCCAATTAAATTCTATTGCAGAGATTTCTGAAGAATTCCCAGGCAAACTTTCATTGTACTAGAATTTTATTTCTACATTTGCTATACTCAGTTTTAATTTTATGGCCATATTTAATTAATGAATTAATTAATTTATAAATTTATTTGGCGGAACTGGGAGTTGAAACTCAGGCCCTTGAACTTGTCAGGCAAGTGCTTATTCTACTGAGCCATGTCCCTGGCCTCCAATTTTTTTTTTTGGGGGGGCACTGAGGATTGAACTCAGGCCCTTGAGCTTGTCAGGCAAGTGCTTATTCTACTGAGCTATCTCCCTGGCCTGGCCATAGTTATTTTAATAGATTTTTTTGTTTTTGTAGTTTGAAGATATAGAGTTTTGAGAAACAAATGTTGACTGAAATAGTGTTTGAAAGTAGCAACATTTCTGTGAATTGTTTCATCTCTATTTTTTAACCTAAAATGGTTTGGGTACTTTTATGGTGTTATAGATAACATCCTGGAGAACAGTTTATCTAGATGTTTTCTGGCGCATAAAAGATTGTTTCAGAGTCTTGTGCAGAAGCATATTAAGGGAAAGTCATAGGAGCTCTGGAACTCAGGGCTTCACACCATGTGAATTTCAGGGCCATCTCCAGTGCTCTTTTGCTAGGAATCTGACCATTTAGATATCAGCATTGCACTGTGTCTTTTAGGGTGCTTGATATTTTGTTTAAATATTAATTTGAATTGTGGACATATTTGACAGCAATCTTCAAGAGGAAATTTCCTCAGACTGAATGTAGACCTAAGTCCTGTCAAATGTAGGGCCACTTACTGCTTGACCTGTACTTTCGGCATGGGATTCAGAACGTGTATTTATCAGGGACAGTTGTGCATTTGTCCTCAGTTGGAATTTCCAGCAGCCCTTTGTCTTTGTGCGGCTGTCTCAGGCCGCTCACCTGCTGCTTCTTGGCTCTCCTTGTGGAGGGAAGGTGAGGACCCCAGTGTACGCTGGAGTCCGGAGCAAGTGTACTTCTCTGACTGACAGGGAGCACTGTCTGAGCTCCCCGGAAAGTCTCAGACCCTCAGGAGCATGGCTTATTTTTTGCTAGGGCTTTGAAGACCTGTAACTTAGGAGAATTGTCAAGAAAGGACATAGTTCTTAGGTCTTGGGGCCTAAGCGTGTGTAGGGTGTTGGTCTCAAGGGCCTGATAGGTTGTTTTTTTTTTTTTTCCCCCAAAAGATGCTCAAGTTCATTGCTTCTGTTCACAGTGCTGGACTCCCACTTGTAGGCCCTGCTACTATAGTACTTACTAACTACAATGCCTGCTTTTCAGTTGTTTTGTTACCGTTTAAGCCTTTACAGTACTGCCAGGCTCGTTATATGCAGGGATCTCTTCTATTAAATATCTTTGTCTACCTTCTGAGCTGTCCATCCAGCATTGTTTTCCAGGGCTGCCTGCTTAAGCTTCACCACAGTCTTGCTGATTCTTTTCTTTCTCCATCTCTCTTCACTCTGATTAGCATGCACTGGGTTCTCTCACCCTGAAAAGAAAACCTTTCTTTTTTCCCTACTGTGCAAATCTTTTATATAATTGAAGGTCTGCTTTTATTTTCCCACTGAAAATTTTCTCTGATTTCTCAGTCCCTCATTGATCTTTTTTTTTTCTCAGAATCTCCCCATTTATATGCTTTGGAATATCTGCTTTGTTGTTCCCGGGAGTTGGTAAATAGGCTGTCAAACCTCAGGACCCCAGACACTCTGATCTTCTAAGTGCCTAAGCCCTTGGTGGGTGTATAGTCCCAACCTGTTGAACAGGTTTGTTGTCCCAACTATAGTACTATTGATTTAAGCCCGGAGTTTAAGATTAAGAAAAGTGCTGAAATTACACCAACATACAGAAAAAGGCAATGAATTTAAATTTATTTAATATTTTACTGACGTCTTGAAATGTTTTTCTTTTCCTCCCTTATCTTGCCAGCAATCAAAGAGAAGTACACAGACTGGACAGAGTTCCTCATACGTGATTTGACTGGCTCTCGGACAGCGCCTGCCAACCTACTGGAAGGTGTATGTATTGTTATTATGCATCTCTTATATCTCTGAAGCATCCTTGCCCCGTGAACTCAGACCTAACGGCACCTTTGCATATATCCTTCTGCAGATACACGCGTACACACAATATCTTTATTTGAGTAGCCTGAGTATTCCTATTTTGTAATGAATTACTTAGTTGAAAAGATTTGAATGTCACTGACAGATCTTCCCTGGTCAGGAAGTGGAAGTTGTGCTCTATGTGGATGCATCGTAAAATTCTATGAAAGGATGTGTTCCCATTGTCGTGTACATTGACGCCTATCTCCTGTAGTAGTAAATGTGAACAAAATCCTGCAGAATAACTTTGAGGAGGCGATGACTAAGTGTTAAGTATTAAGAGTTATCAAATCTGTCTTAAGGTTGTCTCTGAAAATGAAAAAATTAATGAACAATTGGGAATAAGGTGCAGATTTTGATGGTGTAAATATTTTTTCACTTTCTCAAAAATAGTATTGATACTTAAGAGTACCACCAGCTGACAGTCACTTAAACAGCTTTTGTTTTGTGACAGTTTTGTTTATTTCAATAGCAGCTATTTTATTCGTTAGGTTAACAAACCAAAATGATGGTTGTTCACCTTTTCAAGGGGACACATAGTCTGATTATGCTAATTTATGGCAATATATTTGCCCATAAGTCTGGCTGAACAAACACCCTTTTCATATGTTAACATACGCCAAGACAATTCCTTAGGAGGGTTAGTAAATATGTGCTTTCTAAGCCAATTACCAGGATAAGTGGTTAAATGTAGCAATAACTTTACATAGTAGTCAAATTTTACTGTATTGGACATCTCATCATACTTGTGCCACCAAGTCAAACAGAGGGTCTTGATATTGGCGTAGTAGCCATTGTAAGATGAAGGTCTGTTGATGAGTCCTGGGTGAAGTTTATTTTCCTATTTTAAATGTATCTGTTTGAAAAGTAGACATTTTGCTACCATATGTTTTCTAGCTCCAGGCAAATTTGGATATAATTTTTTAAAAATGTGTACTGTTTTTTAACAAACGCAAGTTTACTGGGGAAGGGTGATTTGTGTGATGCATGAACTGTTATTTTCTATTTACGTGTGATTTTTTTGTTGTTGGGTATGGTGTTGGGTACATGGATGTGTGTGAGGGAGGAGAGGGCAGGGGTGGGTGGGTAACGGCGTGTAGAGGATGGGGGTGGCGGGAGACACCGGACTGCTTGCCAGTAGCTTGGATGATGGTGTGAAAAAAATATTATCTTCTGCTGTCATCTGTTTCCGTGAGAACCTTAAAATAAAGTTTAAAATAAGGAGTTTTGCTTCTGTTTAAACAGCCTCTGCGAGGGAAAGGCCCTATAGACCTCATTACAGTTGATTCCTTAATAGAACTTCAGGATTCTCAGAACCCTTTTCAGTACTGGATAGTTAGTGTGATTGAAAATGTTGGAGGAAGATTACGCCTTCGCTATGTGGGATTGGAGGACACTGAATCCTATGACCAGTGGTTGTTTTACTTGGATTACAGACTTCGACCAGTTGGTTGGTGTCAAGAGAATAAATACAGAATGGACCCTCCTTCAGGTAAGGGCCAAAGATCTTGCTGCTGTAAAGTATTTTAGTAAAACAGGTGTATTTTAGTAAAACAAGTATTTTTTTCTGAACGTGTCTCTGGGGAATTCCTTATTTTTGTGGTGTCTTGTACATCTGAGTATGTGAATTTTAAGTGTGTTAATTTCAGTATACTTTGTAGAGAGAATAAAATCCAAAACTTTAATCAGCAGCATTCTCCACAGAGAAAGTAGTGTTAGAAGCCTTAGGGAAGTTGATTGAGTTCTTTAGAATCACTGGTTCATAGCTGAAGGACATAATAGACTGGGCTGTGAACATATTCTCCCTCTTTTTCCTTAGGGATTTTGGTAATCTTGCAAGAACTTTCTACAGTCTCTGCCTACCCATCTATCCATCTGTCCTTTTATCCCTCTGTATGCATCCTTCTCTTTCTCACTCCTCCCCTACCCACCACTATTTCCAGTTGCACCCATCTGTCCATTCACATCAACCCATCTCTCCATCCGAAAGTCTCTGTTTTCATTCATCTTGACATACCTAACTAATCAAAAATCTCAGTATTTATGAAATAACTGCTCTTGGATGTTTACTATGTACTAGGAGATTTTTGCATCTGCTGTGTTGTTTCTTTGAATTCCCAAAAAGTATGATGTGTTTGATGTGAACTTCACTTCATAGCAAATAAATATGAGGCCAAACAGCTCTATTCGTGCTTCTCTGGATGGTAGGAAGCAGGTGCTGCAGTTCAGATCTGCAGGTTCTGTGTCCATTGCTGACCTGTACTAGTTTTACTGGCCTTTTGATGGGAATCCTCAGAGGAAAGCTTCTGAATTCTCATGAAATTAAAGATGCTAAATCACAGAAGAGCTACTTGCTTCTATCGGAAATTGTTGATCTTCATTCTGGTCAGTTTTGTAGGTATATTTGGAGGAAGCACTTAGTGCCTTGCTTTATTAAAAGCAAAAAAATTTCTGTCCTATAGTCGCCAGGGTTAGTCTTGAGTATGTGAAAATGAGAGGTTATGAATACCTTTTTGTCACTCAGGGATGTTAGTTGAGAAGAGTTTCCTGGTTCTGGGTGCTGTTTGTTTATATCTGTGTTAAATCGGACAGGTGGATAGACACACAGGCAGGTATTATATTATATTCACGTTGTTGGTGCCAGCAGTTTGAGTGGCAGCCAAGAAATCCTTTTAAACCCCAAGCAGTTCTGGATGCAGACAAATAAAAGGCCCAGGCATGTTGTGAGGGGAGATCTGGGCTTGGGTGTTCTTTGGGGTTCACAACCTGGCAGGGAAAATTTACTTTGTGGGAAGTTGGGTGTATAAATCTTGGCGTAGTGTCTAATTGCTTTATAAATTGTGGGAGGAACATACCCTTGTCTGTAAAAATTTATAGCAAAGGAAGTAATTTCACGCAGCTTGTTATGTCCTCTGTCATCTTTTTTTCCTGGGATTCCTGGGTCTCAGAAGGGAAAGTATCCCATTAAAAACTTAGGAAATACTTATTTATTAGTTCTGTCCTTCTTGAGGTAATTTCGAGCTTTTTTTAGTATAGGAATAAATTGTGCTTCTTTGCCTTAAAATTTTCTGGATGCAGGTTGTTTGTTTTATTGAAGAGTTGGTGCAGGCCCTTAATGCCCTTGTAAGATGCATTTAGCATCGAAAGCTCACTTCACCAATATTGAAATTGTCAGCAAGAAAGGTTATATTTGGGAGGAATAAAATAAGAGGTGAAAAGACACTCCTAATGTGACTTTTAGTTCCTTTACATTCAGTAGTTGCCAGACGAAAACGGGATTCTCTTGCCTCCTTCAGTTGGAGCAGCACCCCTGGGAAGAAAGGCAATTACTGCCTGGGTTTGTACACATGGGAATGGAACCTGATACTTTAGATTTGTGTAAATTAATTTCATGTCCCAGTGTGACTTGTACAGCACATGGTACTACCATTTCCTTCACTGAAATATAGGTGGCAATAAAATGTGACTTACGTGGAAAGTTCTAGGTTAATTTTATTCTGAAACACTGTTTAATTGGTTAAAACTATCCAGCATTAACTGGTGGTACAGATTCCAGTTGAAGGTTATTGGTAGTGGCTGATAGTAGATGCTATGGGTGTACTTGGAGGTGAAGGCTGTATGAGCCGATCCCTCCTCAAACTCTCTTTATTCTTCACGCCCACTAATGCTCTCACTGCCGTTAAAAATAGTTCTAATTCTTCTGCTGGTTTTACTTATCCTCTTGACTTTTTAAAGGGCAAATCCTTTCCCAACTATCTAGGGCCCATAGCCATAATAGAACTAGACAGTAGGATGTAGCAGCGACGTTATTCTTCAGAAGCTCTAGGAGAAGGCCGTGGATTTGATACCGTCTACTTCTGAGAGTATATAGTTACTGACTCTTTTGATGTCTGGCCCCGATCAGGGGACAGAGCATTCTGTTGTTTGGGAAGAGAGCAAGTAGAAGAAGCCATTGAACCCTGAAAAATGGGGATAAGCATCCCTTTGCTGGGCTCTGAGTGACAGAAGGTGTGTCAAGCGTTTGGCATTTTCTAGAGGTTGAAACTCATTTGGAGTGTTCTGCTTCTGCCTTGGTTTTTCAAAAAGTCTTAGTGGCTCATTGAAGTCAGAAGTCATTTAAGACCCCTACTTTGCTATCTTCTAGAAGTTCAGAAAGCAAGATAGGCTTTTATGTGTCCTTATAGCATCTAGAGATGAAACTTTTTGAGCCCTCCCCCATTTCCAGCATGTTTCATATTTTTCCCTTCAAAATCTTTCTCTTAGTCATTACATACTTTAAAAAAGGGGGGGTGGTGGTGAGATAGTGCAGTGGACTAAGCTTATGCTTAGGTAAGCATAGAGACCAGGGTTCAGTTCCTGGAACCACATGCTGCACCAGCATGCCCCCCACCCCCTCCAGCCAGCCATGGAGACTGGGCGTGTAACCCAGTGCTGGGGAGGCTGAAAGCAGGAGGATCACTATGAGTTTGAGGTGCATAATGAGACCCTGTACTAAATATATTTTTTTAAAAAAGTTTTAAATAGTTCCCAGAGTCAGGAAGTTTGTGACTCTAACTTAAGTTCTTTCTGCCTAAATCATTTCTGTTTCCAGGAAGAGTTGTTTCTTTCAGTATTTGTCTGCTTGGGTTGCCCTAAGAGGACAGCATAGGCTGGTTAGCTTCCACAGTACATTGATTTTCTCCAAATTCCAGAGCCTGGAACTCGGTGGCGTGTGGCTAGGCTCTGGCGAGGACTTTCTCCTGGCCTGGAGAACCTTCTGGCTCTGTCTTAGAGAGAGAGCACTCGCTGTCCTTTGTGACCTAGCATGCCAGTTCCACCTTGGGGGCCTGCCACGCAACCTGCTAACCTGGTCATCTTTCAGAGACTTCTGCTGACACTGTCACATTGGGATTTAGAGTTTCTTCGTGGGAATTGGGGCAGGACACAAGTGTTCAGTTTATAATACTTTCCCTAGCTTTGCTCTCTTGACCATGCAGTGTCCTCTCTTCCCTGGTAAGGTCTAGCGGGGAAGAAGGAACAAAAGCGTGGCAGGAGTTGGGCACTTATAAAGGAAGGAGTCACTCCTCCGGGCCTCTACTTGTTTCTGGTTATTTATTTATTTATTTATTTATTTATTTATGGTTATGTTCTGTGTCCCTGCCTTGTGCAACACTGATTACTGAGCAGCTTCCCAGATCCGTGCGTAGAGGGGGATGGCTTCATTTTCTTGTAGGCTTCTGGTTACAGGTAAATGAAGACATGTTTTAATTGCTTGTGACTTCCTCACAAACAGAAATTGAGATAATGTGTGCTATTAAATTGCCCACCACACAATCGTGTAAAGAAAATGTTTTATGTCCTTTTAATGGAGCTGCTGATTGTCCATAAACTTGCTGGCACAGCCCACACAGGGGGCATTGTTCTCTGCTTCTTGCTTCTCGGAGGGGTGGGGCCTCTGCAGGTGGCTGAGCGGGCCAACAGATCTGCAGCTGAGTTGCACCTTTTCAGGAAAGAAGGAAGCCTTGCTTTGGGGTTGGATTTCACTATAGGGCTTCATAATGTTAGAAAGAAGGCAAAGAATCTTAAGCTTGTAGGACGGAGGCAGAAATCACCTGGAACCCAGGGTGCATACTACTCCTGGCTCTGTCACAAAGGGAGAGAGGGGGCATTGAATGGAATGGAAGAGCCAGCTTGGTGGCAGTGACTTTTGGACCAGTTTTGCAGGGCCAGTGTGTGAGACTGGGGTCAGGAGACTGGCAGCCCCAGGGTTCTGGTAATTTGGATCTAAGCCAGGCCACAGTGGCTTTCTATTCCTTTTGGCGTGGAGTCAGATGAGTACTTTTATCATTACTCTTTTACTCTCTTCCCTGTCTCAGAATCTCCTTCCCTTACTCAGAGATCACAGTCAAGAGCATCATCCTGGTTAGGATGGTGGAGCAAGAGAGCAGTGGGTAGAACGCCTGAGTTCCAGCTTTTTTCTTGTTGTGCCCTTCGTGGCTTCAGATTCCTCTCTGGTCTTGGGTTTGGCAAGCCAGGTTGTTTCTCAAGAGTTGGTCCTTTTCCTACCCCTGCAAGATCAAGCTTCTCATCTCCCTGCTTTCTGTTGGCCAGAAGAGTGATTTGCTTGTGTTTCCTGCAGAGGCCTCATGTCCTGGGCACTGCTTTTTTCCCCTTCCGTCTCTCTTTGAGCCGCTGCCTTGGTGTAGACTGGCCCTTGCTCCCTGCAGTCCTCTTGAGTTGCCACCCCTCCCTCGAAGGCTTTGCCACTAGGCTTTGAATTGAGCCATCAACTTCAGGGGATCTCTCCCACCCTCAGGGAGCGGTTTGTAGGATTCCATGAACTGGCCCCCTTCCTAGTTTGTGGAACTTCATGACGACCAGTATTTCCCTCCACTTCTCACCTGTAAAAGAGCCATTCATTCATTTATTGAGGTCCTACTATGTGTCCCCCAAACTCGTTAGGTACTGCTAAGAAAATCCACATCTATTTTTGTTCTGACATAGAATATAAAATTGGAATTTTTTTTTTCTTCAGAGGTAGAAGAGTGCATCAAATGCTAGAAAGGGATATTCTAGGCAGTATGTACAACCAGAGAACATTTCATCACAAGCCACCCTTTGTGTGTCTTTGTGTCATGAGCAGTGATAGCAGGCAGTGCATCGATAACTTGGCTTGCTCTGGTAGCATTTTGCAACCACCTTAATTATGTCCTGAAGTGACTAAAAACCCTGCTAACATGGAGGGGCTTAAACCTCAAGGTGAGTTCAGAAGCAATGAGCATCCAAATATATGACTTTGTGCTAAAAAAGCAGACATGCAAGAAATTAAAAATATAGCTCAAAGGTTTAATGTTGCCTTTTAACTGTGCTTAAATTCATATTCATACCCTAACTGTCTGTCTGAAGTAGCCTAGCTTGATATAGTGGAGGCATAAACATACCTGCTCTCAGCGAGTCCTTCTGCAAATCCTATTTTGATAAGGTCTTAAATCTATTGAGAGCAGGACATAAAATTCCTCTGCACTTTCAGCAATAGGTAAAAACAGGGCTCAACAGTTTTTCCTTCTTAATTTTGCATTCAGACTGTGTAACTTCCGTGTATAAATCTCTCTCCTCCCACTGCCTGGGGAAAAATACGGACGCCGTGTAGTGTGTTAGCAGCATTGCAAGTGTAAATATGAAACTTGGTTGGTAAATTTTAATTTACCTTTTAATAATTTTCTGACTTATACGGACTATTTTTAGTACATGAGACCTTGGAGATTTGGTGAAAAATATGCAGTAATAACTGCAGATGCTACACAAGAGTCATTTGTAGTTTAGAAACTTATCAGATAATAAGTTTTTCATCAGTACGTAGTACATCTTGGGTGATACATGGAATCTGGGGCTGTAGATGACTGAAGGTTCTGCTAAGTGATTAATACCATTAAATTACTTACAGAGTACTCACCGAATGCATACAAATGTTCCCCGAGGAAGAGCCATATTAAGTTTATTCTTCATTTCTGATAGTAGAATCCCACATTGCTGTTTTAATTTCTCAAACTCCCTATAGCAGATGCCCATTCTGGCAGGGAGAGTCTGAACTCTGATGATTTCTGAGACTGCTGGGGTATTATGGAAGGAAAGAAAGATCAAATTCAAGAACCAACCCGCAGAAAATTGTAGTCCTTAAACTCTTCTGTGGTTTGCTGTTGCTACAGAGATCTATCCTTTGAAGATGACCTCTGAGTGGAAGTGTGCTCTGGAAAAATCCCTTATTGCTGCTGCAGAGTTTCCTCTTCCAATGGAAGTATTTAAGGTAAGTTGTCACTTCCTAGCACTTTGGTTCCTCTCTTTAAGGATAAATAGTTGGAAAAGTATTCGCTGTCAAGTCCGTTCTCACTTTTAGAAAAGCTACCCTCCTGACCAGCTTGTGTTTCAAATGTTTAAATGTATTTCTGTTCTACTTTACTATTTTTAAAACAATCATCTTTATAAATACCCATTTATAAGAGGCTGGTGTGGATATTTTCAGCTTATTACCTCCTTTTCACCTCCATGTCCTTCGAAGAAGCAATAGAAGAGCTGGCCAGTCTAATTTTCCAGTTTCTTTGATAAAAATGACTGAGAATGCTATTCCTCCTTGATGGCTTGGTTGTCCTGATGGGCCAGGAAGCTTGTCACAAGTCCCTGCTGTGTGCTGTACCTTCTGCCCGCCTGACAGAGAGGGAGGACTAGGAGACACAGCTATAGCGAAACATATCACCAAGCACTTAGCACTTTTATAATCATGTTTTGAATGTAGTGTTTCCATCACCTTCAGGGACACCTGGGAGGGATGCTGTGTTTTGTAGTGGCTGCAAGGAGCAAGTGCGGAGATCCAACTGTTGGCACAGAGATCCCTGCACTTATGAGTTCATTTTTACTCTTGTTTTAAGACCAGTCGGTCTCAGTAGCTTGAGAGCATTTTGAGGAGACTGCAGTGTTAACTGGGCTGGCACTCAGCTTTTCTGCTGAAGGCTTCTATTTGGCTTTGCTGAATATGTTAAATTAGTAACTTCTTGTTCATCAGCTGTTTCAGCTTCTGTACATTTCTTGCTGCTGAGTGGACTCATATCTTTTTTTTAATAGACTTTTTACTGTGGTTTTGGTTACAGTTTTTAGGAGGAGATAAAATTGATGAAAGCTTTTAATCTGACACCTTAAGCTGGCACTGCTGTTTTAGAAATTCTTGTTTGGCCTCTTGGATA
>NW_004524647.1:10669233-10675355 GCF_000260255.1 Octodon degus | reverse complement strand
CAGCAGGAAGAATGTATACAGTGTGTTAATTATTGAAACTGTCCTACCAATTTGATTTGAAACTCTCTCATTGCTATTTGTTTCTCAATAAAATTATGAAAAAAAAAGAACCTAACTGCTGAGACTCAACAGGCATAATCATTGATAATCTTTAATATGCTTTTAATTAGAAATTAACCAACTCATTGACCATTTTTCAACAAGTGTTCTTCGGAAAAGTCATTTATGTGTTGTAACCTGATTTGAGGCCTTTAATACTTGGCTTCTATATTCCAAAATAGTTTGACTTTGTTTCTTCATCTTCATTTTTTCCTAGGTGTGTTGAGACTATTATTTTGACAGACTACCTGAAAAGTATCATCTTTCTCAGTATTTTGTTCATTAAGTATTATTTTAAGAGTATATACTAAATATTACTTTTGGGCTTCACAGAAGGACAGACATATGGTTAGACACTTCAGAAAAAATAAAAGTTGATGTCTTTGAGTATTATGTGTTCCTAAAATTCTGTGTTCCTGTAATAAACTTTTTTATTTCAATTTGAGAAAAGAGAAATGGGCAGCTTTCTAGCCATATTTGTGTAGGATCAGTATTTGTATAATTAATTTGAAGGTCAGAATAAAAACTTGATTGGTTTCCTGAGGTTATTGTAATACTTTTTTAAAAATGTGTTTGGTACAGGGTCTCACTACGCAGCTCAGACTCGTAGTGATCCTCCTGTTTTCAGCATTCCTGGTGCTGGGGTTACAGGTATGCGCCACTATGCCTAGTCTTGCAATACAATTTCATGGATTGAGTTACTTATAAAAATGGAACTTTAGTCTTCCATACTTCTGGAGGCTACAGTTTGAATCTGTGTGTTTGCATGACCAGACTCCTCTGCCTAACAGCTCTAGGGAAAAGCAACCTCATGAATCTGTCCTCAACTTTTAGCAGCCGTCTTGGCATCACTCCATTCTCTGCCTGGGTCTCCACCTGGCCTTCTTTTCCCTCTGTGTGTCTGTCCAAATGTCCTTTTTCTTATGAGGACACCAGTCATTGGATTGAAACCCATACTAATGCAGCCTGATTTTTTGCAGATTCTCTTTCCAAGGAAAGTCTCACTCACAGATTCTAGATGGACACTATTTAACTCAGTATAACCACATGTATATATGCTAAATAATGTAAAAAGTAAGGTACTGGTGTCCTCTACTAAGTTCCCCTACGCATAAGGAGAGGTAATTACATTCACATATTACATGAGATGAGCTTAAACTCTCTTTGGCAGTTATGTCCAGTTTTTAAAAGTTGCAGGAAGCAGTATTCCTCGGCAAGCCCTCCCCAAATGGCACATCCATATACGTGCTTCTCCCTTGTTATCACGGTTGGATCATCAGTGTTTCTCAGCAGGCAGACTTACTTCTATTTCTTTTATTATAGTAAAAAGAATATATGCTTGAATTCAGCCATGAATCATCTGAGATGCATGTTGTTATGGAAAATTGCTGTCGTGTTCAGCTGTTAGGAGGCAGAAGTCAAAGCTAAGCACATTTAATGGCTAAAGATGAGCAGTATTTCCAAGCAATTCTTTTTATTATTTTTACACTTTAGATAAAATGGGCATTTTGATGGAAGGCATCTCATTACGCTGCAGCTTCTCACTTCGGGGATGTGCTCACGGGTCTGTGTTGCTGTGTTGGTACTTGCAATTGGATCAAGGTCGTGTGCATTTTACCCTTTTGGTCTAGTTTAGAAACTGTTAAAAAAAAAAAAAAAAAAGCTCCCGGTTAGTACTGTGTTTCTCCTGGTATTTACCTTAGGTTTGAGAAAACATTCTCAATAACTATGTGGATATTCCATAGTTATTTATTTATAGGGAATTCTAACTTAACCCAATTGGGAAAATACAAATCATTTCCAAAATGTATAGTTAAAGATAAACTGTTGAGTACTTATTGTATTGAAAAGTAAATAATAATTTTTTCCCCTAGAAATCAACCTCATTATTTACAGTCCTGACAGATTTACTGAAATAATGGCTGTCCTGGCACCAGTTTAGCTCTTCAGAAATAATGAGGTGACCCCCATGGCACATCTGCTTGGCCGCTCAGCGGATGCTCTGGCCATTCTGCCTGTGTCACCCAGCTGGGCCATGATTAGCACCTGGGACACAAAGAAAGGTGCTTGAATAAGCCAGGCACGGAGGCCCACAGCTGTGCTCCCATTCTCAAGTTTTGCCTAACCTGAGCAACTTGTGGAGAATCTGTATCTAAGTAAAAAGTGCTGATGATGTAGCTCAATATGAAAGGTCTGGTTCAATTCCCAGTGCCATTAAAAAAAAAATCTGCTTAAAAGACCTTAAAATCTGAGCAGAATCTTTACAAGCTGCAGTCACATCTACCTGTTTTGCAGCTTGTGTAAGAAATCATTTGATTAACTTGATGTTTTCCACAGTTAACTAAAAATGAAGTACCTTGGTTCAACAAAGGCTTTTGGGTTTTGTATTTTCTACAGAACTGTTAGGGCAGTTTTCTCTCAGAGTTTGTTTTTACCATAAAATAATGAAACTAATATAACAGGACTGACTCAGCTATTTTGGCCAACAAAGTCTATTCTACCTCAGTTTTCAATTCAATGTTGGCTAAGATAACCACTAAGAAATATTTTGGGATTAAATTTAAAAATAGGGCCAAAGGACACTAGAAAGCAGTCTAGTGTTGATTAATGTAATACTACTTCTCTTATCTGACATTTATGAGCTTTCTATAATGACTTCTACTTTCCACTCAGCTGTGCTTTTTTATGGGGTGTTATTGTGATGTTTCCACTTGTGTTTATTACTTATTTTGTTCATATCCAAGCTCTCAATCACTTTCCACCACTCTTATAAATCATGGCCTATATACCTCTGTAACTCCAGTTATTGGCAAATGTTAAATTACAAAAGTTTCAGCTGGGGAGATAGCTCAGTTGGCTGGGGAGAGAGTTCAGTGGCCTAAGTACCTGCCTGGCAAGTGCAGGATCCTGAGTTTGATCTCCGGTACTACAAACAACAACAACAACAACAACAACAACAAAAGAAGCAAATAATAGTTTCAATGGGAACTCCTAAATCCATCAAAAGACTTACAAATCAGAAATAGCAGTTCCCAGCTTCTCAGTTCGTGGAAATGAAGTTTTTTTTTTTTTTTTTTTTTTAAAGTTAAAGAAAAGCAGAACTCAAACTAAGCAAACATTCTCTAGTTAAATTTGTTGAGCACTGTACCTCATAGTGGTGCATGTACTCGGAATGCCACTAAAAGCAGTGATTCATTTTTATCCCTAAGAAAAGGGAAAATTCCAAAACTTTTTGTCTTTTGTGAAAGTCCCAGTTAGCTGTTTGGAGATTTGCTGTGGTGTAAAGGGAATTGCAAACAGAAAATGAGACATAAGGCCCCAAACCTTGGCAGACGAGACTTGATCCCTTATCCCTTGTGGTCTTTACCCTGACCCGCTGCAATGAAGTTATAGATTGTTTCCTCATGGAAGTAACAGAAAATAGGGACACAGCAAGCTTGTGGGATATGCCCAGGAGCACGCGTGAGTGCTGTGCTGCTGTTGGCGGACTGGTGGGTCTTTGCCTTCCAGGCAGCTTGTTTTCTGTACTTATCTGCATACATTTTAACCCATTCTCAAGTATGAGTTAGAAGTGAGTTGAGCAGCAACTTCCTGCTCCTTCCGGTTATTTCCTTTCATTCGGCAGCGTTTGGGAGTGGCATGCATGGGTTTTTGATGTACTGTGGATGTCCAGTACTTGAGTCTCGCATCCTGTCCCCCTGCCTCCCTGGCTGGTTTCTCATCAGTGTCTGCGGCTCCAGAGGTGCTCAGGATGAGCAAGGCCCTGACGTCATCCTCAGGTCTCGTAGCAGCAGAAGTGTGCCCAGCCTCAGTCTTGTCACCCGTCTGTTAGCGGTGGGGCTAGGACCCGAGGACTGTGTCTGCATGTGGCTTCCTCATTGTTTGAACTCCACAGAGTGTACTCACGGAAACATAGGTGGTGCATGTCCTGTGCTGTAGCTTCTTCATGCAGCCAGGGGGCAGTGGGCTTGGGAAGTACGGAGCCGCTGCTGGCCTAACACAGCAGACTGCTTTGCAGTAAACTTATTTTTAAAGAGTACAAGTACAGTAGAAGATGATGATAAAGGTATAACATGGTAAATGCATAGACCAGGGAGATTCATTGTGAGTCTCAAGTGTCACGGCATGAACATAGTTGCACATGCTGTACTCTATGTGACTGACAGTGCAGTAGTCTTTCTGCCCCAGCATTACCCACAAACTCTTGAATAGTGCATCACACTATGCACCATGCTGCCAGTCGGCTCCATTATAGTCATGTGGACCACTGGCATGTATGTTTTACGTTGTAATGTGATACATGACTGTATCTTGATAAAATGTCTGTTGATGTCCTTTGACTGCTCTATTTCTGTCATTTCTGATGTAGATAGCTGTTTTAAAAGATCCAGAATAATACCTTCCTAACTGGCAGAAGTTAGAAAGTGTCTTCGCCCTCTGTACATAACGGATCCGCCTCCAGGCAGTGGGATGGGTTCACTGAGGTTCGGCCTGGCCTCAAGCTCTGCCTCTACTTTTTTCTTCCTTGAATCTCCTGTTTCCCACTCATTAATGTTTAATAAACAGAGAGAAGGGGCAGGGGAGTGAAAGCTGTTCCTGGAAGATAATGGGAAGTGGGTCTGGGATGGGTGAGATGAGCAGGAAGGAGAAAGGGGAGTAAAAGTGATTAAGGTGCTGCGCCCAGATCTCCCAAGATGAGGCACAGTCAGGCAGAGGCACCAAAAAGATGCCCAGGATTTGGAGGCAGATTTATTCATGTGGACAGACAGTGATCAGGCTCACTCCCAAAATATCAGGTCCCGATCTCTGGTGTTGTAGAGAAGCAGGAACTGCAGAGGCAGAGTGGCTTGTCAGTGGGGCATCACAGTGGCCAGCTGTTTGTAAGAGACAGGAGCAAGAGGAACTGGAACGGGACTGTTACCTGGGCAACTAAGAAGCTGAAGTATAC
Source organism: Octodon degus (assembly GCF_000260255.1). Taxonomy (NCBI): domain Eukaryota; kingdom Metazoa; phylum Chordata; class Mammalia; order Rodentia; family Octodontidae; genus Octodon; species Octodon degus. Next base: position 10,670,308 of record NW_004524647.1, on the reverse strand, counting down.
TGGGGTGTGTGTGTGTGTGTGTGTGTGTGTGTGTGTGTATGTGTGTGTGTTGTGTTCTGCTACAATGAATGTAATTGTTATACATTGCTAATGTATACTAATACAATAGTTTGTATCCTGAACTTAAAAAAACAAAATGCTCTATTGTGAGGCCATCATCATCATCATCATCATCATTATTATTTTTGAGCAGAATATATTTATTGAGTGAAAGAAAGCTCCTGTCCCGAGAGAGGGACAGGAGGGGGGTCCTGAGCGGGTAGTTTCCCCATCATCATTATTATTGTTATTTTATACAAGCAAGTAAATAAACTCATTCTAGACACATTACCTTTCTAAGAGTGTTTACTCTGCTCACAGCACCATTAAGGCTCTGTATCCTGGGACTTTTTAGTGTTTTCCTTCTTCCCTCCCTGCCTGCCTCCCTCCCTCTCTCCCTCCCCCTCCCCCCCTCCCCTTTTCTTTCTTTGTACCAGGGTCTGAACTCAGGGCCACCTTTTATTTGAAAATGGGATCTCTTCTACATTTCAACATCTAGCACCTCAGTTAGAGGCCAGGGCAGGCAAGACTGTGGCAGATAGGGATCAGCTTTTCTTTCTCATTCCACCTGGCACAGCCAAAGGAGTGAGAGGGTGCTATGAGTTATGTGTTTTTGGTTTCTGTGGTACCAGATTTCTTCTTTTCTTTTTCAGCAAGAATAAAAGCAAACCCTTGCAGCTCATTTTGGCTTTCAGGTAGGATCCTTGGAGTCTCTAGAATTTGTTTCAAGTTTTACAATTAGACACACCTTCCTTTCTTTAGCCAAGCCATTGAGTAGTGAGTATTTGCGGGAAGTAGGAAATTCCTCACACAGTTGTGTGCAAATGAGCGTTCTTTGTCATGGGACTGCTGGTTGCCCCTCCATGCTGTCCTCTGTGCTGTCCACTTTGCCCTGGAGAGTTTTCTAGCCAGTGCCTGTGTCAGGTTCTCTTCCCTGGAGCCTGGCCCCTTCCTAGAGCTGCACACGTTGGTTCTGCAGGGCTTATGCAACCTGACCCTCTGTCATTTCATCTCAGGTCTAATGAAGCTCTTTATA